>NW_017731491.1:934532-969721 GCF_001890085.2 Hipposideros armiger | reverse complement strand
AAGGAGAAAACATCCAGTTCTAGCTGCTTTCATTCACTTTTTTTTCTTTAAATTGGGGAACAGTGTGTTTTTCCAGGACCCATCAGCTCCAAGTCAGTAGTTGTTTCAATCTAGTTGTGGAGGGCGTAGCTCCTTGGCCCATGAGGGAATTGAACCAGCAACCTTGATGTTATGAGCCTGTACTCTAACCACCTGAGCTAACTGGCCGCCCCACTTCATTCACTTTTTAATTTCACAGATATTTCAGATTTGGGGAATATAGCTTCAGAAACACAAACAGCCTTGGATGCTTACAGTCTGGTGGGTGAAATAGACAATAAAACAAATAATCATACAAATAAATACAGTTTTCTTTCCTAGTGCCTGGTCCTTTCCTTTCATGGAGTAATCCAGTTTGAAATAATGGGGTCAATGGTATACTTTTTGGCAAGATGGATGGGAACCCCATGCCCATCCCAGCCTACACCACAGCAGGCTTTGGCATTTTGGGGGCATTTGGATCATGGCTGGGAAGGAGATTGACCTTGGTGCTCCAAATAAGTCACCTGGGGATGCCTGAAATTCCACTGGGGGTCTTGCTCTAGGATTAAGCATTGCTATTTTACTGAGACCTTGTTTAAGGTCCTTGGGGGGTGAGGGTGCCAGGTGGTTTACTGAGTTCATAACATGGCAGTGCTGTCTCATGAGGCAGGGCTGTCCAGGGGCCCTGACCCCCGCAAAGATGCCCCTAATGGGTACCACAAGGGGGTCCAAAAGACCACAAGTCACCTTCTGCTGCTGACTCAGCCCAGCTCTGTCTGCAGAAAGGGGAGCCAGGGGGAGGTAGGGGAGAGTAAGGCCTAATCAAAACCCAAACCCAGAATTCCACAGCCTCACTCTGGTAGCTGCAAAAGCCAGACACTCCAGGCCCCTCTTAACCTGCAGGGTGCTGCAGTATCAGGTCTACCCCTCCCTCATGGGTCCTGCTGGAACAGTCATGTTTTCCTCAACAACTGCTCTGTGGTTGCCCACAGTACTTGACGGCAACTTTCCAAGGCTCTTGAAATACATTCAACTACCACTGCGACCTTTCTGTGCTCCCCTGCCCAGGAGCCAAATTCGTAACTCTATTTGGGGTGGGGAGGAAGAATGTAGAACCCAGCCACCCCAGAAGAAGCCCTGGAGTGAAGCAAGGCAAGTTCTCCCTGGGGCTGGAGCACTGTCCTGGGCGTGGCCTGGCTGCCTGTCTTGTCCCCTCATACAAGAATCTGCATGTTTCCTCCCTTCCTTGCTTCCTTCCTCTTGGTCCCGCCCTCGCCAACCTACCTGGAGGCAGGTAATAAAGCTGGAGGAGGGAGATGGATGGATAGGGAAGGCAGAGAGCCACGTGGTGCCATAAAGCCCAGCTGGAGAGGGCCCATCCTGGGAGTGTCCAGCCTGCAGGAGCAAACGCTGGGGAGGTGGACTGTCGGTTTTACGAGCCTGAGCAACAAGGCCCTGGAGAAGGCCATGCACCGAGGCGTGCCAGGACCAGGCCTCAGGGGCCTGAAGGGGGCGGATGGCTCTGCCAAGGACTGGGGGGACTCTTGCCTGGAGGCCGGGAGGGATTTTGGGGTGTTGAGGGAGAACGGCGCCCCCCGTGGCCTGGGAGAGGCTGAGGAGGTACCGAGCAGCAGAAAGCGCACGCGGCCGGTGCGGTCCAAGGCGCGGCGCGTGGCAGCCAACGTGCGGGAGCGCAAGCGCATCCTGGACTACAATGAGGCTTTCAACGCATTGCGCCGGGCGTTGCGGCACGACCTGGGCGGCAAGAGGCTCTCCAAGATCGCCACGCTGCGCAGGGCCATCCACCGCATAACGGCGCTCTCCTTGGTCCTGCGTGCCAGCCCCGCGCCCCGCTGGGCCTGCGGGCACTTGGAGTGCCATGGCCAGGCCGCGCGCGCTGGGGGAGCCGGGGACGCCGGGGACAACGGCTCCAGTTCACCGCGGCTCGCGCCGCCGCCCGCCAGGCTCTTTGCGCCGCGCTGCGCCTCGTGCTCCCCGCACACGCCCCTGGGACGGCCCAGGTTGGTGGCGGAGGCGCAGGGCTTGTCCCAGGCCTCCGCGGGAAGCTGGCGCCGATGTCCAGGAGCTCCCTTTGCCTGGCCGCTGGGCCACCCGCGGGCGGGCCCTGTGCTGGACCACCAGCACCCTTGACCTGGCCACGGGCAGGTGGAGGGAGGCTGGCCTGGGGGGAGCCAGTGGCAGGATGACTACAAACGGGAAGACTGCAGAGAGCGTTCCAGATGGAGCAAAACTGAATCGGCTGAAGCCTGAGGGGGAAAGGCAGTGTTGGACTTGCCAGTGGGAAGGTACTCTGGAGCCTGGGGCTGCGTACCTCACTCTCCACAATCCCAATCTGGGGTGGCAGCTTGGAGAAAGGAGCAGCAAGGATCCTGCCTGGCTCTTTCTTACATTCGGACTTGATGAACTCTTCTTGGAAAGTGACTTTTGCATTTCTGTGCCTCTGACTCCTATGTTCTCTTGCAGCTTTTTAGAAAAATGGGAGCTTTTGGACAGGGAGACTTGTATGTAGGGTGTGGTCTGATGGCACAGTGCGGGGTCCCCTGCCCCTGCCTGTGCTGATGCCCTAAGTCTGTGACCTGGGAGAGGAAATCAGAAGCAGCCAAATAAAAAGGAAGCTATCATTTCTGTCGGCTACCAGGATTCCACTGGGCTCAGTGACCCAGGGTGGCAGGAAGGCCTGAGGGGCTTGAGGCCTGGAGGCTCACCCTGGAATGTTGGGCCCTGACTGGAGCCCACAGGTAGATACATGGGGGCACTGGGTCATGGCAAAACCCCCGGTGTGGCTGAGCACTGTGAAGGGCACTGTGGGAGAGGACATTATTTGGAGAGGGGAAGTGGGACCTGGGAGACTAAGGATGTGGTCAGCCCCATCTCTGGACCTGCTGAAACTGGGGTGCAGAGAGGGGGGCGTGACTGGCATAAGGTCACGTAGCAAGTTGATGGCAGAACTAGAGCAAGTCTCCTGACCATCTGTTCAGTAGAATTCTCTGGAAGCTCTCATGTGTCCAACTATGCCCTAAATAGGGGTAATTCTGGGAGAGGCCACTGGCTGGGGGTGGGGAGTAAGGGAGGGCTCCCACCCACCAAACCACCTCTCCCACCTGGCCATTTTGGGACTTAAATGTCCACCTGTTGCCTCCCGGCCTACCCACCTTTGAGCCCAGGGGCCAGGCTTTTCTGAGGGGCTGGGCAAGGCTGATGAGCAGAGCAGTGAGTCAACTCTCTCTAGAGTGGCATCAAGGAGCTAAGGGGCATCTGATGAAGGTGGAAGCAGAGGTGGCCATGGAATGTGACTCTCAGGAACAAGTCTGGGCTTTGACCTGATTCCCTGCCTCCCATTCTGAGACCCATTGAGACTGACATCCTTGGATGGGTGGACATGAATGTTCAGATATCTGGGGCCAATGCTCTGTGTGAAATCCTGCTTGAGGCATGTGTTTCTGTGTGATTGCATGTACCTGTGTGTGTGTGTGTGTGTGTGTGTGTGTGTGTGTGTATGTTGTGGGAACAGTGGGAAATATATTGAGCATAAAGGAGAAAACATCCAGTTCTAGCTGCTTTCATTCACTTTTTTTTCTTTAAATTGGGGANTCCAGGTCGAGCTGTTGTTCAGCATCTTAGCTGTAGAGGGCAGTGTCACTGGCCCTCATGTGGGATCCGAACCAGGGCCCTGCTGCTCAGAGCTGATGTCCCAAGCCAACTCTTAACCAATGCGCCATTTGGCCGGCCCTGTTGCGTTTTTTTTTAAGAGCTTTGAGATATAATTCAAATATACAATTCACCCAACGAAAGTATACGATTCAATGATTTTCCATATATTCACAGATAAGTGCAACCATAACCACACTCAATTTTAGAACATTTTTCTCACCTCTAAAAGAAACCCCATAACTTTTTTTCTATCACCACTCTCTACCCTACCCTGATCCCTCGCAGCCCTAAGCAACCACTAATCTTTCTGTCTTTATGGATTTGCCTCTTCTGGACATTTCATGTAAATGGAATCATACAGTATGTGCTCCATTGGGACCGGCTGCTTTCTCTCGGCATTGCGTTTTCAAGCTTCACTCATGTTGGAGTATGTACACTGTAGGGTTTGGAGCCAGAGAGGGGTGTTATCAGATTTCCTTTTGGTGGATCCGTGCAGGGTGAGAGGAGGGACCAAAGGGGCCCCTCTGAGTCTGGCATTCATGAGAGGAGACCTTTGCAGGAGTGCAGGCGAGAGATGAAGAGGCCTAGACCAGGACCTTGGCAAGAGGCAGAGGGGGTTTCTGAAAAGCTTCTAAAAGTTAGTCACACAGGGGCAGCAGGTTGGCTCAGGTGGTTAGAGCACAGTGCTCATAACACCGGGGTTGCTGGTTCGATTCCCACATAAGCCAAGGAGCTGCGCTCTCCACAACTAGATTGAAGACAATGACTTGACTTGGAGCTGATGGGTCCAGGAAAAATACACTGGTTCCCCCAATAAAATTTCCATTAAAAAAAATAATAATAAAAATAAAAGTTAGTAACACAGACCATTCATTCATTCAGTCCACCATTCACTTGAATGGCAAGTTGCTTGTTTGGAAGGAACTAAGTAGTAGAGGATGATTAGACCTCCCCTCCCCCATGCACGAATGTGCTTTTTTATGAATCAGGCAACACGCTAGGCATTTGAGAAATATATGGATAAGATGTGGTCTGTTTGTCATGAGAAAGATACGAGAGTGTGATGGCGGTGGAGGGAGGTGTGCAGGGACCTGCTCTAGGAATCTGAGTTTTACCCTAGTGTCTCTGAGGAGCTCTGAAAAAAATTTTGAGCAGAGGTGTGCGGCAGTCAGTTCATATTTGAAAACCAGCAGCCAACTGCATTGTGGGAAATGAACTAGAGCAGGCATGACTCGGGGCAGGGAGACTCCGCAGGAGGCTCTGAGATAGCCCAGGCAGGATGTGAAGGCCAGAGCTAAGCAGTGGGTTTAGAAAGGAGGGCGCTGATGAGGGAATTGTTCAGGAGGCCGGAAGGTGCAGCACTTGCTTTAGATTCCTGGTTATCTGTCTCAAAAATAAGGGACCTATCTTGGAGAGAGCTCTGGGGACCACAGCATGTAAGGGGTGGGCAGAGGGAAGTGGACAGAAAAGGGTTTGGAAAGGAGATTCTAGGAGGTGGGAGGAAAACTGGAAAAGAGGGAGAGACCCCCAGGGAGAAGTGAGGTTGAAGGAGGAAGTGGTCAAATGCAGAGGACAGATCAGGCTCAATAAGGATGGGAGTGTCCCCTGGCATGGCCATTTGTAGACCCCTGGTGACTCTGGTGATAGAATTAGGCAAAAAGGAGAGAGGTGACTGATGAGGCGGAGTCCTGAGGAGTGCAGAAACGGGATGCAGGAGTCGGATCCCCTTCTCAGGAGCCATGAAGACAGAAGCAGAGAGAAATACTCAAAGGAAAAGGAGTTGGTTCATGCTGTATTATGGGTTCCCTGCCACCAGGGATGTGGAGGGCAAGGTCATTTACTGAGAAATAAGGGCCTGGTAGCAGAGGGCAGGGGACATAACTAGGGACAGGCAAGTCTGTGGCCCAAGGGCTCTGCTGAGGTTGAGACCATAGATCGGAGTTGTTATCAGCCTGCGTGGTGATGTGGTTTGTTTTCTCCAGCTGTAGATATCGCATCACAGACGTGACACTGGGCCCACCTAAGGCTGGGGGATGGCAGAGTTACCATGAGGGCAGGACCAGATGGCACAGAAGATATTGGCCAGGGGGTCTGAGATGATGCACCGAAGGATGAGGCTGGGCTGGGAAGGAGGGAGGCTGGGAAGTTGGCAATAGACTTGGAGGAAAGGGAAGGGGTCACAAGTTGGGGCTCAGAGAAGTCAAAGGACAGGTGAGAGTGAGGCGGGTGAGAGAGAGAGAGAGAGTGGGAGGTTGAGATTTCAGAGGGGGAGCCCAGGCAAGGGTGGAGTATGGTTGTGGAAATGAGCTTTTAAAGAGAACTGTTAGGAGCCAGGGAGGAGGAACCAGAGGGAGCCCAGTGACGAGGGATATTGCTGCTAACATTCACAGCGTGAGTACTGAACGCTAGGCACAGTTCCAAATTCTTTACATGTATTATCTCATTTAATCCAGACTCTAACCCTATGAGGTCAAGGCATAGTTATTATTCCCAATTCACAGATGAGAAAACTGAGGCATGGAGATGGGAAATAACCAGCTAGTGATTGGGAGCCCAAGGACGGGATGCCTGGAGCCCGAGCTCCTGTTCCTACCCATTACACTAGCTTTCTTATTGGGGACAAGGGGGAGCCCAGGTGGGGAGTATTATTGGGCATACCCACAGCTGTCTCCCCTCTTTTGGGAGCCAGTCTCGTTCATAGGATACTCCCAGGGAGGGAGAGTGTCAGTTATTCATCTAGGGCTGAAACACTCAGTGCCACCCAAACAGCAGCAGGGGTGAAGGAGGGACAGGAAGTGTAGAAAGAGAGTAAGTCTCTCGTGCTGGTGTCTCCAGATCCTGGGGACAGACTTCAGAACTCCCCACCTGAAGTCCCCCCTACTGGTTACCAGGTGAAGGATCAAGCCCTTGACCCCAGGGTGGAAGCTGTCTGCAAAGCGCGCCCTAACATGAGGCTGATGGAGACTGAGTCATTGTTGCCATTTAACAGACAAGGCTGAGATGTGCGGGACGGTGCCGTGTCCACAGTCACACTGCTGGTAAGAGGCACACAAGCTGGCTGCTGGATCCAGGTTTCTCTCCACGGCCCCACCCTGCATCTACCTCTGGGACAAGGATGGTGTGTCCCTTGCAGGAAAGCCAAACCCTCCGGGCATTTGTGCAGGGAGGGAAGAATTCTACTTCCTTCCTTCTTTTTCTCCCACCTTCCCACTCTCCCTACCCTCCACTAACTCCATCACTGGAAGACTAATGGGCCAGCAGTGTCCTTTCCACTGTGGCTTTGACAGGGGGCTACTGTGACAAGGCCAGTGGATCAGGGACTCTACCTGAGGAGCTGTCCAGACCTAGCCCTGCTCTGGGCTGCGGCCTCCCGTGAGCTTCCTGGGGTGGCCAGGGCAAGGCTGGCTTCATCCATGTTCCTTCTGGGTCAGGCTGAGAAATGACCAAGCGCCTCAATACCGGCAAGGCCTCCTGTCCATGAGGGGAGCTGGACCCCAGGCAAGCGGGTCTTTAGTCAACAACAGTGCTAAAACAAGCATCAGATAGACCTGGGTGAATATCCCTGCTTTGCCCTTTACAAGCCACGTGACCAAGTGCAAATCACTCAACCTGCTTCCTTAGCCTCAGCTTCCTCATCTACAGGAGGTGTAAAAAAACCATCTACCTGATGGGGTTGTCGGGAGGGTTAAATGAGCTAATATGTGTGAAAGCGCCTAGCACAGAGCCAGGAACTTAGTGAATACATAATAAATGGAAGTGGTTGCTGTTATTATTAACACTAAAAGAGACTGCCATGCCAGAGAAAAGGGCAACCCCCCCAGTGGACAGGCAAGCCTTACTTTAACCTATTTTGGGATAATGGAGCCTCGCCTTTCATTATACCACCCGGGGAAGTGGGGGTGGACAGCCCTACCTGTGGTTTTGATGAAAGCCACTGAGCAATCCCTTCTCTGTAGGTTATTCCTGTAATGGGTGGAAGCCCTGCAGAGATCCAGAGTGGCTTCAACACTTCCTTCCTTAGGCATTTTTGATAACCTAATTATTTAACTGATGTGTTGCAGGGTCACTTTCATTCATTTATTCATTCATCCATTCATTCAACAAGAATGCTGAGCCTCAGCGGGGGCTGAGGGTCAGCTAGTCAGCTGGCTTAAAATATTGACAAACTTCTGAATTGGTTAGTAAATAGCTGCTATCGCAAGCCCCTAAGCAGTTCCAGTCCCTCCCACCCATCACAGTTGCAAAGACTCCTCCCCTGAACCCCTCAACCCTCATGCTTCCCAGCTCTCCAGCAACTGAAGGGTTAACCTGTAGTCAGGGCATTCCAGAAACAACTGCACTGTTGCAGAGAGAGGGTTGGGAAGGGGGCATGGAGAAGCATGTCCCTCTGCTTTGACCTGCCGGGAAATGCTTGATTTCCGCGGGAGGACTAATGGCTGATCAGCCCTGGTACATCTTGCCAGTTCTCCTCAGAGCTGCTGGGGTTTGGCCTGAGCCTCATGGAGGGAGGAAGCTCTTTCCTGAGAAGTTCTGTTGCCACCCTCCCCTGGCTGGTTTTACCCCCTGGTAGCTCTCCCCAACATCCTCGCCACCCACTACCCACTCTCAGGTTGTTTTCAATGTCTTTCTTCCCTGGTCTATTAACCTGAATTTATTTTCTTCCTCACCATTCCCACAGCCATTGCAATCACAAACGATCTATTAATTCATAGTCATTACAACCATTATTGCAATTGTTATTATTGTGCCTTCAACTTAAAAGCCGTTTTGTACAAGGAAAAGATGATACCACTAAGTGGGGATGAGAGAGCAGCTGACAATTTGCTCATAAAACGAAATGAAGGGTCTTCTTCCACCCCTGGAATCAAAGGATGGGTCTTTCATTTGGTAGCTAATGGGGGGGGGGTCTTCAGAAATGAGTGCGAGTTAAGCAGTAATGAACTTCTATATCTAAAAATAGGGCTCTACTCTTAGGGGCAGCTATTTTCCCCTCCATTTTACAGATCAGAAAACTAAGACTGACCGAATGGTTGTGAGGTTTACATTCGATGGTGTTTATAACATATCTGACACAACAAACAAAGCAGCTGCAATCGGGTCTGCCCTGTTCCATCCAGCCATCCCCAGTGCATCTCCTTCAACAGCGTCTCTTGAGCTCAAAGGAACATGCGTGACTGGGATGTAGGGACTTATGTCTCTGTGGGCTTAGTGTGACTGAAAAAAATTCTCCCTGTTGCCTCCCCTCCCCACCTCTCACGTCCAAGGCAACCCCACATACGCCTCTCTCCATGGTCCTGAATCATTAATGAACGCACAACTATTTCTCTGGAAAACGGGGGTGGGGGTGGGGTGGGGGGAGCAGGACTCATCTCAAACGCTGCGCCCCTCCCTCTGCATGCCATGCTTACAGCTGAGAACGGGTCCCTTGGTCACGACTCAAGGCAGCCCGAGAATTTCTATAGCTGAATTTCCTGGAAATCCCTGAATCCTTTCTGTGTGCTGCTTTCTCCCCCTCCAAATGTTGCCTTGGTGTTGAAGTCCCACTTTAGTGACCTGGACTAGTCATGCTGAGAGCAGGAGGTGGCATGGGTTGGTGGGTGGGGCCAAAGCCCAGATAGCATTCCCGTGGTACCTACTGCCCTTATTTCTTTCATGAATCTTCTATTAACTTGGAGCATTCCATAAGTTCAGTGGTTAGAAAACAGACTCTCTACCTGTTCATTTTCTCTCTTCTTCTATTCTTTACTTTCCCAAACATTTACTGACTACCTAATAGGGCCTGTCATTAGGTTACATAAAAGAGATACCAAGATAAGAAGGTTGCATGGTCCCTACCTTCAAGGGGCTTACAGTTTAGAGAAAGACTGACACAGCCACAAGAAATAATGATACATAGTGGGTAAGGGAGAAACAGAGAGTGGTGTAAGATGCTACAAAAGCCCCAAGGAGAGGCTGATTAATTGTGGGAGCCAAAGGAAATTTTATTGGCGGTGACTCTTGAAGGGTGAGAAGGAGCTGTGGAGATGGAAATATGCTAAGGAGGAAAGGGCATCCAAGCAGAGACGACAGTACATGCAAAAGCACAGAGGCATAAAAATCCCTTTTATAGGGAGTCATGTGACCAGGCTTGTATTTCAAAGATCTCACCTTCGCTGTTAAGAAAAAGTTGGATGGGGACAAGGCTGGAGTAGAGGGGCCTGTGAGGAGGAGGCTGATGCCATCTTCAGAACCAACACGTCTAAGGAGTGGGCTAGGACAGTGGAGCTGGGATTGGAGAAGGAAGGTCACACATGAGGGACATTTGAAAGGTCAGGAATTCTTACCTGACTGTATTTGAGGTGGGGAGGGACAGAGAGGAAGTCCAGGATGGGAGATGCTAGGATTCTCTCCCAGAAATTGGAGCTGTAGAAACAGCCCTGCAATGAGGCTTTGCTATTCCTGGTGTACCCTGCCACAGCGAGGAGCCTGGCGAAGGCCGGACATCAAAGATGAGGATGGAAAACATACTGTGCTCCACTGGGCCAGACAGATACCAAGAGGAACCTCCCACATCGTCCCATCCTACCACCATCACAATCAAACTGGGTGGAGGGGAGAGCAGGAGGAGGAAAGAAAGAAAAAAAAAGGGGGAGTGGTACGTTCCCGGACATATGGTGAGCACATAATTAACATCCTAACTGGGACATTACTGAAAGCGACAAGGGTGCTATTAGTAATTTTACCAAGACCTATCAAATAGGCTTTTTCTCCTAGAACAGCTTCTCCCTCCTCTGCTAGGGTTGGTGGGCTATGATACTTTTTCCTTCTCAAACTCAGTGGAGGAAAGGGACTCTCCTGAGAACAACAACAAAACTACTACATCATCTTTATTGAGCACCTACTAGTGCCAGGCACCATGCTAAGCTTCCTGCCACTTGTATTATCTTATTTAATCCCATAACAACACAATGAGGTAGGTAATATTTTTACCTGATGAGGAAATTGAAGCGTAATTTTACAACTGAGGAAATTGAAGGATAGAAAAGGTTAAGTCACTCATCCACAGTCACCCAGCGAGTACATGATGGAGCTGGGACAGGCATCCAGGAGGTCTGGCTCCAGAACCCGTGCTCCTATCCAGACATCCCCTCCCTTCTAGGGAGCTGGAGGCTATACCTGTTCCTGGTTGGGTCCCTGCTATGTCCCCATGGACTGGTGAGCCTCAGGATGGGCTGTTGCCTTCTCTTTTATCTCTCACTGGATGACACTGGTCTATTTTCACTGAGAACCCTGAGGTCCAGAGGCATGCATAAACACTCACAACTTCCTGCCCAGACACACCTACATACCTGTCCAGGTGTAAGCTCACCTGCACCTACATCCATCCAGTCTCCAAGGACAGGAGTGCTCTCCTCCTTTGTCCATAGTTCATCCCTGTGCTCAAGTCCAGACCTCAGCCTCTCTTTGCACTGAATCTTTTTCTTTCCTGGCTTGAAGAAATCCTCTATTTGTCTCACCCAGTTGTATGCTCCCCAGGACTACAGGACAAAAATCCAGATTCTGTTTTGTGAGAGTCAGGGCCCTTCTTTTTTTTTTTCTTCAAAGATTTTATTGTGAAATTGGGGAAGGGAGCATTGTGTTATTTCCAGGACCCATCAGCTCCAAGTCAAGCTGTTGTCCTTCAATCTTAGTTGTGCTGGGCGCAAGCTCAGCTCTAAGTCCAGTTGCTGCTTTCAAACTAGTTGCAGGGAGATGCGCAGTCCACCATCCCATGTGGGATTCCAACCAGCAACCTTGTTGTTAAGATCATGTGCTCTCACCAGCTCAGCAGCAGCTCAGCTCTGGCACAGCTCACTGGACCATGTGGGAATCAAACCGGTGACCCCGTTGCTCAGAGCTCGTGCTCTAACCAACTGAGCCACCTGGCCAGCCCCAGGGCCCTTCTTGATCTGGCCTTTCTCCACATCCCCAGTTGCTTCTCTCACCATGCCTGCATGGTGCCCTCTGCTCCATCCAGCTCCTCATCTGTAAAATGGCCTCATAACAATCCTAACTCATAAGAGTATTAGGGAGATGAAATGCTCTATTGGATGGCAAACACTTAACATAGTTCCTGACATAAGGTAAATGTTCAAATAACGTTAAGGATTATTATTATTCCGATGAAGGTGGAGAAACCTTGGTGGGCTTCACAAAGGGAGTGGCATTGGAACCAGCCATTGAAAGATGGAGAAGAGGTGGACATGTGACATTGTGGGGGGACCGGGAATGCAGGCAGGAGAAACAGCACGAGCAAAGCCATGTGGAAGTCAGTGCTCATGCTCTGAGCACTCAACCTGGCTGGGCCCAGAGGTTGTAGAAGAGGAGTAAAGAATAAAATCAGGAAGTGTGAAGCTAGCCTGAGTTTGGACTTTGTTCTGAGGACAGTGGAGGGCCATGGCGGATGCTGGGAGGGAGTGATTACCTCAGCCACCAAAATCTTGCTGAACTTTTGCATCAGCTCCTGATCCCTACCTCCTCTCTGATCCCACACTATAGCCACAGGAGTCGTTTGGAAACAATTCCTCTGAGCCAGCCTTACATCATCACCGGCACCCACTGCTTCTAGGATAGGACCAACCTCCTCTGTGTGTGAGCAGAGCCCTGCCTGGCCTGGCCCCACCCACCTCCTCCTCCTCCTCACTCTCTCAGCTCCATCCACACTGCCTTTGTCCAGTCCCTCCTGCTTCCTTCAGTCAACAACCATGTAGTGAACATCTACATATTTGCCGTGCGGGGCCTCCCTCAGGGCCTTTGCACATGCTGCTCTTTTTGCCTGGAATACTCTCCCTTTGGAAAAAAGAAAACAAAACCTATTTAATTCTTACTCATCCTGCACATCTCATTCCAAATGTCCTTCCTCCAGTGAGTCTTCCCTGATGCTCCCCTTTTATAAGCTCTCATGGTACCAGGCACCTCTCCTTTGTAACTGCCCACAGTTACAATTTTACCGCAATTTGTGTGATGACAATGGAGGAGGCCATCCTCCCCACCAGGCCATAGGTACTGTGAGCATGGGAAGTGGGACTCTCTTGAACTTAGGACTCTCTCCTGCATCCTAGGGGCCTAGTGCAGTGCCTGGCATAAATACCTGCGGGATGAAATGGTGGTGTGGAGAATAGAATGGAGAACAGAGCTTGAAGTAACAGGGTTCTTCAGGGGCTGCTGTCATGGCTTGAGTGAGAAGTGGCACCTGGAACTAGGGCAGGTGTAAGAGACCTAGAGAGGAGGGTTGTCATGGAATTGACGAGGATAGGAAATTGATTAGCAGGGTGGGATGCCAGAGGAGTTGTGACCTAGCAGGAGGACTCTAGGCTGCTGCCCATAATTGGGGTTTGGGCCAGGGGCAGGAGGGGCACGGGGCCAGGAGCAGATCTAGGAAGTGGGAAGTGAGCTGGATGTCACGCTGTGGCAGGTAGGTCGCGTGGGCCTGGAAGGAGCTTGGGACAGGGAATGATGGGGGTGGGGGTGAGAGGTGAAGAGGACAGGACCCCAGGGAGGCCCACAGGGAGCAAACAGAGAGGGGAAGGGTCGCTTTTCTGAACTTCAGCTTCTTCAAAAGTGGGCAACACTGCCAACCTCATAGGATGATTCTGAGGCTAAGTGAGATCATTTCGGTATAGTCTTTCGCAAGTTGCCTGGCACAAAGTAAAGGCTCCATAAATCGTCATCATCCCCATCATCATCACCATCATTATCATCATCAAGATCCTTGACTGCATTTCCATGCTGAACTCAGAAGCCTCGAATAATCAGATAATGAAACCAAATCAGTGGCCTGAGGCCTTGAAAGCAGTCACATCTTTTTTTTTTTTTTTTTAAGATTTTTTTTGGGGAATTGGGGGGATGGGAACAGTGCTGGGGAATTGGGGGAAGGGGAACAGACAAGTTGCTGTCCTTTTGTTCTTCAGTCTAGTTGTGGAGGACGTTGCTTCACTGGCCCAAGTTGGCACCATCATTGCGCTCTTCCCGGGCGAGGCAGATCAGTCGCCGGCTTCTGGACAGCCGCTCACTGCGGCTGCTGGCCGCTCACGCTGGCTGCTGGCTACACACGGTAGCCCATGGCAACCCACTGCCACAGGGGCTGCAGCCCACGCCGTCGCCGGCGACTCACGGCAGCCCAGCTCCAGGTTGACCTGTTGTTCAGCATCTTAGCTGTAGAGGGCAGTGTCACTGGCCCTCATATGTGGGATCCGAACCGGGGCCCTCTGGCGTCCCAAGCCAGCTCTTAACCAACGTGCCACTCGGCCGGCCCAAAAACAGTCACATCTTTAGTGGACTCCTGGCTGTACTTGTTCTAAAAGTCTGAGAGGCATGCAGGAGTTCTAGAGCTGGGAGAATCCCAAGGTCATGGGCCAGCCCTGGTCAGCAGGTAGACACCTGCTCCATCATGGGCAGGGGCGCCGGCCTCTGTGGAGATGTCTGGGATACACCTCCTCTGAGCCACCCCAGGAACTTTCAGGATCCTTTCTGTCCTTAGACTTTTCATCCTCACCCTCACCCACCTGATTTAACCAAATTAAATAGGGCCAAGGAAAACAAAGCTCACTGAGAAGGAGTGAAATACCAAATGGGGCCTCTGCGACGCCATGTGTGGCTCCTCCCAGCCCTAGCCTTCCTTGTTCAAACCTAAGACACCTATCTTTCTGGTGTGACCCAGGAAGTGGGCTTAGCTGAACAAGGATGTGGCTTCTGGGTGGGAAGGGAGGACCAGTGATTTTGTTTTCTTATGTGGTAAGAGGGTTCTCACAGAGGAAAGGAGGCAGGCCCATCAGGCTGTAGAAAAAGCCACAGGGGCTGCCTTAGGATCTGGGTGTAGTTGTAGCAGTGAGCCTTGGCTTGGGGTCTGGAGGGGCCTGGCTGATCTGCTCACACCAGCTCAGTGTGGCCTGGGCCTTGTCCACCCTCTCAGGCCCTCGGTCTTCACTGCACCATCCCGTGGTTCTGCATTGCTTGGTTCTGCCTCTAGCTGTCACCAGCCAACGAGGGGCATGCTTGATTAGGGGTCCCCACAAGAGGTCCAAACCCCTTGAGTCCTGGCCAGTTCTCCAGGAGGAGCTGTCACCCTCTCCCCGAGGGGGGCTGCTGGGGTGCAGGCTTCACTGGGGACCGGGTATGGTCTGGAAGCCCAGGCCAAGGCCCCCTCCCCAGCCCCCGCCCCTCCCTGGAGGGCTGCCAAGGACAGCCTACCTGAGGTCTGCCACCCTCTCTCTGCAGTCTCGAAGTAGCGTGCAACAGGGGGACCTGGATGGGGCCCGGAGGCTGGGCCGCCTGGCCCGGATGCTCAGCATCACATTCATCATCATGGGGATCATCATCATCATCGTGGCCACGACTGTCAACTTCACAGGTGAGGCTCAGTCACACACCAGCTTGCTTGGCATGAAGACTGCTAAGGGTGTAGCTTGGCTCCCTGGGGCAGGGGCAGTGGTGGGGAAGGTAAGAGCCTATGGGGGCCATAGCTTGTCCTTGCACCCCGGAAAAGCAACCCAGTCTCCAGCAATGAGCAGCTGAATAGGACTGGCTGTCTGACTTGTCTTATGCCTGAGTGGATCAAAAGGAAAGGGTGAAGTGGGGGGTGGGGGTGGGCGGGGAAGAGCAGGGGCCTAGGAATCAAAGGCTTCAATGGCCCTGGGTCCTGGGTCAGTAGCTGTCTGGTTGAGCATCACGGTTTTTATGTCTAAAGTACTAGGAAGAAGCCTCCAGCACAGAGGCTTTTGTGAATGTCACCCGAGATCATGGATGTGACTGTCTTTGTCAATTGTGGACTGACCACACCACCATCCCTGCTGAGACAGTTGGGACATGCCAGAAGTAAACAATGCATGTGGTAGAAGTCAGGAAGTGGCACTTTTGTAAGCACCCAGAGGTGGCTCAGGGAAGTTATCCAAACAGGGGATGATTTTCAAGGGCGACTGGTAGCTGCTCGCGAGGCCCGTGCAGCTTCTGGGATGCGCGAGTCAGCCCTGCCCATCTCCCTCCCTTCGCACTCTCTACTGGGAAGCCCGGAGGGCTGTGCTGCTGAGCCTGGGAACGTGTCAGAAATGCAGAACCTCAGGCTCCACTCAGACCCACTGAATCAGAGTCTGCATTTTCCTGAGATTCCCAGCCCATTTATTAAAGTTTAAGAGGCGCTGGTCTAGAGTACGGAGTATTCAACGCGGGACAGAAAGCCTGGGGTCAGCCATGGGGTCAGGGGCAACCTTCGCCTCTGAGGACAGGAACAAGATCAGGTTTGTCATTAGCCGGCCTGGGTTCAAAAGCCACGTCCTCCACTTTCTATCTGCCTTGGGCTGGAGCCCATTCTGTGATCTCCTTGAGCCTGATAGACACGTAGGTATGTGAGAGGCAGGAACCCACTCTCTCAGGGCATTAGCCTCAGTATCACCTTATGATGCCTCAGTCTTTTTTGTCTTCCTGCTGCCTGTTAGTTTAGCCATGACATTTTTCGATGGCAAGTGATAACTAGGGAACTCAAAATGGCAAAGGGCATTGTTTAGCTTTCCTTAAGAAGTTCAAGCATAGATTGTTTTGTGTTCTGGGGTCACATGCCCAGCTCTGAACCAGTCACCCAGGCTGCAGTCCTCTCTCTGGCAGGAATTCGGTTCCACCAAGAGCCCCAAAACAAATGAACCCTGTGACCATTTCTCACCAGGAAACAACCCCCCAAGTCCTCAAAACAGGGACCTGAAGACCCCGTGTTCTGAGCTCTGATCTGCCATACTGTTCTTCCCTTTACAGTTCCGAAGTAATACAAGGACCCAGGGCTCTGTGCTAGCGGAGGCCGGCTGTGGCCAGATGGAATGCTCCCAACCCAAACACCCCACATACCACGGAGGACAGCACAGTGACAGCCCACCTGTCCCCGAGCTCCAAAAGCACAAACTTGGAGGAAAACCTCCAAGTCATTCCATTGTCAGCCCATATCAGATGGGAAAAACGAGAGGAAGAAAGGAAGGAAGGAAACTCAACTTATTATGAAACCAGTGAATAATGGGATTTCATCTCATGGACGCAGCCCGGCAGTTTGACCCCAGTGTTCTGGCCTGTTTCTCATCCCCACAATTTCCTGGCATCAACCGAGCAGCATCTACTGCCAAAAGGAGAAGAAACCAGCCCTACAAACAGACGAACTATGGTGGGCAGAGAAGCAGCAGACTCTCTGCATGACCAGGAGCAAAGATGTGGGACTTCCTTGTATTTTTCTTGGGATGAGGGGTGAGAAAAGACTGTTCGCATGCCTTGTGCCACTCGCCTGCTACCATCCCAGCCGGAGCCCTGAGCTCAGAGGCCGAGCTGCTGCCCAGCACATGCCCTGGAACCTCCGGCACCCAGATATGCATCTGCCCTGGAAAGAGGCGACAGCCACACATAAATCCTCCATTGAAGGGTGGAGGCGCCAGTAGGAATTGTTGCTGAAAACAGGAACAGGGACAGCATGACCCACAGACCTCTTCCTGAACTTTTTGGCCTTGGGAGCATCTCTGCCAAGAACTATGGTCCTGGCGAGTCTCCCAGGATGACCCAGTCCATCTTTTGCTCCCTACCTGTGCGGTAGCCTGGGACACCAACCAAGGACTTTCAGGGCCTGACTCCCCCAACCCGCTTTGGTCAGCCAGTGAGGAGGAGCCGGGGCCTGAGCTCTCTCCTGCCCCCCTCTCCCACACTGTCGCCATGCAGAGTGGCTCAGATGGGGCTCCTGGCTCCCAAACCAGCCGCATCTGATGCTCTGCCTCACCCTGTGCCCCTGGCCAACCACAAACAGCAGAGGCTGTCCCTGGAGGAGGCTTTGGGGTCACCCCTGGGGGGCACTTTCCAGGGGCTCCTAGGCCTTAGCAGTGTTTGTGCTCCCTAAAAGGGAGTGGGCAAGAAAGTTCTCACAAAGGTTTGATTTTTCTTGGTCTAGAGAATTCCAAGACAGAAGGAAGAGCTTTGTTGAAGGATCCAGTCTGTGGGGGAATGGGGGGGCCCTGGGTTTGGGGATACACTCAGATGCCCGGAGGCAGGGGGCTAGACACCACAACCTTTGTCTCAGGACCTAATGGGATACCTGAAAGGACCGAGCAGGACCCCTGGGCCTCCTGCCTGGCTTTTGGTCCCAGATTCTCCCCGGACTTCTCTCTGCTACAGGCTCTGCCCACAGGGGCCTCCCCTGCACCCACCTCCCCCACTGGCTTTGGCTCCCAGACCCTTGGAGGGGGATACTCCAGGTTTTCTTGCCCCGGGAGGCCCTGCCTAGCAGCCAGGTTACTGCGCTCGATGGAAGGGCAGGTTCCCAGCCACAGGCAGACTGGCCCCAGGTTAGCCAAGACTGTTTCCCCTGTACTCATCCAGGACCCTCATGCCTCTTCTTGGGCACCCCCCCCTCCTCAGAGACCCCTGGAAGGGAATCTGTTAGCACAGAGGCTCTGTCTGCCAGGATGGGCTCTGGGTCCTGAGTGCATCCCTGAGTCTCCTAGGAGTGGCCTCGTGACCACCAGGAGGTGGGGGTGCAGGGCCTAGGGGCACTGGTAGGATCCCTCTGGGACAGGCTTTCCTGAGTCAGTCCCCCACCAGGGAATAAACTCAGCCTCTCCCTACCCTAAAGGAGGGGCTGGCTGGGTTTGCTTTATGGCAACTTTCAGGCAAAAATAGAGATGTCCCTATTTATCAGAGGAATGTGGGATGAGCGCAGAGTATTTGTGTCACTTGCAAGGTCAGGTCAGGCCAGGGGAGACATGAGGTCTATGGAATACGACGTGCATAGGGCCCAGCTCTGGAATGAGGGTCAGGCATGGACAGTTTCCCACCAGGCCCCAGGGGTCCCCAGCTTCAGCATTTCAGGGAGAAATGAGAAGCAAACCAATGTCTCATAGGAAAAATGATGGCGGAGGTGGGACTCTGCAGACTGTCGCACACACACCCAGACCTACCCTGCCCCCTGCAGTCACACCCACACAAACAGATGCCGCCACGGACTCACTCCCACACACACACACACACACACACTTGTTCACACCAAAAACCCAGTTGAGAAAGAGAGAAGCCACCAGCAGACAGCCACAGAGCAGGTACACGCAGAAACATTCTTCCATTCAGGCAAGAGCAACTCGAGAGCTTTCGAGTCGTACCAAGGACGTAGCTCAGAGGTTTCCAAGGTATGCAGAAGTAGCAGAGGCCCCAAGAGATGGGTTCCTCTGGCAGAGAGGAACACAGGGCTGTAGGACAAGAAACCTGGCCGAGATAAGACTGGGAGGAGACCCTGCTGTCCCAGCTCCATTGTAGGTCCAGCTGCTGGCTTCATAAACACAGTGGCCCCGGCTCGGGGTGCTGACCCAGCTTCTTCTGTGTCCCACGGGGAGCAGCAAGAACTACCCCTCACCACGGCTGGCACCCCACTCCCCAGTTCACTCCTCTGTATTTCTCAGCATGGAAAGAAATAAAGCTGACCCTCCATGAGCACCGTGGGCATGTGTGTTTGTGCTGCTGGGGTCAGGGCTGAGAGCTGTGCACTGGGAAGCCTGGACACCATGGCCAGCGCATGGCATGCCCTGGGCAAGTCGTTGGTCCTGTCTGGGCCTCGGTTTCTCTGGTGAGTAAGGCTGGTCTCATCTTCCCTTGGTAGTTCTTTCCGCATATGAAGAAAGATCTCAGGGGTGCAGAGAAGGGGGCAGGAAACCAGCAATTGCTGATATCCTGGTGCATGCTGGGCATTTTACATGCACTGGTAAATCCATGCGGCAGTCTGATGGGGTTCCTAGTGTTATGCCTGGGGTTCAGATTGGTAAAGTGAGGCTCAGCAAGGTTCAGGGACTTGTCTCAGGTTCCACCATGCCTGGCTCACAGAAGGCCAGAAGGCACTGAAAGAATGCTGGTGCACTGACCCCCATCTCTAGGTCTGACCCCAACTTTGGCTTCTTGCTGCCATGCTCTGTTGCCCAGAGAAAGCCCTACAGAAGAAAAGTGAGAGGTAGTTTTATGTAGAGGAGAAGGAGGGCGATCCATTTCCCAGGCTGCACGGTGGGGCAGGCAGGGGTTGCTTGGTTGACTGTGGAAGGCGACAAGGGCCTCAGGAGGGCAGGCCACGAGGGGAGGTGGGTGTGGGCAGAGCCGCCAGGCTGGGCAGCCAGCGGGAAGGGAAGGAACTGCCATATGGCCATGATGAGCTGCCAGCACTGAGGGCAAGAGGCTAGGGGAAGGAGAGGTGCGGGCACAGGGTTGGGGTGGGGCAGGGAGGGAGGGAGAGTCACGGGACCCATGCAGTGGGGCAGAGTGGATCAGGGTGTGGGAGCTGGGCTTCAGCCCGCCTGGGTTCAAATCCTGCCAGGCCACTTATTAGCTGAGTCCCCTTGGGGAAAATTTCTTCCAGCCAAAATAGGGGTCAGGGGGGCCCTTCCCACGTGCCAGACGCTGGGCTCTGTGTTTGGTGCAAATCATCTCACTGAATACTCACAGCACCTCAGGAGGCGTGTCATCCCATTTTCCCGAGAAAATGAAGCTTCGAGAGGCTCAGTGACTTGTCCAAGGTCATACAGTCAGGACGTGGCGAAGCAGGACAGTCCTTCACCAATGCTTTGGTCATAGGAGCCTCCCTCGCCTTATAAACTCCGTGAACTATTCCGAGGGAGCACTGGGAGAGTCAGGTTTCTCTATGGCTTTTTGGTTCAGGGCTGCACCATGACATTTTCAAAGGCATTTTAAGCACCACCTGGGGGTCTAAATTAAGATGAAACGTCACCCATGTAACGCTGATTTAATGGCGCTCAGGTGAACAGCCACCTTCTATACATAGAAAACTGCCAGGAACAATCACATCACTTTGTTGTCTAGCTTGGTGGCCCGAATGTTTTTTTGGCATCGTTTGTCAGACACAACCCAATTTTAGAAACTTTACAACGGGGAAAGGAGGGGACATGTGCTTTAGAATCAGTAAGGGAAACGTTGGCGCTTCCACAATGCAGGAGGCCTCAAGTGACAGATGGCTGTGCCCCGGGACAAGCAGCCTAGCCTCTCGGAACCCTGATTCCCTGCCTGCAAATGTCGTGATAACCTGCTCTGCACACCTGCAGGGCTGCTGGTGGTCTGATGGCACTTCCTGGTGAACCGTGAGGGCTGGAGACTCGTGGGGGACACAAATAACAATTTCCCGGGGCACAGCCTAGAGAGCACCCCAGAATCTGGGAGGCTCTGGGCACCCCAGGCTGACCAGCAGTCCCTGCTCTCTTCCATGCCCAGCCCGACCGGCCTCTTCCAGCTCCCTGACACATGACAGGAGACAGGAAAGCTCTCTGGCCCACTGCCCAAGTCTTTCTCTCATTGGCTGTGTCATCTTAAACAGGCCCCCAGCCTCTCTCTGGGCCTCCGTCTGCTCAGGTAAAGGAGTGAGCTGAGCTGGCCTCGAGCCTTCTCAAGCCTAGCTGCGCATTGGAATCACCTGGGAGCACTGAAAAAATGTTGATGCCTGGCTGCCATCCCTAGGGAATCTGGTTTAAGTGGTTTGGGGTACGGCCTGAGCGTCTGGATGTTTAGCTTTCCAGGTGATCCCCATGGTCTTTTGAGGTTAGGATCCACTGGGCTAGACTCCAGAGCTTTGCTGCTCAAAGCGTGGTCCCTGCACCATTAGCATGGGCATCGCTGGAGCTGTCAGAAATGCAGAAACTCACACCACACCCTGACCTAAAGGCTCAGAAAATCTGTCCTTTACCAAGATCTCAGGTGGTTCACTGTGCTTTAAAGCTGGGTAAGCTCCTGGCTAGGTGCCTGAAGCCGAGGAGGGCAGGTCTGCCTCAGCTTTGCTGCAGACTCACCTTAGGCACACCTTCTCCAAGGTGTCTTCGATCTCCTCTCTAAAAATCATCAGTTTTCTTTCTTACTTACTACAAGGGTCTATTGTAACAAATTGAGAAAATCTAGGCAATACTGAGAGGCAAAGAGGGCACAGTGAGACACCCCAGGTAAGTCTGGGGTCTCATAGCAGAAGAGGTTTGCACCCCACTTCCCAGAGGGTTTGCCAGTGAGGCTGCAGCATTTGTGAAGGCGGCCTCTGTGTGTGTGGTCAGTGAGTGTGCCCCCAAAGTACATTTTTTCAGGGAAGCATGGACCTTTCCCCTTCCCCCAGCCTCTGGCCCCCGACTATGGTCCTGCTGGAACCTGCTCAGGGATGGAGAAAAGTCAAGCAGGTGTCTTAAAGCTGCTTGGATGGAGACTTCTACTCACAACCAAAATTAATACCCTGGTTCTCCTGGGTCTCCAGGCCCCAGATCCTAGGCCTGGGAAGAAGAGCAGAAGAAGGGACCTTGAGAAACTGTGATGTCTCTTGCACCCTTGTCCTGTGGCAGGAATTCCTATGCCCACGGTCAGTTCAGGTACATACAGTTCCTTTTTGCTGACCACCAAAACAGGCTCCTCCAGACAGAGGAGCTATGGAAATTGTAAAGGGTCCCCTTCCTGGGTAGGTTTGCAGCCTCATCCCAGCCTGGTGCCCTGAGGACAGCTGGATTTCAGAGGCCAACAAACAGAGGCCTGCCATACCACTCCATTGCAGGAGGGCTGCAGAGAGACCCTCCCTGGAGCCAGGGGCAGAGCAGGTTTGCTGGAGGCTGGGCCCTGCCAGGGCTTCTGCCTCCTGCATTATTAATCTGCCCTCTGGCCATGGATATGAATAATTCATGAGGGGAAGGAAGGGCTGAGGATTGCAAACTGGAGGCATCCGGGCTCCTCCCCACCTCCTGGCTCAGGGCTTACTTTGTATAACTGGGCTTCTGCGGAGGCCCTGTCGATGAATCTCAAGTTTCTCCTCCTACCCACAGGTCAGGCCCAGGAAAGGTCTTGCCGGTTTGGGGTTGCCATGAACCTGTCTGAAACCAGATAGACCTGCCCGCAGCCCCAGGAGCCGGTGCCCATCCTTGCCATGCTTCTGGTGACTCAGGACTCAAGTCACAGGGCCTGATTCGCACACTGAGCCCTTTAAGCTCTCTGATGAGGTGGAATGTTCTATGCACGAGAAGGACCTAACATCATCCTGACCTGCAGAAACTGTGCAGTGAACATGAATTGTTATTAATATCATTTATAACAAATGGTGGCGTCTTGTTGCCAAGGTCTTGGCGAAGGGCTGAGGGCACCAGCTAGGAAGGGGGTGAGTGCTGGATGATGGCTGAGCCTGCTTGTGGTGGGGTACAGTCAGAGCTTCAGGGTTGTGGGACCTCTGGATGTGGGGGTGAGTGGGGTTGGCGGTATGGGACAGGAGGCGGTGGCGGTGGTGGGGAGGACACTGAAAGAATTACTCAGGATTCCTACAGTGACTTTCCCTCTCTGACTGAACTTTTCCAAACGAGTCTCAGGGCCTTCAAAGTGGCAGGGAAAGGCAGGGGAGCGCCCCAGTGCGGGGAAGAGACTACGGGTATTGGAGTCCATCAGCTTAGCC
Organism: Hipposideros armiger; assembly: GCF_001890085.2. NCBI lineage: Eukaryota > Metazoa > Chordata > Mammalia > Chiroptera > Hipposideridae > Hipposideros > Hipposideros armiger. The sequence continues at coordinate 946,605 of NW_017731491.1, read as the reverse complement.
CTGATGCTGGGGATCTCAGGCTCAGTTCTGTTCAATAGTCCTATCTAATCCATATTTATTAAGGGTGCTGTATGATGTACAATCTCAGGTATGCAAGAAATGTTTTCTTCATAATCAGATTTATTGTAATTTCTCCTTTGCCTCTATTCGGCCCTGGTGGCAGAAGCTTAAGTTCAGTCAGCTCAGAGTTCTTTCCCCTTTCCTGGGGATTACAGCAGGCTGAGGTGTCCAGGGCAGGGGTGGCGACAATCTGGTCCTCACTGTAGTGGCTATGACATCCTCATTCTGCCACCCTTAGTCCCTGCAGGTGGCTGCTGAGTCAATCTTCAGTCCCCAGTTCTGTCCCAGCTCTTGCTCTGCTGCTCCTGTACCTTCTCATACGCCATGGGGTCATTCAATTGTTTCTTCCCTGACTCCATTAAGAAATGTTTTGGGCTGAAGCCCTCTAAAATAGGGTAATTTTTTGGGGTCATTTAACCAGAAGCCCAGGGAGGTGCAATGCCTCCATGAAGTCTTCATCCAGGTACCTTCAGTCTTCTTGCTTCACCATCCTAGCCTAGGGCTACCTAATGGCCACAGGATGGCTGCCACAGCTCCAGCCATTCCAGGTGGCAAGAAGGCGGCAAGGGGAGGAGGGCCAAAAGGGCATGTGAAAGCTGAGGAGGTCCCTTTTAAAGAGCTTTCCTGGAAGTCCCATCTAGTGACTTCTGCTTTACATTCCGACCACATCTGTGTCACATGGCCACCCCTAGCTGCAAGGGAGGCTGGAAAATACAGTCTTCTTAGCTGGGCACACTGCTGTCCCCAGGACAATCAATGTTCTGTGAAGAAGGAAGTGGGGACAGATACTGGGTAGCAACCAGTGTTTCTGGCCACATTTGTTAGGTGGGAACACAGAAATTCTGTCAGGCTGTCCCAGGTGCTGCCTGCCCAGATCCACTGGGTAATGCTGTCTTCTCTAGGTTCTCCTTTCTACCTGCTCAACCAGCGACAGGTACTTAGGGCCCCTCTGTTCTTGGATCCTATAAACCAGTCTGAGGTTGCATTGCATATCGCCCTCACTACTACCACCACCACTACAAGAACTTAACCCAAGAGGAAAGGGCCCCTACCCACATTCCTCACTTCCCCTCTGACCAGAGATTCTTAGAGTAGGAGCCTTGCTCTGACTCATCTCACATTTAGTCTTTTAAATCTATTTCTTAAGCCTCTACTTCTTTCTATTCCTCCCTAAAGACCAGGCTTTTGAAAGTCAAAGCCAAGAATTGCCTCCTTTTACTTTCTGCCTTTTCCTGGGTTTTTCCTACCTTGAGGTAAGGAATGTGAATGAATGGAGGAGAAAAGGATTCAAGAAAATACAGGAAAAGGGAAAAATGTGCTTAATATTTCAAAATAATACCCAGTGTCATCTCTGTGACTCTATACCTACAAATACACCATGCTGAATGTGTTTCCTAGTTACGTGAGCAGGCATGCGGGATTGAAGAATGCTCTTCGCTCCAAACTTGCTCAAAGTCTAGGAGGGGAGAGGCATGTAAAGTAGACTGAAGTCCGGGTTGTATGAAAAGATGGCAGTGAGCGGAGGGAACCACAGCAGCTCAGAGAAGGGGATCAGATGGCTCCCTGGGGAGCTGAGCTCTGAGCTGAGTGAGGGCTGGCATGGGAAGAAGGGAGGGTGAAGAAGGGTGTCCCAGGAGGTGGACAGCCTGAGCAAAGACCCAGAGGTCTGAAGCGGTGTGTGCTACAGAGGACATTATGCCATTTGACATCCTGGGAAGGGTGGGAAGAGATAGGCAGGGAGGGCCAGATCACAGGAGGCCTGAAGCCCCTGCCTGTGGCCAGGACTCCACCGTTGGAGAAGTTTGTTTTGGTTCCTGCTCCTGTCATTAAGTGCCCCGACTATGTCATCTCTCCAGAAGCAAGGCCTGACTCATTTGGCCACCTACTATTTAAGCTGCCATAGCAGAAGAAGCTATATACTTCTTAGCACTCAACTGCTTTCATCTTCCTTATTAAAACAAAGAGTTAAGAGATCCAAGATGGCGGGGTAGAGACACTGTGCTTGCATCCTTCCATGAACACATTAAAATTACAACTAAATTATAGAACAATAAACCCGGAGAACCATCTGAAGTCTAGCCAAACAGAAGTCCTATAACTAAAAAATATAAAGAAGCCATGTCGAGACTGGTAGGAAGGGCAGAGACGCGGAACAGGCCCCAAACCTCCCCGTGGTGGAGAGAATCAGTCACGGTGGTTCCCCCCAAAGGACGGGGGACCCGAGGCCCCCAGCCTGGCGTACTGGTGCCAGGAACAGGAGCCCCCACAGCATCTAGCTGTGAAAAAGGCCATACAGGTAAGATGGAAGGCTGCGGAAACCCAGGCGTCCTCTTAAACAGCTTGCGCACAGACTCACTCGCTCACAGACACTCACCTTGGGCTCCAGCGGAGGGATGGTGACTTGGGGGGTCTTGGAGACATACGGGGGGCAGACTGAGGAGTGTGGCTTCAGTGGGAGGACTGGAGGACAGTCAGCATTTTTCCAGTGAGGGGTCTTCTTCCCGTGCAGCTGGCATGCTGGCTCTTTCCTATGTTGAGCCCTCCCCCTAGGCTTACGGCCAAATCTGAATCTTATTGGTCTGGTGAGCTTTGCAGCTCCTACCTGCTGACTCAGCTGGGACCCTGCCCCACCCAACTCATGCACAGCTGGAGGCACTTTCTCCGCAAACAGCCAGCACTTCCCGCATTGCACTCTTTCTTGGAAAACTATCAGAGTCCACAGGCCCCAGGCGGGTGGCAATTGGCCTTGGTGTGCTCTGAGACCTCTGCTGAGGTGCTCCAGGCTCAGCACTGGCACCAAACCAGAATCTACATTAACCTGGTGACCACAACTCTTCCCACTCTAGTGACTCTTTGAGACCCTGCCTCACTTAACTCGTGTACTGCATGAGGCTTTATCAGTGGCTGAAACTTAAGAAAGCTGACAGGTGGCAGCAGGCCTCTGTGTGTCCTGGCTTCTTGCAGAGGTACCCCAGGCCTGGTACTGGTGGCAGCCACCTTTGGTTCGCAGTGTGGCTTCTCCCACGTGCCTCTAGGTTTAGCACAGGCAGGGAACAACTGTGGATCACTTTGTAGCTTCTACCAGGTAGCCCCTGGCTGGTCACTGGCAGTGGGTGACCTGGGTCTGCACTGGAACCTCTCCCAAGAGTTCCCAGAACCAACATACTTGGAGGTTGGCTTCAGACCACAGCAGAGCACCGCCCAATTAACCCCACAGGTAAAGGAATGGAAAAAGGTATTTCATGAAAATGGAAATGAAAACAAAACAAAACAAAAGCTGGAGTAGCAATACTTGTACCAGACAAAATAGACTTTAAAACAAAGCCTATAAGAAGAGACAAAGGAAGACCTAGAAATCCCACTTTTGGGCATTCATCCAAAGAAACTCAAGCTACTTCAAGGGGATGTGTGCATCCATATGTTCATTGAAGCATTGTTTACAATGGCCAAGATGTGGAGGCAGCCTGAGTGTCTGTCAATGAAAGAATGGATAGAGGAGGTGGTACATATATACAATGGAATATCATTCAACCATGGAAAGGAATGGGTTCTTGCCATCTGTGGCAGCATGGATGGACCTGGAGGGTACTGTGCTGAGTGGAGTATGTCAGACAGAGAAAGACAGACGCTATGTGATTTCGCTTATATATAGAATCTAAAAACAAAAATAATAAACAAAACAGAAACTCACACATATAGAAAACATTTTGACAGTTGCCAGATGGGAAGGGGTAGGGGGTGTGGGTGAAAGAAGGGGAAGGGGTTAAGTACAAATTAGTTGTTACAAAGTAGTTATCAGGGTGCAGGGTATAGCATAAGGGATATAGTCAATAATACTGTAATAACTATGTATGGTGTCAGATGGTTGCTGGGCTTATTGTGGTGATCACTTCTTTAGGTATATAAATGTTGAATAACTATTGTGTACCCCTGAAACTGATAATATTGTATATTAGCTATATTTTTAATAAAAATCTTTTTTTTTTAAAGAGTTAAGGCCGGCCGAGTGGCGCATTGGTTAAGAGCTGGCTTGGGACGCCAGCTCTGAGCAGCAGGGCCCCGGTTCGGATCCCACATGAGGGCCACTGACACTGCCCTTTATAGCTAAGATGGTGAACAACAGCTCGACCTGGAGCTGGGCTGCCGTGAGTCTCTGGCGATGGTGTAGGCTGCAGCTCCTGCTGCAGTGGGCTGCCATAAGCTACCGTGAGCAGCTGGCAGCCGGTGTGAGCTGCCAAATGCTGCTGTGAGCGGCCGTCCAGAGGCTGGCGACTGATCTGCCTCACCTGGGAAGAGCGCAATGATAATACCAACCAACATGGGCCAGTGAAGCGACATCCTCCGCAACTAGACTGAAGAACAAAAGGACAGCAACTTGTCTGTTCCCCTCCCCCAATTCCCAAAAAAAACTAAAAAAAAAAAAAAGTTAAGATGACCAACATGAAAAACAGCATTATTATTATTATTGCAGTTTGCCGTTAGCAATTGCTAATGAGCACGAGGTCACTTTGTTTTGAAACAGTATTAGCAATATAAAAATGTCAGACCTGACATTTTTCCTATCCTTATTGCACAAGGTGAAGTAATCATAAATAAAACTTTTTTGGGAAATCCTCTAACTCAGGAATTGGCCAACTTTTTTCTGTAAAAGACCAGAGAGTAAATATTTTAGGCTTTGCTAGCCATGTGGCGTCTGCCAACGTCGCCCTGAAGGAGCCAGACTACAGGCATTCCTTGTTTTATGATGCTTCACTTTATTGCTTTTTTTACAGTTTTAAGGCAAGACCCTCTACCAGCAAAAAGATTACAACTCGCTTTACTGCACTACTTGCTTTACTGCAGTGGTCTGGTAACTGAGCCTGCGCTACGCCTGTGTGTAAATGAATGAGTACAGCTGGGTTCCAACAAAACTCTATTTACCAAAACATGTGGTTGACTGGAATTGGCCCATGGGCCATCATCTGCTGACCCCTGCTCTAAACTTGCTCTATATATTAGTTTCTGTGGCAGGAATTGGCTAGTTTATTTTTAATTTAATTTTCTTTTTGGCATGAGCCAAAGCCCAGGTGAGAAAGTGCTGAGCTCATCACACAGCAATATCGGGAAGGCCAGTTAGTGCACCTGGCTCCTGCCCAGTTGGTGAGTAATCCCTCACTATAGGTAGATTAATGACAACGGTGATTAATTGCACATCCTCTGATAACATCTATGATAAACATCATTTAAAGGAGAAGGAAGGAAAAGTCATACCATTAGGGTCTAAATGGGAAACAAACATGGACTCTAATTCAATCCAACCCAAAAGCTCTTACTGACAACTCCCATGTGCCAGGCCAAGGGTTGGGAATTGGGGGCAAGATGGGGAGATAGAAAATGCAGCCCCTGCATCAAGGAGCTCCTGGGGCCTCCAGGGAGGTGTGTGGAGCCAGCCATCGGCTGGACACACAGTGACTGCCCCAACAGGGAGACGAGGCAGCCAGGCGTGCTTTGGCCCTGTGCTTGGGCAAGGGGGCTCTACAGAAAAGCGCTCTGTCATCAAACAGATGAGGAAAACACTAAATTAAATTAGGCTGGATACAGTTGCTTGACTGTAAGACTTCTCAGAGTCTTTAACATGCCAACATGCAACATGAATCTCTGAGAGGATACGGATGGAGTATTTCCTAAAGTTAATGCACTACCAAGTCCTTTCTTTATTTTCTTGCAAATCTATTATACTTTAGATTTGCTAAGCCAAGTGTTTCCCTATGTTATTAAAGACTCTTTGTGAACATCCTTTTGAGTGGCTGTATATGTATAAACCATCAATTATTTATTGATTTATCTTTTCTCCCATTGCTGGGCCCTTAGGTGTCCGGTTTTTCTCTTTTCCATTTGTTTTTTTCTTGCCTATAATTTACAAGCAGAGCTTCAGCACTAAGGGAGCAAATTCTGAAGGAACTCCAGGAGAGGCTCTTGCTGTTGATACCTTGCTGGGGTCCACACCTTGCTGGGGTCCACTGCTCTCAGGAGCCAGGGAGAAGTCCCGCCTCCCCATAGGGGCACCTGACGAGTCACCATGGCAACCTGGGTCAGGAAGAGGGATGATGCTGGCAGATGGGGCTACCCAAGGAAGCTCCCAGGGGCAAGCAGCTCGGAGCCCGGGACGCTGAGGCTGACCAAACCTGACTGTTGGGGGAGTCCCTGGGAATGATGGATGGGGCCTTTAAGCTGTCTTTACTATCTTCTTGGCTCCCAGCAGCACCAGGCTACCAGGACTGAGAGCCAGGAGCCTCCTTCTCACCATGAATTTGCCTGTTGGGGCAAAGCGGGAGGCAGAGGTCAGAAGAGCTGGAAGGTGGGTTCGCTGGAGACAGATTAGCCTTCATTCTTGCCTCAGTTTGCTCCTGCGTCTCCAAAGCTTCTCCACTTGTTTTTCACTGGGTGGAGAATTTTCTTCCACGCATTTCTTAATGTGGTTTGAAGTCCAGGCTCTTCAAGGAAGTTTTCACAAGGATCCCCTTGTGCACAGTTGCCTGCCAGGAGAAGAGGTTTCTGGGTGAGAGGAGACCTGGTCTTCTTGGGACTCTCCCAGGAATGCCATGAGTGGGAGAACCATGGCGCAAGGGCCTGTGTCCCAGAGGCCTCTGTCTGATGGTGCAATGCTTGCCCTGATTCTCAGACAGGCACGAAAGATGCCATTCAGCAACCCTCCTCCAAAAGAACTTTCTGGGACTCATGCAATATGCATTCTTGAAACTTTTTTTTTTTTAAACATAAACGCAATACTAGTTATATACACCAAACTGATATCAGCGGTCACCCCGCGGGGTGGGAGGCGATCGAAGCAGCCTTCCAGTTTTTATTCCATATACCTATATCCTCAGAATCTTACGACAAGCATTTATTTCTGTATTACTTTTATAACTTGGAATTTGATTTAAAAAATAGTAATGGATGAGGGAGGAAAAAATGTTCCCCATCATCCATTAGCCAAGACAATCAATGGGAATATTGAGCATTTTTCTTCCAGGCTTTTAAAAAGGAACTTGTTTTTAATATACAGCCACTGTCACTTTATAATAAAAGGGCTCTTTGTATTAGAGGCGGCTGTTGCCGTGCTGTGAAGGAGCAGGTCCCTTCAGTTCCCCTCTAATCTGCCTCTTCACACAGGCCACCCGCACCTGCCTGAAAGGACCCACACCATGGGCACGATGTGGGTGGGTGGGACGAAGCGGGTGTTTTTAGAGGGGCTGGAAGCCCACAGCTCTCTCCCTCCTTGCACTGACTGGGAAGGTGTCCAGAAAAGCTCCCTCCCTTGGTAGTGCCTCCAGGGACCTCCCCAGGGATTCACTTCTGCTGACCTTTGCTTTGGATTCAATCCTTGCTCTTGGCCCTCACCCTAGAACATCGGGCTCTTGTCTCTCTCCAGAGCCTCCTCTCAGCCCCCGCCCCAGTTTCCCTTTGCTGTAACCATGTCCTCCCATCGCCCTTGCTGGAGGCAGATGCCTCTGGTACCTCCTCCTTCCCCTACTGAAGTCAGAGCCCCTTTTCTAGTTGTTCACCTTTCTGAGGGTCTCTGGCTGTAGCAAGATGTCCGAGGCCACTGGGATGCTGAAAGGTCCACATGATGGTTTTGAACCTGGATGTAAGAATGGTCCCGTTTGAGGGCCGGCCGAGTGTCGCGGTGGTTAAGAGCTGACTTGGGATGCCAGAGGACCCCAGTTTGGATCCCACATATGAGGGCCAGTAACACTGCCCTCTACAGCTAAGATGCTGAACAACAGCTCAACCTGGAGCTGGGCTGCCGTGAGTCGCCGGCGACGGCGTAGGCTGCAGCCCCTGCTGCAGTGGGTTGCCATGGGCTACCATGTGTAGCCAGCAGCCAGTGTGAGCGGCCAGCAGCCACAGTGAGCGGCCGTCCAGAAGCCAGCGACTGATCTGCCTCGCCCGAGAAGAGTGCAATGATGGTGCCAACTTGGGCCAGTGAAGCAACATCCTCCTCAACTAGACTGAAGAACAAAACAACAGCAACTTGTCTGTTCCCCTTCCCCCAATTCCCCAGCGATGTTCCCATCCCCCCAATTCCCAATAAAAAATCTTAAAAAAAAAAAAAAGGAATGGTCCTGTTTGATTTCTTTTCACCTGTCAAACCAGATCCCACAGCACCCCCTAAACCCATCCATCTGTTAAGGGCTTTGGGAAGCTAAGGGAGGTCCCAGGGCATGGAGGTCCCCAGCCAGGCTTCCTCTGGCTGATTGGCCAGAGGAGACAGTCTAGGTTCTCAGGACATTCCCCAGAGAGGGGGACACACAGTTGCAGGCAGGGCCGGGCTGCCCTCCCTGGGGAACCAAGCACAGTGAACTCATGTTTTGATCATGGCCCATGGGAGCTGCTCTTGTGCTGGTTAAACAGGCAGGAGGTAAACACACACCAAGGAGACGGGGACACTGGCTCCCTGTGCAGTGGGTTTAATTATAAGAGCAACATAACCATGACAGCACAGAAAGTCGGGGAAACAGAGGGAAAAACCCTCTCTCACTAGCTCCCCACCTCCACACTTCCAGTGCCAGTGTGTGTGCTCGCTCTCCTCCGGGTGACTTCCCCTGGAGTGTGGAGTGCTTTTTTCTTCTTTAATTTCATTCTGATTACAAAATTAATGCAATCTCATCATGGCAAACTTGAAAAATGCAAAGTGTAATGAACAAAACAAAAATGTCCCTGAGGGGCCAGCCAAGTGGCGCGTTGGTTAAGAGTTGGCTTGGGACGCCAGCTCTGAGCAGCAGAGCCCTGGTTCGAATCCCACATGAGGGCCAGTGACGCTGAGCCCTCTATAGCTGAGATGGTGAACAACAGCTCGACCTGGAGCTGGGCTGCCGTGAGTTGCCGGCAACGGCGTAGGCTGCCGTGGGGCTGGCCGGCAGCTGGCGTGCACTTTCGTGAGCTGGTGTGTGCTTTCGTGAGTTGCCGTGAGCCTCGGTAAGTGCCGTCCAATGGCCGGCAAGTGACTGCCTCTCACGGGAAGAGTGAAATGATAATACCAACATGGGCCAGTGAAGCGACGTCCTCCACAACTAGACTGAAGAACAAAACGACAGCAACTTGTCTGTTCCCCTGCCCCCGATTCCCCAGTGCTGTTCCCCTCCCTCAATTCCCCAATAAAAAAATCTTAAAAAAAAAAAGTCCCTGAATTGCATACTCTGGCCACTCTTTTTTCACATGAAGTGGCCTTATTTAGCACCTGACACCATCTGAACGCATCGTGTTGCTTGTTGTGTTTACTGGCTGTTTCTTCCCACCAGAATCTAAAGTCTGTCTTTTTTGGTTTGCCATTAGGTTTTGGGTTTTCATTTAGCTGGTTGTGGTTACAGAGTTGAGTTGTACAGAGCTCCAAGAAACAGTCTGTCTTAAGTCTCTCTTGTACAGTTAATGCTCAAGACAGGGCTGGGCACATAGTAGATGCTTTACTCCATGTCTGATGAATGAATGAATCCAGGTGATGTGTATGTTATCAGTCAGTTGTGATCACTCAGTGCATGGTATTTTGTATACTGATTTTTTCATGTTCTTCATGCCAGTGGGGTGGGTTGGGGGAGAGCAGGGGTGGCTCCGAGCCTAGGCGTAGGCACAGGGAGGATGGGGGAAGGCACAGAGAAGGCAGTCCAGTGACACTGATGTCCAGGTCTCACCTTCTGCCCAAGACCACCACTAATTAGGCCGAGTGAGGGCAAAGGAGCAGCTCTCTGTGCCAGGCCCCATGTGGGACTACAGCTCACCTTTGGAGCATTTGCACAGAAATCTGAGAGGTTCACTGAACTTGCTCAGGGTGTTGCAGCTCGTCAGCAGTGGATTTAGACTGAGAACTGCAGATACAATGCTATGTTTAGATGTGTTTTTCGTCTTTTAGAAAAAACATCAAGAAGTATGGGTTACATTTTAAGAAGGCTTTTAATTAGGAAGAAGCTCTGAAGCAAATCTCAGGGACCTAACTGTCTTTTTCATTTGAACACTGTTCTATCAAAAGCCTTAGAATTCTATAAAGAGGTCTGGTTAGCTGATTAATAAACCGAGGCAAAGGTTTTGCAGGAATTTAAAACTGGGTGACCCTTTGTTTTCATAAATGCAGGAAGATAAAGACTCTTGCTGTCAGATCTGTTGAATACAAGAGTTCGCCTTAATCCAACCGAAAGGCAAAGCTCTATGTATGTAAAACATATTTTAGATAATTGTGAAAAAATTTTGATTAAGGCAGGAGAGGGTAATAGTTCACCATTTGTATGTATTCGTCAAATTCTTCAAATGAAACCAAATATCAATTGTACTTTTAATTAAAAATAAATAATCCCACCTCTCTGGGTCTTTGTTCTTTCAAAACAAAAAAAATCACAGAGCACTTCTGGGATGACTGTTGCAATGTGCTGTCCCCACCAGTAACTGTTTACAAGTATGATCCCACAAGGAACTTCTGACAGTTTCTAGTTCAAAATCCAGCACAGATCTTTCTGTCCCCCAAATCTGGCTCTTTCCCAGCTGTCAGCCTTCTTTCTGGTCACCTACAGCCAGAACTATATCTGGTATGTGTTTAACTTCACAGACCAAACCATCATTTTAATGAGAAGCCTTAGAGTTCTCATCTCTGTATCACCACTCATGGTTCTGGGGAGTCTGTTCCTAAAAGTTTCCTCCAGCTCAGTCCTGGCCCTGCTGGTAGCCCTGACTGGCCCATCTCCATCAAGGCCAAAGTCCCACCTGCCCAAGGAGCCTCTACATACCCAACAGGATGTACTCCCCAGAGAGCCCTCTGCCACCGATGCCTCCCTCACTCAGTGGCATCTCCCCAGGGCAAATCAGGGTGTGGGGAGGTGGGGGCTGAGCCCTGGAGGCTCGTTCTCAGGAGGATACTTGGTCCTGCAGGGAAGGAAAACCACCTCTCTGGAGCCTTCTCCCTGCTCAAAGGAGAAATTCAGTGATGCAGAAAATAAGAAAACCCTCCATCTGGGGACATGGTCATGTGAATGGAGAGCAGACGGACATGAAAAAGTTACCCCCTTTATAGATGGCTAATAGAGGGCAGACAGGGGGAGCACAGATGAATTAAATTTGTAGTAAATCGCAATTTTCATCTTCACCAAAAACCTCAGTCTTGCTCTTAATGCTAATGACCTGGGGGAAAACCATGAGATATTCCCTTCCAGTCTCAGAAGCAACAAATTCACATTTGACCACCATTTATTGAACATCTACTATGTATCACCTACTTTCACATACGCATCTCATGTGATCTTCATGACAACCTATTTTAAATAGGGGTTAGTCTTCCTATTTCACAGATGGGAAAACAAAGGCTTATGAATGTTGAAGTTACTATGCAAAGACACACGGCCATGACCACTGGAGAATGAAAACTGACATCTTTGCCTTTCACCCTAACAGCTAAGAATCTTCCCTAAACCCGTTTTCAGTCCACAGTTTTTTAAAAATTTTAAATTGTGGTTAAAAAACCACTTAACATAAAATTTACCTTCTTACTCATGTTTAAGTGTGTAGTTCAACAGTGTTAAGTGCATTCATATTGTTGTGCAACCATGACCACCATCCATCTCCAGGACTCTTTTCGTTTTAGAAAAATGAAACTCTGTAGCCATCAAACACTAAGCCCCTTTTACCCCTGTCCCCCGAGGCCCTGGCAACCACCATTTTACCTTCTGTCTCTAAGAATCTGGGTACCTCATTTAAGTGGGATCATACAGTATTTGCCTTTTGGTGACTGGCTTCTCTCACTGAGCATAATGTCCTCAAGGTTCATCCCTGTTGTAGCGTGTTAGGAGTTCCTTCCTTTTTAGGGCGGAATCATATCCCATTGTACATACATAACACATCTTGTTGATCCATTCACCCATCAAGAGATACTTGGGTTGCTCCCACTTTTGGGCTATTGTGAATAACGCTGCTATGAACATAGTGTACACATGTCTCTTAGAGACCCTGATTTCAATTCTTTTGAGTCTATACCCAGAAACAGAGTTGCTGGATC
>NW_017731491.1:914929-933462 GCF_001890085.2 Hipposideros armiger | reverse complement strand
ATAAAAATGCTCAACATCATTACTCATCAGAGGAATGCAAATTCAGATTGGCAATACCTGTCGCCTTGCAATTGCAGCTGCCCGACTCAAATGCTCCTGCACTCTGATCCTTTGAAGTCATAAGGAAGTGTCTTGGAATGCTAAGACCTGAGGGAATGATCTTGGTAAAACTTCCTTATCTGGTGGTCTTGGAATGCTGAGGCCACCCCAGGGATCATACATACGTGTGAAAGCACAACTCCTGCTTGATCACAATGAGTTTAGGTGAAGCAGCTGCCTGTCTAATCGAATCAATTAACTGGGTATAGATAGTCAAATTGACTTCTCTGTGACAGTTGTAAATAAAAGTTATTCACCAGCCAGGATCAGGGCTTGCTCTCTCAGTCTGCAGAGACGAGACCCCTGGCCTGCAGAAACTCTTATTTTTTATTTTTTTAGCTGAGCCATTCTGCCACCTGTTGGCAGCTCAGCAGCAGCTCAGCTCGGGCCAGACTCAAACCGCTGTTGCTCAGAGCTCAAACCTTTGAGCGAGCTCTTAACCAACTGAGCCACGCAGCCGGCCCCAGAAACTCTATTTTTGACTCTTGTGATTTCTTAACCCGTCGCCGCCCCTCCTTGAAACCCCAGCCCTTGTCACACGGGACGTGATAAATACCAAGTGTTGGTGAGGATGGAGAGGGACTGGAATGTTCATACATTGCTGATGGGAATGGAAATCGGTACAGTCATTTTGGAAAATGGTTTGACAGTATACCCTAAAGCTGAATATATGCATAACCTATAATCCAATAACCCTACTCCTAAGTATATACAACCAACAGAAAAGCGTACATATGTATCCCAAAAGCCATGTTCAAGAATTTTCAGAGCAGTACAATTTGTAACTAAAAATAAAAATTATCCATCTACAATAGAATGGTTACATAGACTGTGGATATTCATACAATGGAATACTCTAGAGCAGGGGTCCGCAACTTTAGAGACGGAAGAGCCGCCAGGGGCCAGCAAACTGAGGCTCACGAGCCACATGCAGCTCTTTGGGCACATACATGTGGCTCTGAAGTAAAATTGAAAATGAAAATAAAATTATCATAGTTTCATTTATAAAATTTATAAAGGATATTATTCATATAATGGTGATTATGTAAAAATATATTTATGGCTCTCAAATAATTTTTAAATTGTTGGAGGGACAGGGTTGGCTCTTCCAGGGGTTGGCAAACTTTGGAGACAGAACGTACCCAAAGAGCCGCATGCGGCTCGTGAGCCGCAGTTTGCCGACCCCTGCTCTAGAGCAATGGTTCTCAGACATTGGTGGGCATCAGAATCACGTGAAGGGCTTGCTAAACTACTGATCGCTGGGCTGTACCTGCCTGTCCCCTGGCACCACACAGATCTCACATTTCTTTCCCTTAGCTCCTCTTACCATAGTTGAAGATGGCTGCCAGCCATCCCTTGAGTGTTCTCTCCTTTCCCGTATCAGCAAGAGAGGGAACTAAGGAGGCTTAAGAGAAGGCCTGGTTTCTGACCATTAGCACAGAAATCTCCCTCCTGGAAGGTCAGCCCTGCACTCCTGACTTTGGTGATATGCTTGTGAGCATTACTTCACATAACCCTGACAACATAACTAGAGCATAATTATGGCAGGCATCTTTATCTCTATTTTATAGAGAAAGAATTAACCATTAGCTGGTCACGCTGTGAGGCAAAAGTAGAACTGAGATTCAAACCCACATCTTCTGCCTCTGGGTCAAATGCCCTTCCCTCCAGAGCCGGCTGGATCCCCAGGACGCCAGACATGCTCCTCCCTCTTGTCCATCCACCCAGATGCTACCAAGCTCCAGGTCCAGGGTGAGGCCCTCTTTCTCCAGGAAGCAAATACTGCAACCCAAAGCAAGACACTTTTGCCTGATGTGACTACAGTATTGTTTAGCTACATCATTTTCTTTTGGGCATTAAAAGCTCAGCCCGGAAAGAGCTCCTTTAGGCAGTGTCTGCTGTTCATGATGCTAACTGGCTGTCTGGGGAGGTGGACGCAGATGCAATGAAATGCTGATCTTGCAGCCTAATCACTCAGAGTGGGCTGGGACATTGCTTCCTCCATGCATCAGCATTTTTGGAAACAGCTGCTTATAACTTTGGCAGAGCCCCATGGGAAGTGGGGACACCCTGAGATCAGTCTGTGGCCTGGAGAGGTTCAGCACCAAGGCCAGCAACTCAAGCCCTTGTGGGAGGATAAGGAGCCACAAGGCAGGAGTTATTAGCCTTGAATGCAAGCTAGCATCACCTAGAGAGCTTTAAAAAAACAAATCAAAACAAAAACAATTTCTGACATCTGTGCTCCACCCCAGTCCAACTGGACTAAAGCTTCTTGGGGTAGATCCAGCATGCATATATTTTGAAACCCCTCTTTCCCAGGTGATTCTAATATGCAACAAAGATGGAGAATGACCATACTAATGAACCAACAAAGAGGAGATGGAGTGTTCCAAAGAACAGGCAGCACTGGGGGACCGTGAGACTTGCAGTTTTAAAAGGAACCTTTCAGGGGAGGTCATTTAGTTCTCCCCCTTACCTCTGCTTCCATGAAAACTATTCCTGGCCCACTCTAAATAGGTGAGTGCCACTCTTTCCATTCTGGCATCCTCCTCCTAGGATCCGTTAGAAATAGCCTAGCCATTCCACATAACAAATGGGAGCGCTGAACTGGGTCCAATTCAAAACACAAACAAACAAATACATACACACACCCAGAAAGAAACCAAGGGGCTGCAGACATAGTAGGAGTCTGAAAGTTGGCAGAATGTATCCTGCTTTGAAGGTTTTTTAAAAAGAAAAATCAAGTGTTGCTCAATTATTTAGAATGTGATAAAAATTAGAAATCACTTTATAGCTTAAAAATAGGGTGTTGGTCATATTTGTACAATTAAACCATCAGGGGTTTGGGTGTCTGCATAATGAAATTTATGCAGCCCTTGAGAAGTATGCTGCATATGCAAATTTAATAAGACAGAAGCTGCGCATGCTGTGTCACATGAAAAAATCTGGTCACAAGAGAATTTGTGTCCTGATTTTTAAAAATGTGTTTAGATATTAAAAAAATGAAAAACATTCCAAGTGTTAGCCATTATCATAGGATGTTGGGGAAATGGGTTAATTTTTCTTTTCGGATTGTTTTTTAAATTTGGTCCTTATATCTCTAATAAACAGACATTAATTTTGTCAGGAGAAAAAGTAATAAAAAAAAGTTTAGATGCTGAACCAGTGAATTGATCCATAAGAATCTGCCACTTTCAAACACAGGGATACAGGGAGTTTTAGGCAGAAATAAAATTTCACAGAATAATCAATGACATTCAAATAATGACAAAAATATAGATCCTTCCCTAAAATAAGGAACTTCTTTAAGGCAAATGTCCATGTCTCTTTCGAGTTAAATATTAATCCAACAGAACCCGGCCCAGTCTAGGAAATAAATTTTAGTTTATGTGAAATTTTTATGAACTGATTAGTGGGTTAGATAAAAGAGTAGGACCAGAATAGAGTCTCAAAGAAGTCTTAGAAGACAAAGCATTTCTTGTTCATTCACCATTGCTTTCTTAAAAGGACATGTCCTTGGATGAGGCACTTACCTACCCAGGGTCTGCAACACACTTACAAACCTAAGTCGTGTCCCAGCTGGGAAGCAGGGCTGGAGGTAGAAAGCAGGCTGTGAGAAGGACACCTCACAAAATCTTCCATCACAGACAAGCTGGGAGAGCCACTCTTGGGTTCTCTTTCCATAGGTCACCTTTAGCAGGGAGGAGGGAGGAAATTAAAAAGCTGGAACAGTATTCACTTAAATATAAAGACCAAGTCCTGCTTGATGGGGTCTTAGAGGAGCCATGGCCAGATGTCATCATCGTCACTCGTGCACGACCATAAATGATTCAGTGTGACACAATGTGAAACGCTCAAGGTCCTATTAACGGTTCAGAGCTCCAATTTCCTACCAGTGTGGAGTTTCTGAAGTGCTTGCTCTTGGCTAAACAGAACCGTCTCCATCCATCCATTAAAAAACATGCTTTCAATACTCACATTTTTCAAAGCAGCTTATTTCTCTTTGTGAAACTGTAATTATTAGAAGATGTAGTGTATGCAGGGTGAGACATTAAGAGTCCTTTTCAGCTGTGACCTACAGTCTGCTCAGTCTGTTTTCCAGAGGCAACTGCTCCTACCATCTTCCTGCACCAACATTCTATACATAAAACAAACAACCTGTAAGAAAATGAGCAGAAGATTTGGACATTTCACCAAAAGAAAAATATAGGTGACAAATAAACACACGAAAGATGCTCAACATCATTAGTTATTAGGGAAATGCAAATTAAAACTAAAACCAGGGCCAGCTGAGTGGCTCAGTTGGTTAAGAGCTCGCTCAAGAGTTTGAGCTCTGAGCAACAGCGGTTCGAGTCCAGCCCGAGCTGAGCAGCTGCTGAGCTGCCAACAGGTAGCAGGATGGCTCAGCTAAAAAAAAAAAAAAAAAAGGAAGGGAGACTTAAAACTAAAACTGAAGTGAGACATCACTACACACCTATGAGGAGGAGAATGGTTAAAACTTAAACGACTTATACCAAACATTGGTGAGGATGTGGATAAACTGGAACTCTCATGGACTGGACTGTAAAATGGTATACTCTGGAAAACAACTTGGTGAGTTCTTAAAAAATTAAACACAGGCCGGTCGAGTGGCGCATTGGTTAAGAGCTGGCTTGGGATGCCTGAAAGCCCCGGTTCAGATCCCACATATGAGGGCCAGTGACACTGCCCTCCACAGCTAAGATGCTGAACAACAGCTCAACCTGGAGCTGGGCTGCCGTGGGTCACTGGCGACGGTGTAGGCTGCAGTCCCTGCGGCAGTGGGTTGCCATGGGCTACCGTGTGTAGCCAGCAGCCGCCGTGAGCGGCCATCCAGAAGCCGGCGACTGATCTGCCTCGCCCAGTAAGAGCGCAATGATGGTGCCAACTTGGGCCAGTGAAGCAACGTCCTCCACAATTAGACTGAAGAACAAAACAAAAAGCAACTTGTCTGTTCCCCTTCCCTGATTCCCCAGCGTTGTTCCCCTCCCCCAATTCCCCAATAAAAATATTTAAAAAAACCAAACAATTAAACACACACTTGCAATTGATCCAGACACTCCACTCCTAGGTATTTACCTAAGAGACAAGGAAGTATATGTCCATACACAGGCGTGTACGTGAATGCTCATTACAACTTTGTTTGTCATGACCCCAAACTGGGAAAAACCCAAATGTCCAACCACAGGGAAGTGGGTGAGCAAATGGTGGGGCCGCCACACAATGGAACACTATGCAGCCATCAGAAAAAATGGCTTATTGGTACCCACAACAACGTGGATATATCTCCAAATAATTACGCTAAGTGAAAGAAGTCAGACCCGCTCCAAAAGAGTACGCATTGTATGATGCCGTTATGTAAACCTTTAGAAAATGCAATTCATCTATAGTGACAAAAAGCAGAGCAGTCGTTACTTGGGGATGAGGGAATGGGAAGGGGCTGGAAGGAGAGATTTCCAAAGGGGCACAAGGAAACTTCTGGGGATGGTAAATATGTTCACTATTTTGATTATGGTGAACTAACAGTTCACTTTTAATATATGGAGCTTATTATATGTTAATTATACCTCAATATAACTGCTTTAAAAACATATATGTGTATGTGACACATGCATATCATTTTCCCCACTTAACAACATATCTTGGAGATCATTCCATCTCAGTACATAGTAATTTACCTTTCTTTTTAACAGCTGAATGGTATTCCGTGATACCGATTTACGTAACTCATTTAGCCATCCTCCTTCTGACGGCCATTTAGGTTACTTATAGCTTTTCTTTTACAGTCAACGCTGCTAGGAACATCCTTCTATACACATTTTTTTTGCACCTGTAAGATAAATTCTTAGAAGTGGAATTGTTGAATCAAAGGTTATATTAATTTACAACTTTGACAGATACTATGAAGTTGCCCCATTTTTCTCACTGGCTCGAGTCCTGCCTTCTCTGAAATGGAAGGGATGGTCCCCATGTAGATGGAAGGAACTGCCCAACAGCTTTTTGAGTTCCACAGTGGGGCTTCCTTGGTGATCATGCTCCTGTGAGCTGACAGTGCAGTCCTGGTGTGCAATCGCTCCGCTTCCAAGCTTTCTTTGGCAATAGGAGTGTCTCGAAATAGTCGTGGGAAACCAGGTACTTTGTACCGTGGTGCCTACTTTACCTGACTGATCACAGAAACAGGGAGCTGAAGGGCTGGGCTGCTGTAAAACAGTGAGGCGGCAGGTAATGAAGAGGCCATAGCATCTGACGACATGCATTTCCAAGCATTACAGCCACTACGCTAATACAGAACAACTGGATCCTTCCACTTACCTCTCCCTCTCTTTTTCTCTTTCTCAATAATTACTGAGCACCTACTATGTTCACTGGTAGGGGATGTGCGGGCACAAAGGAAAATAGGATGCACAAAGGAGGGGCAGGTCAGGGCATCTTCCCAGAGGAAAGGCCATTTAAGTAGTTCTTTTCCCTTTTTCAAACACTGAGGTAAAATTCACATAACACAAATGTAATCATTTTAAAGTACACAATTCAGTGGCATCTAGTACATTCACATTGTTGCACAACTGCTACCTCTACGTAGCTCCAAAACATTTTATCACCCCCATGTCCATTAAGCAGTTACTCCTCGCAGGCAGGGTTTTTTTTTAAAAAAGAGGAAGCATTTCACAGGCAGGCTTGGAAAGGAGGCCATTCCAGAAGAGGAACTTCCCAAAGGCCTTGGGACATCGAGTCACTTGGGATGGTGTAAGTGTGTGTTGTCGGGGTGAAGAAGTGAAGGGGTGAGGCAGGAGGGAAAGGCAGGGCGAGGGGCAGTGAGGATCACGTGTGCCAGCTCTGTCTGAGGCAGCTCCAGCTGGTCAAGGGTGGTAAGGAGGAACTGGTGGTTACGGAACCCATGTGAGTAATCTTCATCCCTGGAGGGATACTGTCAACTTCAATACGAGTTCTATTCGAGACGGAGTTTCTCAACCTTGGCACTACTGACACTTCAGGCTGGGTAGTTCCTTATGGTGGAGGGCTGTCCTGTGCACTGTACGATATCTTGCAGCATCTCTGGCCTCTACCTACTAACAACCAGTAGCATCCACCCGCCCCCCGCTTGTGACAACCAAAGATGTCTCCAGGAATTTCTGCGAAATGTCCCCTGGCGGAGGGGTAAAATTGCCCCCAGTTGAGAACCCAGGAAGGACTCTGACCTTGTACTTCACGATGTTAAGGATGGGCACATCCAATGGTGCTGTGATAGGCCTCCCCTCCAAGCTGTGGAGACAACAGGACATGGGCGGGACCACCTCTGAGGACTGGGGTCTGGGTCCTCAATAAAGCTTACAAACACAAGCAAATTAGTTTAAACTTCGTGGTATTTTTTAAAAAAATTCCTTCTTCCATTTATTCAACAACCACTTAACGCCTACTGCGTGCCAGGTGCTGAGGTTCTCACTATGGGGACGGGTGACTGAGGGATTTAGCATGTCATTCTTTCACCCCCACAAAGAAGATCTCAACATCCTGCTTCTAAGAGAGCAGTGGCTCAACCTGGAGGGGGTGGGAAGACTGACGCGCTGTGGGAGGGCTTCCAGTGGGAGGGCTTCCGGTGGGAGGGCTTCCGGTGGGAGACTGCCAAGTGGTAGGAGGTAAGGGGGTCACTGGTACCAGCTTGCACCTTGCTCCCTGCTGGTGTCCCCATCCCTCACAGTGCTTTTGCGAGTGGCAGAACCTCAGGGGAATGGCTGTGGGGTGAGCTGGGGTGCACCAGGAAGGTTGAACCCCAGGCCCAGGCGCTCCTTGGCCAAGATCCGTGTGCCTGAGGGTGACACAGAGGCAGAGCAGCTGGTGGCTTCAAGCAGGACTACGTGGGCTCAGAGAGTGAGCACATCGGTGGCGTCCAGTGTGGATCAGAGTGCCTGCCCCAACTGTTCTGGGCGTGAAAGGCTCTCGGGAGCTTTGCATGAGCCAAGAGGCAAAGGGAGGGAGATTCAATTATGACCAGGATTGATATTTTTTTCTTTGCTAAGCCCAGTAGGATGGGGGTTCTGAGTCAGATTTAATTGAATTCAGAAGAGTTATGTGACAGTTTCTGCATCAAGTCCATACACATGATATAAAGATGAGCAAACCACTGCCCTGGGCCTCCAGGGACTTGCTGCCTGATAGAAATCTCCCCGTGTCCCCACATTATTTGTTGAGAACATTCTGAAGAATTATGTACCATTGTAATCTTCTGTTTAATTTGATTTCTACAACTGCATAGAGTGGCGGGAGTCCATTTTGCAGATGAGAAGGCTGAACTCAGAGGGATTCGGGGACTGCCCGTGGCCTAAACGTTATCAGGTCCAGCGCCGAAACACAGGCCTTCGGACTCCAAGCCCCGTTCCTTTCACTGCTGATTAGTTCACAGGGATGAGGAAACTGGTCAGGCAAGGGGCAGCTGATGGTTATCAGGAGTATGTAAGCCCCCACTTAGCGCTGACATAGGTTGAGACTTGAAGCAAAATGATGTATAATGAAACCAACTGGCTAACTGATACAAAAAAAGGGTTAAGTTTCCTATGGCATCTCATCAACGTTATAATGAAACGATGTGGAACAAAACGATGTTATTTGAGGGCCTGCTGTACTCTGATCTCTTGGGCTTGTTTCCTTATCTGTAAAAGGAGAGTACCGCCTCACTAAGGGAACAGGATTGTGTGTGTGTGTGTGTGTGTGTGTGTGTGTGTGTACATACATATGAATGAATGAAGCAAAACCCTGGCCATACCTTCCATGCATTAACTCACTATAACACACCGGCATAGATAACAGGTGGCTGCCAGATATTCTTGAACAGTGACGAGAGGTTGGAAGTAGTTTAGGAAGATAAACTACGCAGCTATGTGCAGGGTGGTGAGAGGGGTTAGGTGAGAGGCAGGGCACCCAGGTCAGAGGGTGGCTGTTACATGTGGTCCAGTGATGAAGAACAAGGCCCTAGCTTGTGGGACACGCATTGGGGGACAGGAGGGAATTGGAGGGGACTGAGGGTGAAAAGCACAAAATGCCATATTCTCAGCATATTATCCATGACGAGTGGGAGAATTTTAAGAATTAAGTGCCACATTCATTTAGAGATAATTTGTCACTGTGGGGGGAAATGATTACGTTTAAATCATACTTTTTGGGCACGGAGTTAAAAGTAGCTACCATTTCTGCCTGCTGCCCCTCAAGCTGTAAAAGACCAATTGGATGTTTGAAAATACCTAAAAGAAACATACTAATTAAGAGAAAGTGATTGTTTCCTAAGAGCTTCATTATCTCAAGAGGGAAACTGAATACCACAGATGAGGCTAACAAATTGGAGATAATTTTACAAGGGAGAGGAAAGGGAGAGGAAAACACTGTTACGTGATCTCTGGGATTCCTCTGAGCAGAAAGTTACAGACTTTCAGCAGCCTATCTTCTTAGCTTTTAAGCATCTTCAGAGAGTTAATGATACAGAGCTTTGCGAGCTCTGCCAAGGTGGGAAAGCTTAGCTGAGTGGAGCGGAAGGCATCAGGCTCAAGTGCCTTCCTCTGTTCCAACTCAGACAGCAAATCCGTATCTTCAGTAGGAGGAATAGGCTTGTTTTTCTCCTGGCTTTGGCTTTAGAGAAACAAGAGGAAACATCCTGATAGCCAACATCTTTAGTGAGAGTCTCCAGCCACCTGTTTTTACTTCTAGGCATCCCTTCTATCTGACAAGGCATGCTGGGGCAGAGCCTCAGAGCCTTTCCGAAAGGCCAGGGACAACAGGAGGGGCAGCCTGTCACAGCCATTCCACCAGAAGGGAGATGCACCCTGCCCTAGATTGGGGGACACGGAGTGAGAGTCTGCGCTGGGGTGATTTGTCGGCCATCTCTAGGAAGACCTCTGAGGTTCTAAACTAGAAGGTACAAAGAGTTGGGCGGGAATTTTGGTCTGAATGAAATCCACTAAAATAACATTTTCTACAACTTCAACGCATTAGTTCTTGTAAAGGGAAAATGATTCCTTTATATTAAGGAATTATATAAAATGAGTCCTTTATGTTAAGCATTTTGCTAGTAGCTAGCCTTCCTTGAAAATAATCAAGCCACAGAGCTTGAAATAATTTTAAATATCTTGCCTTTAAATCAGGCAAAACTGGTGGCTCTTTCCTAATCATGCGGCATGAGTTAAAACGTATTTTGTGGAACTAGGACAAGATTTGGCATCAAAGAGCCCTCACAGTTCAAATCCTTGCTTTACACTTCACTCTGATTTTGAGCAAATTACTTAATCCTTCTGGGCTTGTTTCCTTATCTGTAAAAAAGAAGTCTACCTCACTAAGTGGTGCTGGGTTTTATGTCCTCTCTCTGGGGGCGTGCACATACAGGACTGGGCACGCTAGGTAGCCATCAAAAGGACCCCAAGGACAGTTCCCAGGCCCTACACCTTGTATCCCCCCACCCCCCCACCCCCACACAGAGTGTAACGACAGGTGTCTAGGAAGTGACTCAGGAGGTGGAGGGCAGAAGAACAAGAGGAGGCTTCCCATACAAGTGTGGGAAACAAAACTTGAGGGTTTCATATATAAGTGCACTCAGACAATGAACTCATCCTTGTGCACCAGTGGCAGATAGAAGCAGAGTCTTTCCCCCTTCCCACAGGCTCTCAGGATGCATGTCTAATTAAGGCTCATTTCCTTCCCGGTTTATCCTCACTTAGTCACTGTAACAAGAGATCATCTCTAAACTACAAGTCAGCACCAAGTGATGTGATCTGCCCTCCCCTGTCTCACGGCACCAACCACAATGACTCAAGGGGGAACCAAAATCTATTATAACTCTAATAATGGTAAAAAAACAACAACCCCGGGCTGGCCGAGTGGCGCGATGGTTAAGAACTGGCTTGGGACGCCAGAGGGCCCCGGTTCGGATCCCACATATGAGGGCCAGTGACACTGCCCTCTACAGCTAAGATGCTGAACAACAGCTCAACCTGGAGCTGGGGTGCCATGAATCGCCGGCGACGGCATAGTCTGCAGCCCCTGTGGCAGTGGGTTGCCATGGGCTACCGTGTGTAACCAGCAGCCAGCGTGAGCAGCCAGCAGCCGCAGTGAGCGGCCGACCAGAAGCCGGCGACTGATCTGCCTTGCCTGGGAAGAGCGCAATGATGGTGCCAACTTGGGCCAGTGAAGCGATGTCCTCCACAACTAGACTGAAGAACAAAAGGACAGCAACTTGTCTGTTCCCCTCCCCCCAATTCCCCAGCATTGTTCCCATCCCCCCAATTCCCCAATTAAAAAAAAAATCTTAAAACAAAAAAACAAAAAAACAACAACCCCAAACTCCAGCTTTTATGTCTTTCTTTTGACAATGCAGCCTGGTAGATGTTTCTCTTTGACGTTTTTGAATAAGTGATAGCTTTTCAATACCTGGATTGTTTCAGTCTGGGTTTTGTTTTGTTTTTAAGACATCATGAGAAATACTTATCAGTACCCAAGATTTCACCATCATGACCCCAAACCACCTCGATGGTACTGTTCCATACAAACAACCACAGGAACAACCATTTAGATTTCTAATTTATTATTAAATTACATAACAAAGCTTCTTCCATACAGTCAGAAAATGCATTTAGATGAGAACAAAAAATTAAATACACATACAATAAAACTGGTTCCAAGAAGCCATTTTAAAAGCAAAAAATTAGAAAGTGCATTTGAAATAGATTTTTAAAAATCTGTATTGGCGTTTGGCATGAGGAAACACCTCCCATCATGGCAAAGTGTGACTGGAATTGATCTCCCTCCACCTCTGAGCGAGAACAGGAGGGCAGTAAATGCAAAGACTTTGATCCTAAAGTGAGAACTTACAAAGGAAATGAGAAGGATTCCTTAAGACATGGTTCAGCTTTGTCTCAGCTTCTTATCCAGTAAACATCCTTTAAGAGTCGCTTGTCCCTTCCTCACTTTCTTTTCCCCAATAAAACTGAAGGATATACAGATTTATAAAGGAACAGCAAGATGGCTTTAGAAAGACCACGAGGAGAAGCTCTGCATCCTTCTGGAGACCAGGCTGAACCACCCCTGGCCCCAAAGGAGAATGGAACACACCCAGGTGAATTTTCTGCGTGGAATCTATCTGCTCGTTAGTTACATTTGCCACAAAATTCAGAATAACACTAGACATGGCCATTTACCCTCAACAGCTTAGTACTACAGGCTAGAAAACTCAATTTCCAAGAAATAGCATCAGCTAATGATCCAACACGAGGTATCAGAAAACTAAAAAGGCCAGTCCAGTTCTTTCAAGACCTTTTCATCAGGTTGAGATTAACAGTGAAATAGAAAATTAATGGTGGTGGGAATGAAAGTCCAAGGTGCCTCAATTCCAAAAGTCATTATAGCAAAAGGCTCAATTTTTCTATTCAGATGTATTCAGCACCCAATAGCAAAGAACTAAATATTATTTGGTTCAAGGTACAAAAAGTGCCCTCATGATGTCTCCTCTTATCACCCATCTCCCTTCTCAGGATTTTACTCCTATGCCTGATCTGAGTACTAGGCAGTATGGAACAGGCATTCTCTGTAAAAGTGAATCTTACAGGAGGAATAGTGTAGCAGGAAAGCCCTTTTCCTAACATTAGAAAAATAAAGGGAGAGCAATGCAGGTTTACAGGGAATCCTTCAGCATCTAACAGTAATAAAAAAGAATGCAGAGATATCCAGGACAGATCAACTAAAGCACTTGGATATTTGGGCTTGAACTTGAGTTAATATATTAATTATTAAATATATATTTGTTTACTAAAGTTATCAGCACACACAGAAACAAGATCTCAGAAGTGTACCTTTGGGAATTTTCTGCCCTTCATGTTTCCATGATTTTTCATACTTTTTAGTGAAATGGAAAATTTTGAATGGTTACAAAAAAAGATCTCTAAAAGAAAGATTCATTATATAAAAAATGGCTGAGGGAAAACACTTGCGCTAATCGGCAACATTTGGGACTAGGAATAGAAAATTCTGACTTCCCAGCTCTGACTGGCTCTCACAAAAGCTTACTGTTGACTCCTGGGTCTAGCAACAGGTCTGTAAGGACAGCAAAAAAGAAAACCAAGATGGCCAAAAAAAAAAAGAAAAAAGTAAAATGGCATGAAACTGAGAGCTCAAATCAGTTCCCATGGGATCCGACTTGTAATGGCACACTTCCATTTCCTTGCTCTAGGGTTTCTTTCTGCAAATGAAGCAAGAGGAAAGGGGGAGCACTGCCCTAGCTATCTACATTTGGCCCCAGGTCACCTCACTATGGGCTACAGCAATGGGAGGTTAGTCAGGCCTCTCTGACACCAACATCTACACCACGCTTTTTCAACTTCCTTGGAAGAACTAGTTTTTTTTATTTTCGTAAAGAAAATAACCAACACAATTTTGTTACTTCACTTAAGCAGAACCCTAATGGAAAGGCTCATGAGTCATCGAAAGTGTTTGCGTACGTAGTTGCAGCAAGCTAGACTAGCTCAGGTTCTAGTTTTACTGTCACACAATCAGCTTCGATGAATGCACCAAATAATCAGACCAGTAGAAAAGACTGGTAGTACAATTAAATAAATAATTTTATTTATGATACTTCAGATTTTATAAATGCCAACTCTATAGCAACCAAAGTCCCATAAATTCTAGCTGAGGCACAACCACCAATCAAGGCCCTTTGAAAAATCAAAGATAGTAAAGTGTCAGGGGAGAAAAGTTTTGTTCTCCTAAATAGAGAATTTAATAAATGAGCTTATTTCCCTGCTCGTTGAAGGTTCACATTGGGAAAACTCAGACCTTCTTTCAAGGGCACCCCCAATCAATAACTGATCAATCAACCCATATTTAGAAAAATAAACCCCACAGTTAAAAAAAATATATCAAGTGCCCTTCACACCCAGAACATAATAAAACTTGGACACCAGAATGAAAAACCTCGGTCTCTGTATCAGACCATGGGTTAGTCTACCCGTCAGCCTGTGTGTCAAGTTCACCTGAACGACACCATCGACACATTATGACGTAGTTAAGAACTACATGCTATTTTCCTTTTAGTCCCCATGGCGCAATCTGAAGCCATTACTGTAAATACCATAATAAATTCCACTAATGAAAAGCAGCCTTCTTTCTTGGTAAGGATTGTAGATGTTGGAAGTCTTCAAACTATTTGTGGTAATTCAGTTAGACAAGTAATGAATTTACAGAAACTGAGAAATGGTGAAACTTGGAAAGGATTCTGGTGAGTGGTTTAAATGTCACTGTCCAAGGATGATAATAGAAGACAGGTGCAGACAGAGATAGATTCTGTCACATGTACCTTCAACAGTTGAAACCACTCTCTGGATGTTTGGAAAAGCTTAACAGGTTTGGAATGAACAGGTGTTCACAGCACACAGACTCCTGGTACATAAAGCTTTTGCACATAAATTGTGGGGCATGTACAAATGGAATTATCTGAATGGTGACCCCTCAATCAACGTCTTTTTTACATGTGGCTTGTTGAACAGCTCTCACTGAAAATTGGGCGGTCCCCTCACTCAATTACCAGTGTTAATCCTGACGTGAGGAGGAATAGTTGGGGACACTGACAGACATTGGCTATTAGTTTCTTTTGTCAAGGCAGAATTGAGATTTCATTTTCTTGTCATGGCAAATATTAACCCAACGGAAGAAATAAACAAAAAAATCAAAATAATAACTGAATCCTTTAAAAAAAGAAGCCTGTCATTCTTGATGTTTTCTAGCAATACCGTTAACCTCAGTGTGCGCACAATTAAAAAAAAAAAGAAAAACGCATTTTTGCAGTGTGTCTTCTGTTTCAGACAACCTCAACTCTGTTGAAGCAGGACCATCAGCATCTTAAAGAATCTGTGAAAAATGGAATTTTCCTTGAATACCAAAAGAGTTGGGGATACAAAGTAAAAATTTATAGCACAGATTATCAAGAAATGAATTGTGATTTCTCATCATGAGTGTAAAATAAATGGACAAAAACTGTTTTTGTTCACAACCCAATCTGGTGGCCGGAAGGAAAGCAGTCTTTGGATACGGAGAAACTTGGTTCCCTCAAGAGTCCGGCTAGCTGGGAGACCTGGCTTGTCATCAGCCTCCCACACTATCACTGAAGCACAGAAACTGTTTCTGTCTGGTTTACTTACCTCCTGGGGAGACAAAAGCAACTGAAAACTTTTTTCTTTTTTTTCTCTCTCTCTTTTTTAAAACTAAAAACAGAAGGAAGTGTGTTAGAAAAGACAGCACAGAAAAACTGGCTTCAGCTCAACCTGACCATGTCACAGAGTCCATCGCTATCAGTCTTGAATTAAACCTGCTGGTCAGGCTAATTATCAGGGCAATCAACTTCTCCTTCCTACTTTTCCTTATTCCAGATCAGGGCGTGGAAGTGGTGGTTGTCAAGAGTCTCTGGAGACATCCCATCAATGGAAAGCATAGAGCAGCAACAGGATGGTACAGACACCAATAATACCACCCAGGATGAGGGAGTCTCGCCGCTTCCTAAGGTTGATCCGCTGGATCAGGCTGTTCACAGCAGGAAAACGATCTTTGAGAAATCTTTATTAAGGTCATTATTTGGAAGAAGCCACTTTAGTGAAAAGTCACATAAATCATAAACACAGAGATCAGTGGAGTCCAGAAACAATAGATGGGAAGAAAACCACACTGAGAGAGTCTAGCAAACACACATGCCCAAACTGGAAATGCCCAGGTCCCAAACAAATCCAAATCTCCTACTACACTGCAGTACACAAGTAAGAATAATGAAAAGAAAAAAGAAATAAAACGAGAGGGAGGAGAAAATAACAGTAACACCTACCATATATTGAGGGATTACTGCCAGGCTTTAGGTCAGGGTGGGAGGCAGTGTGGTCAGGAACAGAGGAACCCTGCACGGCAGAGAGGCAGAGGAGGCATATGTACAGCCAGCTACTGCCACCATCATCCCCACTGCAAACCACTGTTCCTTTTCTCCCTCCCTCCCTCTCACCCTCCCTCCCTCCCTCCCTCCCTCTCTTCCTTCCCTTCCTCCTCCTCCTCCTCTTCTTCTTCTCTCTCTCTCTCTCTCTCAATTGGCTGAAACCAACTCCTGAGTCTGTATAGTCATGCACTGTTAATTACTTAACATTTTTTATTTTCTTTGGCATCAGTAGGCAGGACATAGTAGAAAAGTAGTTAAACTGCTCTAGCTGACTTATTTTGGGGAACTAAAAAAAGGAAGACAGGAAAATTTCAGTTTTAGGGGTGTTATAGCAGTCATAACTGTATTTTACTTAGTATTTCAAAACATCTTCATACTTTTACTTGTTTGTATGTTGTAGGCCAAAGTGCATGCCTGTGTTCCCTACAGTGTTTTGCATTTCTAGCAATGGTTTCTGACTATCCACCTGCAGGTGTATCCTCTTCGTTAACAGAGGTATTATATCAAGGTCAGGAACACCACCAAGCAAATCGCCTAGGATACCAGAGAGCTGGAACAACCCTGCTCCCTGCGAATCCTCACTGAATTTTCCTGTAGCAAAATGACTCCCAGCAGAGACTATATTTGTATATTTATGTATCCTACATATTGTATGATGAGGACCATGTTTTCTTCTAATCTTGAATTTCCCTGTGCACCCAGAATTGAGCTTTATACACTGTAGGCATTAATGTGTTTTTGAATTGATAAAAAAAGAACAACTTGCAGAAATAATTCTTAAAATGCAGAACAGGAAGCATGAAGTAACAGGCAAAAACTTCTACAAGGTACAAATCTCACATATAAGTAGAGCAAATCTCATATAGAAGTCTTGATTTCTCTTGCCTTGCTTGGTAAAAAAAGGATCCACAGTCCCCTTAGAGAAAGCATGAAAACTTTTGGCGTTAGGAAACTCTATCTATAGTGGACCTATTTCTGTCCAGTTTCCTTTAGGGAACCTCCCGTCTCTTTATCATAATCTAGTTCAGTCCATGGGACAGGGTGGAGATGACCTTGTTCTCTGCCATCAGGTGTACATACAGCCCCGGGATTGGTCAGGAAGAATACGCCCTCCCCTTGGCCAGTGACTGGGGGAACTACAGTCTTCTTGGGACGCTGCCACAGCTGTTAGAAAAGACATCATTTTTTCAGGGGGATTTTTGAACTTGTAGGAGATGACTCTTATAGCCATCTCTACCACCATGAGGAGAAAATCTGTCTGAAAATGAGGCCAACACACAGGAAAACAGAAATAACAGGTAGGTGTGGGGAACAGAAAAAGGAAAGGCAGATTCTTGACTTAATAAAATCTGAGCCCCTGAATCTAGCCATGCCTTAAGCCAAATTCTATCATGAATTTTACAGATATATGAACAAATTAATTCCCTTCCTTTCCCCCTCGAGTCTGTCTGAATTCAGTTTCTGTCACTAACTCTCTATGGGGTCCTGACTAACACACATTTTATTGCATTATTTTTTTAACACACATTCTTTTGGAATGATTGTAATTTGTGGTAATGCTAAAATGAGATAATGTATGTAACAGTACTCTGTAAACTGTATAGCCCTATATAAAATATACATGATTTTGGATGTGAGATTTTGTATTTAGGGTGACAAGGCAAGAACAAAATTCACAAAAAAACCAATACACTCAGAATATTCTTTTCCTCAGGCAAGTAAGGTATCAAACTAAAAGTGTCTCAGAATTACCTAAGACAAAGAATACTCAACTTCTGAAAATTATATAGGTCCTTTCCCCCTTAGTAATTGGTGAAGGAAATCTTTTTCCCTAAAAGTCTTGACTTCTCAGAGAGTAAACAGGCATATCAGTTTTCTCAGAAGTATCAATAATACTAATTTAAATTGGGAAACTGAAGAATTAAAAAGGTAGAGATCACAACAAACAAGTAGCAAACCTATCCTAGAGTTCAGCTTGTGTATAACAAGTCACAATGAAAATACTCCATCTACGCAGATGGCTGTCGCCTTCCGTACCCTTCTAAGCATTTGCCACGGACTTATTCTCCCAACTGCAAAAAGAAGAAGTATATAATTTATGGTGTTTAGGTAAGAATAATGTACATTTGTGGAGTTCTAACATGGATATGAGAGCTTTGAAAATGTACAATAATTTGAAAATTCGCATTTATAATTTTTTTCTCAATCTACTAAAAATAAACTTCTGGTGTACAATCTTTTAGAAATGGTACTAAACAGTATGAACTTTCATAAAGTAGGAATGCAAGGTCTATTCATATTATGTGATTAGTGATTGGCCTCTTCTGCTACTGATGATGGCAACCTGCTGTGTGTGTGTGTGTGTGTGTGTGTGTGTGTGTGTGTGTGTGTGAGAGAGAGAGAGAGAGAGAGAGAGAGAGAGAGAGAGAGGTGTGTGTGTGAGAGAGAGAGAGCGAGAGGTGTGTGTGTGTGTGAG
>NW_017731491.1:903226-914909 GCF_001890085.2 Hipposideros armiger | reverse complement strand
AGAAAGAGAGAAAGAGAGAAAGAGAGAAAGAGAGAAAGAGAGAAAGAGAAAGAGAAAGAAAGCACATATAACTATTTCCCTCCCAAAAAATCCCCACAGGTTTCAGAAAGGATACTGGCCAAAGTGTTCATTTTGCTGTGAATCGACTTCAACATTCCTCTCTGTGAAGTCATATTTTCTTTTGTTGCCATAGCAATGCTGCAAGGGAGAAGAGAAGCTAATTAAACTGGCATTTAAGGTCATCCTGCATGGAGCCATCATACCCTTGAAAGTGAGCAGAAAACTAAGGTGAACAACATCATCTTGAAAAGCACTGGGCAGAAAAATGAAAAAAAAAAATCACTTCCTAAGTCACTTTCCCATTGTCCTTTTTCTGAATGACCACTCCATCCCCACTGCCGCCCTCTGATGTCTTTGGGACAATAAGCCATTTCCTGTGTTTTTTCCCCAAAGTAACAAACGAAATAAGACATTAACAGAGAAATCATAGACAAATATTATAAGAACTTCTTAAAATGGTTTTAAAACCATTTTAAGCCATTTAGAGCCAGCTACTAAAATATCCTTAATCAGGAAAAACTGTTGAGAGGGAAGTAGGGAATACAATCATAAAAACAGAACCAAAAGTGTAACATATCACAAAATATTCATATACAATAAGCCTTCAATTTATGAAAAGACTATGTTCCAAAATTCTACTTGAGAACATACCAAGCAGATTTTAGGACACACTTGCAACAATTATGCTGGATTTCTAAGCCAGGTGACAAAGGTCACAGATTCATCAAACTACTGAGAGAGAAGGAAAAGCCACTTTTTGCAGAGTATAGTCTCTTCTCTGTGACTACTTTGACATCCTTTTAAAAAGAATCTCAGTTAACATCTTTTTGCTATCACTGCCAGGATTATTCACTTCCAACAGTCTTATCTCCCTGGACATTACAATCCTAGAGTATGGGGTCAGTATCCATTTTCATATGTGACACACGGGGCACTGTTTTAGATACTGACATGATAAAAAGCAACAGGAAACAGAATGTTTTTGAGTAATTCTGAAAATATGTGAAACATTTCTTTTAAAGGCTATTGCTTCTGAAGAGCTTCTGGGAAGATGGTGGTCATAACACAAATTCCTGACCTCATCTCTGTCCCAATTACCCCCCTGGGGAACACAAAAACAAAGGCAGACATGCCGGGGACAGCACATTTGCAGTCCCAAGTTCTCTTGAGATCTCCAGGGAAGAAAGCCAGGGAGGGCTACACTCTCTCAAGCAAGGGAAGAACCAGGGTTTGAACTGATGGCAGGAAGACTAGATTTACTTCCAGGCTGGGGCCAAGGCCTAGGTTTCACTGCATCCTGAGGAGCTCTGACAGTAGAAGAAACAGGTCTGCATGTACAGGGGCTGCAGTGATGGACTGAACTGCCCCCAGGCCCTGCAGCTAGAAAAGGACTGCCACATATGGCCAGAGAGCCCTGTAAGCAGGAGGCTGACAGTGTACCAGCTGGTGTGATGCCCAGCCCCTAGGAGGAAAAGCTGCTGGGCCATCCACTAGCACCTGGTATGACATTGCTTTAGGGTCTCTAACAGCCTGACGTTTCGGGAAGCTGACAACACATTTTTGGACAGGCAGGACCTAGTAGTATACTGCTGGGGCAAAATGGCAGGCAGAGTACTACAAGCAAATGACAAAGGAATCAAAACTGAAATTTCAAGATCTGAGAAGGCAAAAAAGAAAAAAAACAGTGTATAAGAAGATAAATAAAAGGGTATTTATTGAAGCATTGTTTAGAATAGTAAAAGATAAACCCCACCATCTCCCCCCCACACCCCCCAAATTGGAAACAACACTAGAATAGCTTACAGTGGTTCTCAACCTTCCTAATGCCACGACCCCTTAATACAGTTCCTCATGTTGTGGTGACCCCCAACCATAAAATTATTTTCGTTGCTACTCTATAACTGTAATTTTGCTACTGTTATGAATCGTAATGTAAATATCTTTTTGTTTTCCGATGGTCTTAGGCGACCCCTGTGAAAGGGTTGTTCGACCCCCAAAGGGGTCACGGCCCACAGGTTGAGAACCACTGGTTTAGTAGGTTATGGTATAATCATTATGAAATAATACTTGGTTATTAAAAATAAGTTGGGTGTTATTTCTATTAATCTGGAGGGGTGTTTATGATATACTGAATGATTAAAACAAGCGCCAGAATATGTAGAGTATGAGTCCTTTTTTAAGAAACAATTGAAACATCTCTGTGTATGTTTGCATGACAGTAAGAAAAGTATTAGATACACAACTGCCAGTTAATACAAGTTACTTTAGGGGGAGGAATGGAGGGGCACTAACCAGGAGATGAACCTTTTTTCTTTATACATTTATAGAATTATTTAAATTGTTACAATAAAAACATTGTACTTTTGTAATATATAATTAATTATATATATTTATATATAATGATACTTTGTATCATTAGTTCTTATAATTTTTCAGTTTAAGTATATGTCTATAACAGAATATGAAACATTTAAAATGTGGTTGCTTTAAAATAAATTTACTTCACAAGGTATTTTAAAATAGGTATTATGGTCTTGTATAAAGTAACAGAATTCAAACCTGGGTGGAGCAATCTGAGGCCAATCTTTGAATCATATATGCCTCTGTTTTATAAACTGGGACTATCACCATCTCCCATGCACTTTGACTCAGAAGTAGATACAGAAGATTAAAAAGTAATTTCCACAAAGCACTTTGCATTCCTTGGAGAATGGATATTATCAACATACATTATGTTATTATCTTGTTGAATATGCATGATTTCCAGTACCACACAAAGTACATCTAGACATACTTTCCCATCTCATTCCATCACTGGGATTCAAGCTGAGTGAAATCTAGTAGCTGTTGTTATTTCAAGGTTCAAATACTAAGAGGCAAAACGTAAGCTCCAAATAATATATAATGCTTTTAAAATGATAAATCATTGATGTGCTTACTGGAACTTCAACTTTCTTACCTGTTCTGTGAACTACTCACACACATATATTTCCAACAAAAGACAATACTAGTTATACATTTAAAGCTTAAGAATTTATAAATATTAAAAATATTAGTTCTTGTCAATACATTGATGCCGAAGTTTATAATCAGTTTTTTTTGTTTTTAAATTGGGGAACAGCCATGGTCATTGGTTACACATTGCTTTCATGCTACAGTGGCACAGTTGACTCTTTTTTTTAAGGAGGGCACAGCTCACAGTGGCCCATGTAGGGACCGAACCAGCAACCTTGGTGTTATGAGCACCATGCTCTAACCAACTCAGCTAACCGGTCACCCCAAGCTGTGTACATCTTTTTAAAATGTATCACAAAAAGTAAAATTTTACATATAGAATATACAAAAATAATTATTTGACACTTAAAAATTGTATATTGTCCATAAGTAATCATAACTAGCTTTGTAGTCAATGAAATTTCACTTGTGATATCTATCATATTTTGAAACAAAGGGAACAAGTGAAATAAGAGACCTTCTAATCAATGTTTTTTTGCTTTTTGACTAGCAAAATAATAGGACCAGTGATTCAATGGTTCTCAAATGTTCCTAATCTACTAGGTATTCAAATTTTTATACTCATGTATTACCCTTAACTAGACCAGCTTTGAATTGGAAAGCTTAGCCTGGCCCAAGAAGATCAGGTAGAAAGAGGAAGAAATAAAAGGAAGAAAAAAATAAAAAGGGCTATAGGGAATCTCTGGCAAAATGTGATCTGATCTTATGTGCTGATGAAAGAGAAAGCATCACAAGGAGATATTTCAGTTAACAATTAGACAATTTGGTAAAAACTTTGTTCAGATGGAAGACTCAGTGCATGCAATTTAAACAAAATTCCAAGATACAACGACTGCATATTATTATGAGATTCTAATTTACTAAGATTATTAAATAATAGTAGAAACTTATAACCCACCAAATAAAATAAGAATCCATATCAGTATAAATAAACATTTAGGATATGAACACTGAAATATTTAGGGGTAAAGAGGCATCATGTCTGCAAGTTGTTGTCCAGTAGTTCAGAAAAAAATTATGAAAAAGCAAATGTGACAAAATGTTAACATTTGGG
Source organism: Hipposideros armiger (assembly GCF_001890085.2). Lineage (NCBI taxonomy): Eukaryota > Metazoa > Chordata > Mammalia > Chiroptera > Hipposideridae > Hipposideros > Hipposideros armiger. The sequence goes on along the minus strand of NW_017731491.1, from coordinate 910,780 downwards.
AAATCTAGGTAAAGGGTATATTGGCATTCTTTGTATTATTGAAACTTTTCTGAAATGATATCAAAATAAAAAGTAAAAAAAAAAAATTGATACTAGAGCTACCATTTACAGATTACCTGGTATCAGCCAGGTATTGTACTAGGCATTTTACTCATATTATCTGCTTAATCTTAGGGTATGTATTATCATCAATTCCATTATTTTTAAACACATAAGAAAATGAAGAGCCCAAGTAATTTAGTCAAGAACAGAGATCTAATAATAGCACTGCTAGGTTTCAAACCATACCGCACTCCAAGCTTGTATTCTTTTCTACAAGATGGTAAACAAATACAGTAGTGGTTCAGTTAAAACTCTGGTTCTACAGTTAGAGAGGCTCAGGTTTGAGGACCTGAATCTTTAATACTATTTGTCAGTCATGTGACCATCGGCATCTAACTTACCTTAATTTTCTGTTGTTTTTGGAGATAATTTTCTGTTGTTTTTGTCTAAAGATCAGTGTCTATCTTATGGGTTATTGAGGAGATTAAATAAAACATGTAAAGCACTTTAGCACAATACCAAGGCCTATGGTAAGAATCCCCTTGTTTGTTTTTCCCATGTATTTCATTCTACCTTTCCTGAAAAACAATGCTTTAGACATTGCTGAATTCTAATGTGTAGAGACTATACCTAGTTAACTTACTTTCTTACTGTCCTAAAATCAGTATTGAAAACTCGCTAAACCTAGAGAATTCAGCAGTTCAAACCAACAAATAAATGTCCCTACGTTAGGCAAAAAACGACTTTAATGCTAATACAGATAATACTAAATCATTACAGCAGATTTTCTATAGCTGTTGTAACAGAAACCAAGTCTACATAAATGGTATAAATAAGGCATTTACTAAATCCCATGTTTAAGATTGGTTTCCATTAAAATATGAGAGTAAAAAGATTGAGGCTGAAAATATTGAGTATGAATTAATCAGAAAGCTCAACCTTCATAAAACAGCCTAATTCTAGTAATTCTGGAAACAAATGTTTTGGACTTCAGCTATCTCTTATAAGAGAAAGACACAGTAAAAATACATTACCATTTAATGAAATTCTCATTTTTGAGGAGGATGAATTAACTTTAACTCTATTATAGACTTAACCTGATGTGTTCCTTTATGTGCCAAGAAACAAAAAAAACACAATAAAGTAAAACAAAAAATTTTCCTACCTTATTGTCTCTTCTATCAGACGGTCTGAGCTGCAATAAAAAGTAAATTCAAATTCTGTAATTATTAAAAGCACATTTAAAACTTGTACTTTATTTTTCTACATTTTATAGATAAACTTTTCAGCCATTTATTCAACAGAATATCCAGACTTTTGAAAGCATCTGAAAAAATTCTGGATCTGAAATAAATTTAATTTATCCACATGTGTAATTTTCACCTTTCTTTTATTTGTTGGCTTAAATCTATTTCTTCCACAGAGGAACTTAATGATTAAAGTCAGAGCTGTTTTAATGTCAGCATAAATAAATGAAACTTCTTTAATCTCGATAGCTCAAAGTTGTCACTATCATCTATTCTAAACTTAAGAATTACAACTTTTTGAGACAGGATAGGTAAATATAGTTCTGATGCCTAGAAGTAATAATTATTTACACTTTAAAGTTCCTTCCTTTTTTGGGAAACTAAACTGAATCTCAGCTTACCACACTTTAGAATTCACGAATCTGAATAAAGAAACCAAATACACCTTTGATCTATAAAATATTTGCTTATGTGCATCACATACTGGGAAGAAACTACCTAAAAAAAACGTTTAGGGAGGAATTTATAGGCAGCTAAGTTTGGTAATGGGGCAGCTTTACAGCAGGAAGTAGGAAAACAAACTCCCAGACATCTGTATCCATCTGGAATAGTACATGGTACACAGCAGGCACTTAAATAAATACTTGTATATATTTTTTCCAAATACTTCTTTACCAAAGAATTTCTAAACAGAATAAAATGAAAACAAACTCACAGATAGATATGGACAACAGATTGGTGGTTGGCAGAGGGAAAGCAGGGGAGGGCGAAATGGTTAAAGGGGGTCAAATACATGGTGACAGATGAAAACTAGACTTTTGGCGGTGAGCATGCTGTAGTATATACATATATTGAATTACAATGTACAACTGAAGTTATATAGTGCAATAAAGTATCACCTCAAAAATAAATACATACATAAATAAATTCTAAGTTTATTATTTAAACTAATAATTTGAAGCTTTACTATAAAGTAGTGGATCAGGAAATCTAATTTACTGCATGAATTAGAGAACAAAGATGGGCTTTAAAAATGTATATCTTATATAAATCCTACGATTAAGAATTTCAAAAATTACAAGACGGTAAAGAGATTAAGAGCCAGGCTGTGTGGCTTTTTGAATGCTGGCTCTACCCCTGATTAGCTCTGTGACATTAGGCAAGTTACTCTATGCCTCATCTTTCTCATCTGTAAAATGGCAACGATAGTAAGACCTACTTGTTAAGAGAAGTTTATATATATAGTGATTGCAACAGTACCTGGTACATAGTAAGCAGTAAGTACTTTTTGCTATTATTACAGTAATTTCTCAATAACTACAGACTATTTCTAAATCTAAGCATAAAGTTAATATAAATTTCCAAATAAACCCACCATTCTGGTGAAATCTACTGATTACAAAGTGTTCATTTATTTTGTTAACAAACATGTATGGAAGTGCCCCTCGAAGGTACTGGGTCAGATGTGGCTACAAAGATAAGGCACTAACCTCTATGGATATAGAGCTAAACAACACATATGCTTACAGGTGTCTTGGTAAACTGGTCACAAGGTCATAAAAGAGGGTGTGGTTAACTAGACGTGGGTGAATACTTCCTTGTTCAAAACAATTGTTTGGTTGAGTGTCCTCACCAGAGCTTCTTAGTACATCAAAGGACATAAAAATAAGACAAAGTCATGGCTCCCTTAACGGAAATGCATCATTAGGTGATTTCATTGCTGTGCAAATATCATACAGAGAGTGCACTTACACACAACTAGCTGGTAGAGCCTACTACACACCTAGAATATACGGTACAGCCTATTGTTCTTAAGCTACAAACCTGTACAGCATATTACTGTACTGAATACTGCACACAACTGTAATATAATGGTAAGTATTTGTATATCTAAACATATCTAACTATAGAAAAGGTACAGTAAAAATATGGTGTAAAAGATAAAAAATGGTACACAATTTATTCAGTCTATTCACAGGTGTCAGGATGGCTCAGATAAGAAAAAAAAAAAGTACCATATTCACAGGTGTATAGGGCACGTACCATAAATGGAGCTGGCAGGACTGGAAGTAGTTCTGGGTGAATCAGTGAGTGAGTTGAGTGAGTGAGTGAGTGAGTGAGTGAGAGGCGAGTGAGTGTGAAGGCCTAGGTCATACTGTACAGTAAGTACTCAGACTTTATAAACTGTCCCATGAACCCTCCACCTGCTTCCTTCCCACAGGGTCAGAAACAGAACATCGAAGCTGTCGGTGCTGCTCCATGAACAGGCGTGGGTCAGGCTGACTGGAAATATCTAGGAGAAACTGGCTGGGTGAGGCACAGATCACAGTATCAGTGACTGTCAGGAGTGAAAGGTGGCCTGAGGATCAGCAGGAATAAGAAAGCAAGGTGGAGAGATAAAGGAATATCGGGGATTGTCATGGCTACTGCATGTTGGAGCAATGGTCAGGTTAAGGAACTCTGTAGTAGTCATTAAAAAAGGGGTGTTTAATGTTTATTGCAGCACTATTTACAATAGCCAAGACTTGGAAACAACCGAAATGCCCATTGGTAGGCGACTGGATTAAGAAACTGTGGTATATTTATACAATGGAGTATTACTCCACTATAAAGAAGGAAATCGTACCATTTGCAACGATATGGATGGACCTAGAGACTATTACGTTAAGTGAAACAAGTCAGTCGGAGAAAGACAAATACCATATGATCTCACTTATATGTGGAATCTAAAAAACTGAATGAATGAGCAAAGTAAACAGAAATAGTATCAGAGACATAGAGGAAAAACTGATGGTTGCTAGATGGGGCGGGGTGGGGATGAGGGAGAAGGTGAAAGGATTAGACAGCATAAACAGGTAACTACGATATTGCCACAGGGACATGAAAGATGGTTCGGGGAATATAATTAATAATGTTGTAAATATTTTGTAGGGTGTCAGATGGTCACATGTCTTGTTAGGGAGACCACTTCATGGACGGTGTAGAGGCTTGACCACAGCACTGTACACCTGAAGCTGACAATGAATAATGTTGTATGTCAACTATAATTGAATTTATATATATACATATATAGTCATGGGACGTGGAGTATAGTGTGTAGAGTGGAGTCAATGGAATTGTAATAGATATGTGTGATGTCCGGGGGGGGGGCGTGTAGTGGGGCGGTGGATTGGGGGAGGGGTGTTGTCACTTTGTGAGGGGTAAAAAGTATAACTATTGCACTGTTTTGTACACCTGAAACTAATTAAAAAAAAGGGGGGGGGATTTAACATGGAGAGGGTACAGAATTGAGGACTAATACTTTGACTTTGGAAATTTGTTTTTCGTTCCATTGATCCTATCTGGTAAAAAGGGCTCTCTCTGGCATTGAACTGATGGAAGGAATAAAACTTATCTCTGCTTTACATCATTTCAACCTGAAAATATTTCCAAAGTACAGGGACAGACCAGCTCCATATCACCACAGAAAGCTTTTACCAAAGTGGCAGTGGCATTTAATACTTGTTAGGGTAGCGCCTAAGGACCTGTGTCCTTGTACAGGATCTTAGGTTCTCAACAGTAATAAATAACAACATACTCTCAAGTTACAGCAATGTGCTCTGAAGATCATCCAGCTAGGTCTGGGAAGATGTAGCACCCTGAGTATGTAGCACTGGGGGACAGGCTCCTCTGACTGACTAGGAAGTAAGTTGCACTCAAAATTGAGGTGCTGTGAGTGAGAGGGATACTATTGCCAAGCCCCACAGATATTGCTCCCGGCATAGGAGAAAAAAAAAAAAATCCTCCTGAATCACATTTCCTTCCATTTCTTCCAGGAAATTCAGCTGCATTATAATCTTACAGGACCACCATCGCATAGGCAGTTTTTACTGACCAAAAAATGTCGTTACATGGAGTATGAGTGTATTTAAAATCCAGGAAGTATAATATAATAATAAATAATTCTATTGCCAAATTCAACAAACTAGTTTTGTGTTAATAGTTTTAATGAAGATAAAATCAATTAAATAAACTTGTAAGTGCAAAAGAGTAGACAATCTATTCATTGCTAACTTTGTTAAAACTAATGATACCTAATACTTATGGAGAGCTTATTATGAGTGATATTATTCTAAATGCCTTATTTGTAACTTCATCCTCACAACTCTATGACATTGATTCTACCATTCTCATTATTTACAGATAAACAAATTGAGGCCTAGAGAATTAACTCGTTCGTGGGCCACACAATCATCAGCACAGCTAGGATTTAAATCTGAGCAGTCTGACTTCAGAGATTTGGCTCTTACTGTCTTTTTTTTTTTTAAGATTTTATTGGGGAAATGGGGGAGGGGAACAGTTTTGGGGAATTGGGGAAGGGGACCAGCCAAGTTGTTGTTCTTCAATCTTCATTGTGGAGGGCGCCAGTCGTCATCTGGCGTCCCATTGGCAGCTCATGGCCTCTAAGCTCAAGGTGCTGTGTTCAGTCTTAGTTGCGGGTGGGCGTAGCCACCATCCCACGCTGGAGGTGAACCAGCAGACTTATTGTGAAGAGCACATGCTCTATCCACTGAGCCATCCGGGCGGCAGCTCAGCTCAAGGTGCCGAGTTCAGTCTTAGTTGCTAATGGGAGTATGTAGCCCACCATCGAACAGGCAATCTTGTTGTTGCACCAGCTGAGCCATCCTGCCACCTGTTGGCAGCTTAGCGACAGCTCAGCTCGGACGCAGCATCACTGGCCCATGTGGGAATTGAACTGGCGGCCCTGTTGCTCAGAGCTTGCGTTCTTAAGCCAACTCTTAACCAACTGAGCCACTCGGCCAGCCCTGGCTCTTACCATCTTGATAAATAGTACCTCTTTCCCCTCTCTTTCTCCACAATCAGTTCTGGTTTCCCCCAACTACTTCTAGATTATCACTCATCCCTACTCGAGCAAAAAGGTATACTCTGAGGTTCATTCTATTTCTCTATCCTCTCCCTTCCCTCTAATCTAGTAATCTCCAGGTCATTGGAGGATCTCTTCATTCCAAATTTTATCATCATACTAGACAATTTAAACTGCCACGAAGAACAGACTATCCACATCTAGATTCACAGTTCCTTTTACATCAAAGAATGAACACATGATTGCGCCTATAATTTGTCTTTCTCAGATTTGGTAACTTTTCTCCTTTTCCACAGTCATCATTCAATTTTAGTCTTAATAAGCAGGTAAAGGGCTCCTCAAAATGTTCTTAAGACAAATAAACTTGATAACCACAATTTCCAAAAGTTTAAAAGAGAATTCAGCAATATAAAAAAAAATTATACACCATGACTCAGTACGGTCTATTCCAGGGATGCCAGGCTGATTCAATATTTAAATATCAGTCAACATAATCCACCATATTAACAGGCTTAAAAGCATTTGACAAAAGCCAACACCCATTCATGAGAAAAATTCTCAGAAAAATAAAAACAGAAGGAGTACTTGCTCAACTTACAAACAGCATTTACAAAAACTTACAGCTAACATTATAATTACAGTGAAAGACTGAACATTTCCCCCTAAGGTTTGGAAAAGGGCAAGGAAGCCCATTCTCATCACTCTTACTCAACACAGTTCTGGAAGTTATTTGCCAAGGATACATCTGATAAGGGGCTAACATCCAAAATTTATGAAGAACTCATACAGCTCAACACCACAAAAACAAACAACCCAATTAAAAAGTGGGCAGAGTACCTGGACACTTCTCCAAAGAGGACCTACAGATGGCCAACATATGAAAAGATACTCAATATCTAATCACCAGAGAAGAGCAAATCAAAACCACAATGAGATATCACCTCACACTTGTCATATTGGCTATCATCAATAAATCAATAAACAAGTGATAGTGAGAATGCAGAGAAAAGGGAACCCTTGTGCAATGTTGGTGGGATTGCAAATTGGTGCGGCCACTGTGGAAATAGTTCTGTATTTTACATTTAGGTCTATGATCTGTTTTGAGCTATTTTGGGGAAAGGTGTAAGGTCAGTGTTTATATTCTTTTTTTTGCATGGATGTCCAGTTGTTCTAGCACCATTTGTTGAAAAGAATATCTTTTTTTTCCATTGAATTGTCTTTTGATCTTCTATTGACTTTATTTGTGTGGGTCAATTTCTGGGTTCTCTATTCTGTCCTCTGATCTATTTGTCTATTCTCTCGCCAATGCCACACTGCTTTGATTATATACAACAGGAAATCAAGTTTAAATGGGGAAGAAGTTTTTGTTTGTTTTTTTCCCCCTGCAAAGTATTTTAACCA
>NW_017731491.1:813329-902372 GCF_001890085.2 Hipposideros armiger | reverse complement strand
AGAGCACAATGATGGTGCCAGCTTGGGCCAGTGAAGCAACGTCCTCTACAAAATAGACTGAAGAACAAAACGACAGCAACTTGTCTGTTGCCCTTTCCCCCAATTCCCCAAAAAAAATTTTTAAAAAAAAAAAAAAAAAAAAAAGAATGTGAGCAATCACAGTTGCCATTTGTTTGTTGTTCTTTAGATAAATGGCATAAAAGGACTGAAAATCCTGAAAAACTACCTGAATCATAAAGAATCTATGAAATCTTAAGTAAGCATTTTCCAATTTGTTTCTGGAACCTCTAAAAAACTTTTGTATCAATATAAGCTAATCTGCTTACACAAATAAAATGGAACTAGTGTTTTCATTCTATGTATGTGTTTCTCTCACATACTTGTCAAAAAACAATTATTTCATAAATATCATAGAAATTCAATAATATTAGCAATCATGACATTCATGAAACTATAAGGAATAGAATGACTAGTTACTCTCTATTATACCCTAGAACCTGAGTTTTAGTCAAGGCTCAAGCAATTGGCTGAAGAAACATGCCTCATGGAGTTGTCAAAAAACTCAAAATATATAATGTAAACAAAAGTAATCCTGTAAACTGCATAAACCTACAGATATATGGTTGATACAGAACAAGGCACTTTTATGCCTAGTGTCCTTCTTGCTTTGCAATCCGCTTTCCTGATTCTTAACATAAATTTCTTACATTTCAAAGTCCAGATCAAAAGTCACATCCTTTGTGATGCCTTCCTCATTCCACCTATACAGGCAGAACTAATTCTTCTTTATAATATTGTTTTCATAATTCTTTTTGTTCTTCATTCAAGAATATAACAAACATCGTAATATGCACTGGAGGAAAAATATCTTAAATTTGTACAATTGAAGTTTTTTCATATATATTATCTCATTTTATGTTTTATAAAATATAATATTTATAGTATAATTACAGGATATCATGATTACATGTCTACTATTTCTCTACCAGAATGAGTTCACATGGGGTAGAGATTGAGTCTGATTCATCTTTGATTCCCTAGAGCAGCAATTCTCAACCTTTCTAATGCCGCGACCCCTTAATATAGTTCCTCATGTTGTGGTGACCCCTAACCATAAAATTTTCGTTGCTACTCTATAACTGTAATTTTGCTACTGTTATGAATCATAATGTAAATATATTTTTGTTTTCCAATGGTCTTAGGCAACCCCTGTGAAAAGGTTGTTCGACCCCCAAAGGGGTCGCGACCTACAGGTTGAGAACCGCTGCCCTAGAGTCTAGTACAGAACCTAGCACACAGGAGACAGTCATTAAATGCTTAATGAATGAATGAATAAATGAGACACTTGTTGGAGTAATAGAGTAGCAATCAGAGTTAACAATGAAATAATCCTTACAAATTTCCACGGGGGAGGGGTGAGGAAGATATATGTAATAGTCCTCCCTTATCTGTGGTTTCACTTTCTGCAGTTTCAGTTACCTGTGGTCAACCATTGTCTGAAAAATATTCATTGGAAAATTCCAGAAATAAACAACTCACAAGTTTTAAGTTGCATGCTGTTCTGAGTAGCATGATGAAATCTCGCGTTGTCCTGCTCTGTCCTGCCTGGGATGTGTATCATCCCTTTGTCCAGCATATCCGTGCTGTATAGGCTCCCCATCTGTTAGCCTCTTAGTAGCATCTCGGTTATCAGATCGACTGTCCAGATATCACAGTGCTAATGTTCAAGTAACCCTTATTTTACTTACTAATGGCACAAAAGGGCAAGAGTAGTGACACTGGCAATTCGGATATGCTAAAGAGAAGCTGTAAAGTGTTTCCCTTAAGTGAAAAGGTGAAAGGTCTTGACTTAATAAGGAAAGAAAAAAAACTGCATGCTGAGGTTGCTAAGATCTATGGTAAAAACGAATCTTCTTTCTGTGAAATTGTGAAGAAAAAAGAAATTTGTGCTAGTTTTGCTGTTGCACTTCAAACTGCAAAAGTTATAGTCACAGTGCATAAGTGTTTAGTTAAGATGGAAAAGGCATTAAATTTGTGGATGGAAGACAGGAACAGAAAACTAGTTCTAACTGACGGCAACGTGTTGTGCCAGAAAGTATTGAGCCTATATGAAGACTTCTGTCTGCAAGGGATCCCTGAAATGAGTGAGCACATTCACAAAACTTTTATTAGTGTATACTGTTATTATCATTGTTTTATTAGTTACTGTTAATCTCTTACTGTGCATAATTTGTAAATTAAACTTGATCATAGGTATGTATGTATAGGAAAAAACATAGAATATACAGGGTTTGGTACTATCTGCAGTTTCAGGCATCCACAGGGTCTTGAAACGTATCCCCCACAGATAAGGGAGGACTACTGTATTTTATGTTATACAAACACATATTCCTCACTACAGCAGAGCACCTCCAACTCAAGTTTTACTGTTTAACAAAGCCATGTACCAAATGAAGATGAATTTGATGTTACTACAGCTCCAAATTAAAGAAAATGAGTTCTGTATAAAAGCTCCTAACTAGGTCTACCCTGCTTTGTAAAACTGGGCATTATCAAATGAATACAAAAATAAGCAAAGTATATTCAGGGTAATATGAATTTGCTTTGTCTTCTATTTCAATATGGCAGACAACTGTACCACTTAAGACAAATAGAGCTTTGATATGTAATTTTAAAATACTCCATGAATGGCATGATAGATATATAGTGAAATAATCAAATGTTACCAGTTCTCATGGGCTAAAAATCCAATTCTCATTATACAAATGACCCCTGATATAGGTAAGGGACAAATCTCAAGATCTTTGCATATTCCCAAGTTTATGGCTACTATTACACAGTTTCTTCCATAAACTTCCCACTTTTTTACTTAAGAGCACTGCTTTCTTAGGATCACCTCACTATCATTACCTTTATTGGTGTTTTCTCCTTAGAGTAATGTTTCACAAAGAAACGAAGTATATGTATGTGTATGTATAAACCATTTTATGGTAACTACTAAGCAAATAACAACAAGCAGCAAACATGAAGTTAGAAGTGAGGCTGAAGTACAAATGCTGTTGTCCAGATAGGTCAGACGTACTCATTAGCCAAGTGGCTTTCCCAACACCAGCTTCACAACACATAACATTCAAGTTTATATCTCAACAAAGCTACACCAAGAAAACCACAGTAAGAAAGCTAATGTCAAATCTTGAATGCCAAGAGTCTACTATATTATCCCATTCATAGATGTTATAATCTGACCGTTATTTAATTGAATCATGATATTTACTAAATTATATATATATATATATATATATATATATATATATAACTATACCAAAAATACTGGGATAAAATCACTTCTTCTAAAGGTCATTAAATTATGGTGTTCACATGTCTCATATTTTTCAAATATGGTCATGGTCCATTAATACAATTAGGATATCATATCATGAAAATTATTCTGGCATCAAAAGTGTTTCAAATTCTATTTAAGAAATGTAAACTGACAGTGTATATCCAGTTTAAGGTTACCTCCTTTAGTATTTACTTTTCTTACTCTTAAAACCCTTACTATAGTCTGCTTTACACAGAAATGCCTCATTGTTTACAAAGCCTTTTTACATGCTTTATCTTAGCACCTATGAAGTAGACAGCATATAAAATTATCAGAGAGAGGCAGTGCAGTATTGCAGAAGCAACACAAGCAGAGGACCTGGGTTTGAGTCTCAGCTTTTACTAGCCACGGAATGTCAGGAAAATTTTACTAAAATCACAAAACAAAAAGTGAAACCATTTTTAATGTTTTTAAAATGCCTACCTAATATTTCCAAAACCACAACTTTGGACCACCCAAATAACAAGGCTGGTGAATTAAAAAAATGTAAAGTATCAGTAGTCTAAACATAGTCTAAGACAGTCAAAAGAAAAATTGTCAGCAGAGAAAATGTAAGTCTCCAACTGAGAATACAGGAAATTTTTTTTTTTTTGGCTGAGCCATCCTGCCACCTGTTGGAAGCTCAGCAGCAGCTCAGCTCGGGCTGTGAATCAAACCGGGGACCCTGTTGCTCAGAGCTCAAACTCTTGAGCGAGCTCTTAACCAACTGAGCCACTCAGCCAGCCCGAGAATACAGCAATTCTTTACTCGTTCATGGACATATTTATACCTAAGTGTACAATTACAATACAAATATGTGTGTGATCTCAGATAACTCAATCATATCTGTTAAATAGTCAATGGAATGAAAACAAAACAAATAGTCAACTAAAAACCATAAATGAGCCTGTTTAAGTATAACTTGCTTTATACAACAGTCCTGTATTTAAAAAGTTATATAAACACATTCTTTTAGATTTTTAGAGTAATTTTAATTTTGTAAAATGCCTTCAGTCATTCTCCCTTAAAATCACGTAACATAAGGGAACAGCTACTATCCCAATTTGAAGAGGCAAATAAAAAAACAAAGAAAGGCCAGGTCATTTACTTTTTAGAGAAGGGAAAAGCAGCTGGTCTTTCAATTCTCAATAGCATTATGCCACGCTGGTTCCATAATGCAAGAAAAATAAAATTTTACAGGAGCAAATCACAGGGAAGGCCGCGTGATGTGGGACAATATGGAAATGGGCTAGAAAATGTGGGTTTAGTAAGGGCTATTAAATAGTTATGAGACGCTGGCCTCTGTTATCTCTGAATCTTGTTTCCTCATCTGTAAATAAGAGAGATGCTTGCCAAAGACTTTTATTATGTATAAGAATTGTATTTTAAAAAGGTATTTCAGGGGAATTCATTTTGCTAAGCAAAAAAATAATTCATCACAGTAACAATATCCCCTTTCGTTCTCAAAGTCAGATTTCATATGTATATACAGCATCTGGACCAATACCTTGTACATAGTATGTATTCAATAAATATTTGGGGAATAAGTGAATGAATGAAAAAGGGTTTCTACATTGGAGCATGCACGTATATACACATTTATATGAAACCAAAATTAACATCTGTTTACATCCACTTATTCCAACAAATAAATAAATATTAAACGTCTATGATATAACAGGACCTGGGGATCCAACACGGCTAAGAACTAGACTAACCAGGTCCCTACCCTCATGTGTCACCTTGCAGCTGCCGACTGGAATGCTCCTGCACACTGATCCTTTGAAGTCATAAGGAAGTGTCTTGGAATGCTGAGGCCATCCCAGGGATCATAGTATGTGTGAAAGCACAACTCCTGCTTGATCACAATGAGTTTCAGGTGAAGCAGCTGCCGGTCTAATTGAATCAATTAACTGGGTATAGATAGTCAAATTGACTTCTTTGTGACAGTTTTAAATAAAAGTTATTCACCCACCAGGATCAGGGCTTGCTCTCTCAGTCTGCAGAGACAAGACCCCTGGCCCGCAGAAACTCTATTTTTGACTTGTGATTTCTTAGCCCTTCGCCACCCCTCCTTGAGCCTCCCAGCCCTTGTCACGCGGGACGTGATATCTGGCGCCCAATGTGGGGGCAACTGAATCCCCCTTTCTGATTTTAGCACTATGAGGAACACACTCATGAAGCTTACTTTCAAGGAGTCAGACAAAAAACAAAAACAAAAAAAAAGAAAAAAGAAAAAATTATTCCAGATTCTCATAAATGCTATAAAGGAAAAAAAGTGCTTTGTTAAATACTAATAAAGAAGGGACTATTTCAGACAAGATAGTTAGAAAAGGCCTCTTTAAAGAGGTGACAAGTTAGCTTACACCAGAAAGACGTCAATGAATAAGTTTTATGAAAAAATAAGAGTGTTTCTAAGCAGATAAAATAAAATATAAGGACAAAGAGGCTGAGAAGGGAAAAGGCCTGATATCTTTGGGGAAGGGACGTGAACAGAAGCCTGTATGGCTGGTATCTATTAAGTAAAGGGCGAGAGTGATATAAATGAAGGGATGGAAAGAAAGAGATGAAGTTGGAGATTTAGGTAGCAGGTTAATCATGTAGGGCCCTTGGGGGGGGGCATAAAAAGTTCATAATTCATTGGTGGGGGGACAGAGAAAGGAGTGGAATATTAAAGTAAAAGCCCACTTAATAAATATTACTAGAAAAAAGATTTTGTATAACCATACTACTGGGTTGTCGGAAAAGTCATGACACATTTTTGCAACGAAAAACAGAAGAAATACGTCATGACTTTCTGACAACCCAATATATTTCTATGTCTGGCTTGGGAGTACAGTAAACCCAAAATGAAGTGTCTAAATTGTCTGATAACTTCCCCGGGACTCTGAATATGCCACATTCTCTTCTGGAAACAGGCTAAGTCTACTGGCCACAAAGATGGATTTGTGACAGGCCTGGCCAGTCACAGTCACCCATCCCCCAGGGCCCAGGGATAAATCCAAGGAGCCACAGTCTTATATCTACAAAAAAATTGAATTTGTAATTTAAAAGTCTTGCCACAATGAAAAGGCTCAGACGATTCACTAGTAAATTCTATCAAACATTTAAAGAAGAAATATCACCAAGCCTGCACAAACTCTTTCAGCAAACAGAACAAACTCATTTCAATAGGGCCAATATTACCCTTACACTAAAACCAGGCAAAGACATCTCAAGAAAAGAAAACTCAAGATATTCTTCACAAACGTAATGTAAAAATCCTCAATAAAATAACCCCAGTGATATATAAAAAGGATGATAAATATATCAAAACAAAGTGGGGTTTATTCTAGAAATCAAGATTGGTTTAATGTTTAAAAATAATCAATATAATTCATCATATTAAAGTATTAAACGAAAAACAACTGATCATCTCAGTAGATGCAAAAAAAGATATGAAAAAAATTCAACCCCATTCATGATAAAAACTTTTAGCAAGAGAAAGTGTAGGGGCCACAATACCTCAATAACAACAAGCACATCTGACACCCAGATATTCGTTTCTGAACCCCTCTCCACTAAAAGGAACCAAGGTTGCTTGGAGAAGTGGTTGGTTTTAGAGCCGAGGCATGAAAAATACAAGATAAACCATAAACATTTTGTGGCACCAGATAGCAAAGTGCTCAAAAAGGATGGGCCATGTCAAATGACAGAAGCTAACGAGAAGGAGCTCCCAGTGGCCAAAGGTGGGACAATCTGAACAAAATAGTAATAGTGCTGGATTATAACCCTTAGTATAAGAAAGCAGCTATGAGTTCACACTAATAAATAATTAAATAAAATAAATGATGGAGAAAGGACAGCTCTTCCTCATAGAATTACAACTAACAAGGACTGATGGAAACAGAAAATCACCAGCAGGCAAACACGACGGTAATAACTGGGGAAGCAAGATTTACTAATGGATGCTAAAGTTAGTCAAGTTCCAGAAGAAACAGAATATGTGCATCGTCTCAAAGCATCTTCCTCTATATTAATTACAATTGGAAATACAGTCATTTTACAGTGGAAAACTTGGCAGATACCACCTAACAAGGCACAATGAAAAGAGGTGTGCCTGTATTTATTACCTATAGTAATGGAGCCAGTATATAAGATGACTGAAGAGTAAAATATCTGATGGAGCAGATAAGGACAGAAACAAAGCCAGGGGGATGTACTCACCTCCCCTGGGAGAAATGCCTCATTCTCTAAAAACTACAGGAAAGGGGTAAGGAAGGGCATTCCTATAGGTAAATTTGTAGTAAAGAGCAAAAAGTTAAAAATTTCAGTGAAGTAGGAGGTAAGGACCTCTATTTTGGGTGAAGTGACAGGAAAGTCAAGGGGAATGAGAAGTTTTGGTCAAGTTCTTGAACAGAATGAGAGAGAGAACTAAATGGGGTCAAGCAAGCAATAGGATTTGGGCAATGCTGAATACTCAGACGAGGGTGGAAATAATGAATTTAAAACAAAGCTCATCTGTATATTGGGTCCTTTTTCTCTAGCCCTCAGATACAGGAGTAGAACAGTAGACTGAGGATTGGGTTGGCATTTTACAGAGGTATGGCAGAAAGACAGGAACGCAAAGAAGGCCAAATGTTGGGAGTATTTCAGTTAATCAGCTATAAGATCCAGGGTAGCTAGGTTAAGAAAAGAGGCTGTAAGGAAAAAAAAATGTAAGAGAAAAGCTAGTGACCTGTAGATAGGCTTGGAAGGATAAAATGTGTTGGTCATAGTGAGGTGTTAAGAGTTGAAGATTTCTGAGGTGGTATAACTACACATGAGAAGAGGGAGGTTGCAGCCCTGGTAAAAATTTTCCCTTGGGGGTGACGATCACTGGCATTAAGTGAGTCCCGGAAGAGGGCAGGCTCTTTCTATGTGTGTTCACTTATCTCCTAATACAAGTTTCTCACCACTACTGAACACCTCTGAAATTTGTCAGCTTCATTACGGTAATACAGAAAAGATGTTTTACTCAAAATGACACAATGCTTCTAGAGAAAAAGCACAGATGCCTGGTCAGATGCTGAGTGTACGACTTTGGACAAATTATAGCATTCAAAGCCTTGAGGTAATCCAGTCTGTCTATCCTCTTTGTTCCTTAACATCCCATCTGTAAAAACAGCAATAATACAACCAGCCCTACATCCTTTACAAATAAATATGAAGAGAGGCAGATCATAAAGGCACAACGTTCTTTAGGGGGAAAAAAAAGAACTTTAAAATAAAAAAATTAACTCAGCAACACTTCTTTCAAAAAGGACGATATAAGGGAGCAATGAAAGAGAACAATTACATAAAGGAAGAGAAATTAATCTAAACAGGAAACCAAAGAGCTCATAGGAATGCATCCATAGTCCAACAAAAACCAAATAGCTTGACACTAATTCAAAGTCAGCCTTTTCTTCTGACTGACATACTGAAAGAGACTCGGGGAAAGACGAGTCAAAAATGAAAGCTACTTTATCCACCATACAGGAGCAGAAATTACTGTCATCCTTAAGATAAACTGTTATAAGCTAACAATATTTATTTTTAGACAGAAAGAGTATTAAGAGGAGCTGGTAAAAGCAATTCGTTACAAAGTCAGTTTTTTTTAAGTTTGACATTCATTTATAAAAATTGTTTTACTCTTTTCAAGGCAAAAATATATACTTCTGAAACAAGTTGTAGAAATTTACAGTAACAAGAAAAACAATATTTTGAAGAATCAAATAAAAATCTAAATATGCTTCTAGCCATAAAAAGTCTGACCCTACCACACAAAATCAAACTAGTTACCGGAGTCACTGGGTATTTAAGAAACATTCTATTCATGAAAGATCAAAATTAAAAGTACCCTAGCAGCAAATGTGGCCTATTAATTACAAATGGGCTTGATGAAATATATAATCTCTTTGCTGTCTATCTCACTTTTAGGTTAATGTAACTATTATTTCTTTATGTTTCTTTTGCTTGGTTGTTTAACATTTTTTCTAATGAAAATGTATTATTCCTTGTATTAAAAAAATCAAAATATAAATGTTATTGAGGGCTTTGAGGAATGTTTACATATACACTATTAATGGGACTCTAAACTAGGAAAACTTTAGAGGGAAATTTGACAATACTATGTCAAAAGCCTTTAAAAATGAATACATTCCTTAACCCCACAATTCCAATCCTAGGAATTTATCATAAGGAAATAATTATGGATACATGCAAAGACTTCAATATGGAAAATTGTAAAAACTGAAAATAATCCAAAAGGCCAACATTAGGGAAACGGTTACATGAATTATGGTTTATCTGTTTTATGTTATCTGTGCACTATTAAAAGTCAAAAGAACTTCTCAAAAACAAACAAACAAATTATCAAATAACATGGTAAAGGGCTCACAATCTTCTGATGAGTAAAAATGGTTACAGAATCTGTATTAATAAGTGAATTAAATTGTGTTTTTTTTGTGTTGCTGAATTACTCATAGTTTCTAAAATGGATAATAAAAAAGTACTTACAGATTTTATTTAAAAAGTTATTTTAAAAAGAATCTTGCTAATTCTTCCACAAAACATTTAACAAATAAAATACGGAGACAACACTGAAAAAACAGAGAACGTTTTTCATATAATTTTGTACATGTTAGTCCATAATTTTATATTAATACCTAACTAGTATTTGTAATTTACACAAAATATTGATTTTTCAAAAATGTATTTGGAAGCCCTGTGTTCTAATATTAAGAGTAATGACTAAGCCCTTGTTTTTAGAATCAACAACTCCCCTAATTCATCAGAAGCTCATATTCCATTCAACTTCATCTGACTCAGTTTCTCTTTGTATAGCATGAGTATAAACTTTTTCACAAGAATGTTAAAAGGAATATATCATATATAAAATTGTCTGAAAAACAAAAACAGAAAATACCTTCTTGATCTCCAATCCTCTAGTCACTTTTGTAACCCTAAACAAATTATTTAAGCTGTATGCCCCTCAATTATTGTATTTTTTTTCCTGTAAAATGGGCAATATTAAACTCCTGAAGGTTTTCTTTGAATTATTAAAATATAAACTTGCAAATTTTCACATAAAATTTATAATAAACAATGTGTTCCAAAGTAATAAAATAAGGGATAGTAATTCATGTAATTACTCTGGTATACTCTTTTCAGCAACAAATCATTCTTAAAACAATTAAACTACTGTATTTTTGTTTTCTTTTTGAGGCAATATAAAAACATTGATGCAATCTAGTGTTTATTCTGTGCCACTTGAGAATCTTATCCCTGAAATTAATCTGTACCCCAAGAACATATTTAGTACAGTTTTAGATGTATTGTAAAAATTCTTTTTATGGTGGTCTTTATCAAATACAAAATGAACAAACCAAAGCTATGAACAACTGTAAACTACACATACTCTAGGAAAGACTGCCCCCTTGTGCCAATTAGTAATATTCAACAGATTAAGAACACTAAACATATTTGACATTAGAAGTATCCAGACTTCTAAAAATGTCTTGATCTTTAAGTGTTCTGATTTCAACAGCTTACATTTAAAGCGGTTATCTTTAAAGAAAAATAAATTGAACAGTACATTAAGCTGATATGAACATGACTAATTTATGACATTCAGCAGCTAATAAGATAATTCGTAACATTGAACTATCATGGACACTAGCTGCTCAAGTGCTTAGAAGCTGAGCTCAAAGAGATAAGTAATTTTCTGATCTTTAAGTTCTACATAGCAATATACAGAGGAAATAATTAAAGAAATTGGTATGTTTCACAGAAAAAAATAGATGAAGCAAGAATAAAGTATGGTGACTTGTATGAAGATATACATATATATATAGCTGGCATCCAAGTTTTTAGGCATTTTTTTTTAATCTTAGAAAATAAGGTATTTCTTTGGATTTGATGAATGGCTAAATACCCTTTATAAAGCTTCTTGACATAAATAAGTGGTATCAGGCCATTTGAACAGAAGTCAGTATTAGTATTGTTACTAATATTATTACTAATAACCTACAGAAGTGGACAAAAGTATTAGAGCAATAGACTTGCTAAAGCAAAGAAACATTAGGCAATAAAAGGCATATTTCAGGTAACAATTAAGTGATGTGAATGCAGATTTTGGATATTTGACAGCATAACTTCTTTCCTAATTATGGTCAAAACAGTTGGAATTCCATTTCTACCAAATGGGATCATTAGAATTAATTGAATTAGCACCGATAAAACACTTGCTACAATAAATACCATAAAATGTTTCTTGTGTAAGTAAATGAATTAATAAGCATGGGAAACTACATAGTATGCCTATATTCAATAATACCTACTTTCGAAGGTGGTCATGTTCTTTCAAAAATAGTTCAGTTCTTCTGTTGTTTACTCCAGAGCCAGTTTTATATGACCTTGAACAAAACAGAAAATTTAAGAATATATTTGGCAGATACTGTAAAAAAAGATTAAGTGACTGAGTCTAGTAATTTCCAAAGTGGACAAATTGAGCCTCTCCACAGTTTTGATTGAACAATTAAAATGTATAATCCTTTTCATTTCCTTCTAAAAACGACATCTATTATAAATACATATAAATGCCTCTAATTTAGGCCAAGAGTTTATTATCTTTCATCAAAATAATCCAATATTCTTAAACAAACAAAAATCTTACTTCCCCTTTAGATGAAAAAAACAAATCTTTAAAATTATGGATTGAGATCAGCATAAAAATGTTGGAAGTACTTAAATAATTTGACATAAGGCTATGAGTTTGTACAAAATCTGGAAGAAACAGATGTTTCAGATTCTAGGTAAGTGAAAGCTACTTTGCAAGCTACCTGAATGTATAATTGTTGGGGCAAGGAGAGGGTAGGGGCAGAGGAGGTAATCAGGAGGGGAACACAGACAGCTTCAGTTACTGATAATGTTACAATTCTTCAGGTAGATAGTAGGAGATCAGAGAAAAACTCATGAAGATATCATCTAAGTGGGACTTTGAATTAAGATAGGAAAGTCAAGGTTGGCAGGAGACCATGACAAAACTAGGGGGAGCTGGAGATAAGACCAATAAGGTAGATCAGGACCATATTGTAAGCAGAAATGTTTTAAAAACAGTGAAATGTGAATTAGAAACCTTGAAATCTAAATCATAGCTCTGCTACTCACTTTGCTGTTAATCATGGATATACTCAAAATTTAAATCTGAATAAACGTCCTACAAAATAATATAAAAGGTAACTTACTCGATATCCTTTCGTACTGATCCCATGAGATTCTCCCTTTCCCGTATTGCCATAAAGTTTGCTTTGGTTTTATGGAATTCATGTGTATAATCCTGCAATAAATCAGTATCCAGTCTCAACATAAGCTAATTATATATTTTCATCTTACTGAGCCAGTTATGTATTGTCATCATATTATAAATTCCTGTCAGGCAAATTGCTATTTAACAAATCAAATTGCAAAGAGGTAAAAATAACTATAATCACTTTCCTGAAGTGTGTGTGACCTTTTAAATGAAAACAACTCAGTACTAGGGTAACAGTGCCACTAAATCACTACCCTTCCTGTTTTCATTAGACAGGAAGGTGCAGAGTTGTAAAGAAAAAAATAATTCTAAGATAAAATGACTTCAAAGAGCCTAGGATAAAACTTAGGAGGCTCTTTCTAATCATCAGTGCATCCGATGGGGCTTATTTTAAAATTTCATCTTTTTGGAACTCCTACAGAAATTCTTAAACCAGTCAAAGGAAGAACAGAATCAAGAGAATTGTAAAGAACAAAATAAGCTTTAAATACTTTCCTTTCTTTTTTTACTACCATATTTTTAGGACACTAAGGAGTATTCATTACTTTTTTTAAAATTCAGAGACATTCAGATGAAAATCATAACCCCACTTGCCAGAAAGCCCCTATTGACACTTTAAAAACAAAAATAATACATGAACATGGGAGAATACTGAAAGAGCACCAAAAGGAATAAAAGTAAAAACCATCCTGCTCCACAGTTCATATCACTATCATCACTTTCTTTAATTTTCTTTCAGGATATATGTTTTTGCATATATAAGCTTATCTATTATTTCTTTCATTCTGTAGTTCATAAAATATCAAGTAACCTTTCCATATTAGCAAATAGAAATCTACGTTCTTTTTAATAGCTTATGACTATCATAATTTAATAAATTGCCTACTGATGAACATTTTAGTTGCTTTTTTTTTTTTTCTGTTAAAAAATGCCACAATAAACATTATTGTATATGTATTTTATTGAACTCTCTCTCATTAAACTGCATTTAAAGAGTAGATGCCTAGCAGAATACCTGGATCAAAGAATCTTACATTAAATTTTGGTAGTGCTAAACTGCCACATAGACAGACTGCACCGATTTATGTTCCCAGAAAAATGGATGAATGCCCATTTTTTTACATTTTTGCCAAAAACAGGCTACAAATGTTTCAATATTTGCTAATCTGACAGATGAAAAATCATGTCTCATTTTAATTTGTATATTTTTATTTGGGAATGCAGCTGAACATTTATGGTTCTGGCTACGCATTTTCTGTAAACAAGTCCATATCCTTTGTCCATTTTCCTATTAGGTTATCTTTTTCTCATTTCTATTATTTCTCTGTACATTAAGCAAATTAGTCATTTGTTGTAGTTTCAGGTATTAGGTCTTACTTAGGAAGTACTTTACTACCCAAAATGTATAATTTCATCCATGCTTTATTCTGAATTTTTATGATTTCTTTTTCTACATATAAGTCTTTGATCTATTTGGAATTTACTTTGGGTGGGAGGCATGAGATAAGAATTTAAGGAATTCGCCCCCCTCCCTCCAAATTAGCCAACTGTTGTTATAGCTCTATTTATTTTATCTTTTCAAGTTTTTAAGTTTTTATAAATAGTTTATCTATTTCAACAACAAGCTCTATTTATTTTATAATCCCTCTTTTTTTCCCTCCATGGATCTAAACCACCACCTTTATGGTAAAACTAAATTTCCATGCACATTTGGGTCTATACATGAACTCTATTCTGTTCTACTGGTCTCTTTTTCTCTACAATCAAACTGTCTTAATTATTTTAGTTTCTTAACAGGTTTTAATATCTGGTAGAACTAGGCATCTTTTACTACTTATCTTCATTTTTACATGTTTTTTCTTGGTTATTCTTGTATGTATGATTCCAAATAAACTTTGGTGTCATTTTATCAAATATATGGTGATGGAAAGAGAACTTACTCTGGGTGGTGAACACACAATGTGATGTATAGATGATGTATTACAGAATTGTACACTTGAAACCTATGTAACTTTACTAACCATTGTCACCCCAATAAACTTTAATTAGAAAAAAACAAAAACAAAAACAACTTTGGAGTCATTTTGCCAATTAAAAAATAAAATAAACAAACAAAAAAACATTATTTCCATTGGGAAAGTATTCAATTTATAGGTGGATTTAGAGAGAACTCTTCTCATCCAAAAGCAGAGTAAATCTTTTACGTTCCTCAGTAGAGTTCTATACATATGAGTCCTATACAGTCTTACTAAATTTATACATAAGAATTTTATAGTTTCTTCCATTGTACTTTCTAACAGGTTATTGTTTGTATAAGAAAAACTACTTACTTTTATATATTAATTTTGTAATCCATCATCTTACTGAATTTGTTTCTAATATTTTTTTAGTTTTCTTGTTTGTATTAGCTATATATATATAACTGTATCACTGCCACATAATATAAATTTTGTCTTTTCCTTTCCAATATTTATATCTTGTTTCTTTTTTTTTTAAAGATTTTATTGGGGAATCGGGGAAGGGGAACAGACAAGTTGCTGTTGGTTTGTTCTTCAGTCTAGTTGTGGAGGAGTTGCTTCACTGGCCCAAGCTGGCACCATCACTGCGCTCTTCCCGGGTGAGGCAGATCAGTCGCCAGCCTCTGGACGGCCACTCACGGCGGCTGCTGGCCGCTCACGCTGGCTGCCGGTTACACACAGTAGCTTATGGCAGCCCACTGCAGCAGGGGACTGCAGCCTACGCCGTCGCCGGCGACCCACGGCAGCCCAGCTCCAGGTCGAGCTGTTGTTCAGCATCTTAGCTGTAGAGGGCAGTGTCACTGGCCCTCATATGTGGGATCCGAACCGGGGCCCTGTGGCATCCCAAGCCAGTTCTTAACCAACGCACCACTTGGCTGGCCCTCTTGTTTCTTTCTATGGTCTAACTGCACCACCAAGAACTTGCAAAACAATGTTAAACATCTGTGATGATTATGGGTATCCTTGTCTTATTTTGTCTTTAATGGGAATACTTTTAGTGCTTTATTATTAAGCATGATGCTAGCTTTTAATCTGATATACACATTTTTGCATTAGGCAAATAAAGTATCCTTTTATTCCTATTTTTAACAAAGAGTTTTTAAAATTAGAAATGGTTGCTGACTTTTTTCAGTATTAAAAATATTTGCCTGCTATATTTTTAACACCCCCATATGTAAATATTTAAGAATTTATTTCATTTTATTCATATACTTTTAGTATTTTCTCAAACAATATACTAAATATAGTAAATTACTCCTCTTCCACGTTATTCAAAGCCTAATAAAAATATACTCTAAACCACCACATTATTGCCTAAGCATGACCATTAGCTATTTCACTGTTATAGTTAGCTAGCGAGGTCTTCCACATTAGTACTTTTACCTACTGATGAATATTATTTAATTTTACCAGGCAAAAGCAAGAGTTATTAGACATATTCAGAATTTTATAATACCAAGAAGAAAAAAGTAAAACAAGACAAACTTTTATAGCATGGAATTTATCCTCCCAGATTTTTCCCTCTGTTCTCTTAAATACATGTGCACACACATTCTATTCAGGGGTTAGAAAAACAAACCCTATAATAACACAAAATCTCAAGCCCAATATATTACCTGCAATATGTCTCTATGTCGCTGTAACGTGTGCATCAGTGCAGCATTCAAAGAGGGTACACCCGCACTATTGGTATATTCTGCCATTTTATCATTTACTTCTGTGAGCTAAAAAAAAAACCACAAAAAACAAAGAAAAAACTCCATAAAAATATTTTAGAAAGCACTATAAAGAGATAGAAAGTAAATTATGTGCTGTTTGCTCTTTGGACAACAGAAAAAAACAAACCAAAAACAAGAAAACAGTGGGCAAGGATTCAGTATTTCCACCAAATAATACACAAAAGCTAAAATAACACTATGGCTATCATCAAAATTCAAGTGGCCTGGGAGGCACACATCTTGAATGAAAGGGTCATTTCAATAAACATGTCTGCATTAATATAATCTAGTACCATATCTAACTATTACAAGGTTATTAGCAAAACAGCCATTTAACAGAGAAAACTTACCTTTGCCAAAAGCTGTTCAATCTCAATGGCCATTGTTTCAAACATTCTGTCTTGGCTTGATCCATTTAAAAGTGGTGTTGTGTCAGAGCTAAAGAGAAGTTCAAATAAAAAGAATCCATTACTTAAATCTAATCCTTTAATACATACTTAAAATAATAAGGCAATTATTCCTAAAGAGATCAAGTGGAATTCCTGAGACATTCTCTCTGTTTCTTAAGAAGCTGTAATTTTTATAAAAGTTTTCCTATAAAGATCACACATATCCTAAATATTAAATTCAGTATAAAATATAATTGAATGTAAGATTTTCCCAAGCTTTAATACATTCAATCTTAATAATGTAAAGAAATTCCAAATGCTTGTTTACTGTTTCCCAAATGAAAGTAACTTAAGCTATGGCAGTGCCCCATTAAATGCTGAATCTAAAAGAATATATTATTTGAAATAAAACTGTTGAGCTAGGTAGTACTTCATATAAGAGGAGCCATAAAATGTATTATGAATTATGCTATGGGATCTGTGAGGAATAATCTTTAAAATTTTTTACTGCAAAGCTATTGTGGTTGCATATAATACAGACCTTATGGTTGTACATAATATAGACCTTAAATTAAGTTCTCTCTTCTTTCCTTGACTCTTACCAAGAAGAAATAAAATAAAATTGAGATTTAAATGATCAACAGATTGGATAACTAGTTATTAAATAATCAGAAACTGGCTTTCAGTCTAATACAGACAGCCATGACCAGCAGGGAAGTTTTTTAGTGCTAACCCTCCACATTTCCACTTACATTATGCAATTGTTTCAGTTTTGTTTGGCAAAATGTGCTGAACTCTTTTAAAATCTAAATTTCAGAATTATATAAAAATGTAACTTTTTACAAGTGAAACTTATGTTTGACAGATTCACATTCTAAAACCACATGCCCTGAAAGTTCTTTTGCCTCTTCGGAAAAACCACTAACCTTCGTTAGGTCCCCAAGTGGTGTGTATTATCACACGAGCAGCTCAATATAGAGCTTAGTTATACTGAGCACAGATAAATACCTAGGCAATGACAATGCTCTCCAATCTTACTGAAAACTTTGTCCTGCCCTGTGACAATGATTGGGTATGGCAAATGAAAACAGATTACATCATCAGTTTCACATCAAAATAGTACCTTAGCCATTACTATTTCCCTTCTCCACACACACTTCCACAGCAGTAGTAACGAGCAATGCAACAGACAAAAAAGTAGCTAATAAGCATTTTTAAGATGTTTAAGTTCAAATTTTTATTTCTTGAAACATTTCAATTTACCTTAAAAAAAAAAATCTAATTCTTTATTATTGTCAGAGGCAACCCAAGTTTCTGTGGTTATCTCTTAAATGTGCCCAGGCAAAAATACTCTATATGCGAGATCCTCCCATACCAAATACTATATGAAAAAGAACAATTGGCCAATGAATGTAAGCTCCATGAAGAGGGAAATTACCTACGTCTTATTCACAGATATATGCCCAACTCCTAGAATACAGCTTGGCACATTGTAGATGCTCATTAAATACTTGTAGACTGAATG
The DNA here is from genome assembly GCF_001890085.2 of Hipposideros armiger. Taxonomy (NCBI): domain Eukaryota; kingdom Metazoa; phylum Chordata; class Mammalia; order Chiroptera; family Hipposideridae; genus Hipposideros; species Hipposideros armiger. The sequence continues at coordinate 884,048 of NW_017731491.1, read as the reverse complement.
AGGAGGCAATTTCTACATTCACCATTCTCAGGAGAGTAAACGAATCTAGGGAAATGGTCAAAAACTCATTCTCCACAATAATAAAATTCAGTTAAATTTAATTCAATTTATAGGTATGTGATGATTCATAGACCACTAATTTCTCAAAATACAGAAAATACAAAAATTACGCCTGGAAGGAAAACTCTGGTCATTGCTGAATTTATTCATTGTGACGTATTTTCAACCTGGGCAACAAACAAAACACTTTAGAATGTACATTGGATCTTGATCCTCATGACCTTAGGTTTCTTATTGAATGGGATAGGTAGGCTGAAGTAATTCCACAAAGTCAGTCCCAATTTGTTGTAGAATTTCTTAAGGAATGTCTTCAACATAGGTTTTCCTTTAAAGGAGTCACAAAAGTATTAAGTTTATGAAGTACAGAGAACACAGAAAAAGTATCATGTAATTTTACCTCTTACCTATTTGGAGTTTTAAAATTGTATGATCACTGGCATAGCCAAGTGGGAGACATAAATTCAGGAAATATGTTTTCCAGTTGTAAAATAAATTTAATCATAGAAAGGAACATTCTTCAACTCTCTTTACTTACTAAGTAAAGACAAGCCCAAAGCAATGCACTGCAATTAAAGCTATGTGACATGCCAACAGCTTACTTTCAGATCCTAGAGTCAATATGCTGATGTTGGCCCTGCTATCTTTCATTCTTTAATAATGTGCCCTATTGATTGGACAGCATAAATTGGTAACTACAATACTGCCACAGGGATATAAAAGACGGTTTGGGGAATATAATTAATAATGTTGTAAATATTTTGTAGGGTATCAGATGGACACATGTCTTGTTAGGAAGACCACTTCATGGATGGGGTAGAGGCTTGATCACTGCACTGTACACTTGAAGCTGATGCTGAATAATATTGTATGTCAACTATAATTTATTGTAATATATATAATATATATGTATTATATAGATACACATATATATATATTCTATACATCCTGTGGGGGGGAATACACACACACACACACACACACACACACACACACACACATATATATACATATCCCCCCCCTCCCACGGGATGTATAGTGTGGGAGTCAATGGAACTGTGATATGTGATAGATATATATGATATGGGGGGGCGGTGGATTGGGGGAGGGGGTTGTCACTTTGTAAGGGGTGAAAAGCATAATGGTTGCATTGTTTTGTACACCTGAAATTAATAAAAAAATAACATGCCCTATTAAAAAGAATTAACACTTTGGCTATAGAGTTGAAATGAGTTTTTTGTTAGATTGTGCATAGAAAGTTTTAGAGCGTGGCAGCTATGGAGACAGAAAGATATGGGTTTAAATCCAAGCTCAATTTTTATTATTATTAGCTGAAAAATAACCCACCACCAATCCTCAAAAAAGTATCTAGATAACATTATGCTAAGTGAAATAAGTCAGATGGAGAAAGACAAATACCGTATGATCTCACTTATATGTGGAATCTAAAAAACTGAATAAATGAGCAAACTAATCGGAAACAGTCTCAGAGATATAGAGAAAAAACTGATAGTTGCTAGATGGGGGGGGGGATGAGGGAGAAGGTGAGGGGATTAGAAAGCACAAATTGGTAGCCACAATATTGCAATAGGGATACGATCAATAATGTAGTAAATATTTTGTAGGGCATGAGGTGGGCACTCATCTTATTAGGGAGACCACTTCATGCATGGTGTTGATGCCTGACCACTGCACTGCATACCTGAAGCTGAATAATACTGAATGTCAACTATAATTTTACATATATATGTATATTACACATAGTCACAGGATATGGAGTACACCATAGGAAATAGAGTCAATGGAATTATAACCTCTATATATGATGTCAGAGTTGATTGGGGGAGGGGGGTTATCACTTTGTGACGGGTATAAATGTCTATTACATTGTTTTGTACACCTGACGCTAATAAAAAATAAAAAAATAACAATAACTATAACACTGACCACCAAAAAAAAAAAAAAGTATGTAAAATAAACACAGGACTGGGCCGGCCAAGTGGCACGTTGGTTAAGAGTTGGCTTGGAGTGCGAGCTCTAAGCAGCAGGGCCCTGGTTCGGATCCCACATGAGGGCCAGTGACGCTGCACCCTCTACAGCTAAGATGGTGAACAACAGCTCGACCTGGAGCTGGGCTGCCATGAGTCGCCAGCGGCGGCGTAGGCTGCAGTGGAGCTGCAGTAGGCTGCCATAAGCTACCGTGAGCGCCTGGCAGCCTACGTGAGCTGCCAAGAGCCACCATGAGTGGCCATCCAGTGGCCGGCGACCGATCTGCCTCATCTGGGAAGAGTGCAATAATACCAACATAGGCCAACGAAGCGACATCCTCCACAACTAGACTGAAGAACAAAAGGACAGCAACTTGTCTGTTCCCCTTCCCCAATTCCCCACCACTGTTCCCCTCCCCCAAATCCCAAAAATCTTAAAAAACCAAAACAAAACACAGGATAACAACAACTCTGCTACTAGCAATTTCACTGTTAGATACATATAAGTAAAAATGTTCCCAGCAGTCTTTATATAAAGCTCTTAAAACAGTACCTGACACATGATGGCTAGTGCCAGCTATTAAAATTATTAGCAAAAATTGAAAACAATATCCATTTACATAATAAATTATGACATAATCATACAAGGTAATTCTATATGTAGCAAATGAATATACCAGAGTTAAATGTATCCATAGCTTCATCTCAAAGATAATGTTAAACAAAAAAGCAAGTTGCAAAAATACTACAGTAGGATACTATGAATTGTTTAGGAACACAAACATATACAGTACAGCAAAAATATATGGATTACGGGGAGGGAACAAATGGATGCCATCAGGGGCTTCGACTGAATTGGTAATGATTATTTCTTAAAGTGGGTGATAGGCACAGGGGATTCATTATATTATTCTTTATACCTTTTTCTAAGTGTCTTAAATATTTCCTAATATTTTTTGAAATAAGTGGATGGCCTAAAGTGAGGATAAGATTCAAAGATAAGAACACATTTTCCAATAGAGCTACCATATAATTCAGCAATTATTCTTCTGAATATTTATCCAAAGAATATGAAAACACTAATTTGAAAAGAAATGTATACCCCCATGCTCACTGCAGCATTATTTACAATAGCCAAGATATGGAAACAACCTAAGTGTCCATCGATGACTGAATGGATAAATCAGATGTGGCATACAAACATACACACACACACATATATGCATAATGAATACTACTCAGCCATAAAAAAGATGAAATATTGCCATTTGCAACAATATGAATGGTCCTTGAGGTTATTATGTTAAGTGAAATAAGTAAGACGGAAAAGGACAAAAACCGTATGATTTCGCTCATGTGGAATGAAAAACAAAAAAGAAACAAACCAACACAAAAAACAAAAACAAACTCATAGATACAGAAAACAGGTGGGTGGTTAGGGAGAAGGTAACCATGGAAAAAGGGGGTCAAATGTATAGTGACAGATGGAAACTAGACTTTTGGTAGGGAGCACACTATAGTGCATAAAGATATAGAATTACAATGTTGGGGGCCGGCTGAGTGGCACATTGGTTAAGAGTTGGCTTGGGACATCATCTCTGAGCAGCAAGGCCCTGGTTTGGATCCCACATGAGGGCCAGTGACGCTGTGCCCTCTACAGCTAAGATAGTGAACAACAGCTCGACCTGGAGCTGGGCTGCCGTGAGTTGCCAGTGATGGTGTAGGCTGCAATGAAGCTGCAGTGGGCTGCCATAAGCTACCGTGAGTGGCCGGCAGCTGGCGTGAGTGGCCAGCAGGCAGCATGAGCTGCCAAGAGCCACCGTCAGCTGCTGTCCAATGGCTGGCAAGCGACTGCCTCGCCCGGGAAGAGTGCAATGATAATACCAACATGAGCCAGTGAAGCGACGCGTCCTCCACAACTAGACTGAAGAACAAAAGGACAGCAACTTGTCTGTTCCCCTTCCCCAATTCCCCAATGCTGTTCCCCTCCCCCAATTCCCCAATAAAATCTTAAAAAAAAAAGAAATTTACAATGTTGTACACCTGAAACTTATATGTTATTAACCAATGCTACTTCAATTTAAAAAAAATTCAAATACATTTTCTGTATGTTCAATAAAGTAGTATACCGGTTTCTCAAAAAAGAACCAAAATTAAAAATAGATTGGATGCTTAATAGTGAGGAAACACACTGCATTAGAATCATTCTAAAATGCCAGAATAGCAGTATATATATTTTGCACGTGGGTATTTCCTCAGATCCATTTAGCATTCAGAAGATATAAGAAATACAATGTCAGCAAATCAACCACATTTTCTTACACTGGATGAATTAGTAACTTATTTCTAACACAAACATTCTTAAGCCTTAGCATTTTCCTCCTGAAGATCCTTTACTATGGGTCCCAAATAAATACCAGTCTCAAGAATTAAGCAATTTTATAAATCACTAAAAAATAAAACAAATAACATAAAAATAAATACCAAAAATTCACCAATAGAACAAATTACAGAGTTATATATTTTAGCTTATTTTTTAATGCTTTAAAAACATACAGTTTAAGACATAAGAGACAGAATCTGGTAGTACCTATACCTGTCGCGCCTTCCATCTCGAGCACTGCTGTGACTGTAACTTGTACATAGTTTACTGAAGGACACTAGTTTCAGGTCAAGTTCATTTTCCAGCTGTCGAGCCTGTTTCCTGAGATCTGCAACAAAATTATAAAAGCAAATATTAGACACAAAAAGTCCATTATATACATAAAACTAACAAAACTATTCTAAAGAAAAAAAACTATGGAAATGATCATATATTGATCTAGATTCCCCAATAAAGAAAAGTGTTAAAAGGAAGAAACCAAAAACCAAAGGCGTACCCAGGAAAGCAAATTGCCACTTATTTAAACTTCAGATGGGGCAAAAAGGGGAGAAACATTGGGGGATGCAAATTTTCAGCTTTATCCCAAACATAGCTCGACAACAAATGTTGTTCTAACATCCCTGAAGTTATTTCTATAGCAATAAATAATTTTTGTAATTCAGACAAAATAGAAGAAAATACAAATCATAAAGGAACTGGCTATGGTTATGACCAGCATTATATCAATTTACCAGCTAACTTTATAAAAAAAGAAACCATCATTGTTTTTGACAGGCATTTTCCTATCTCTTTATGTTCCAAAGCTTTATTATTAGGCTTATGAAATTCTTAATAGAATGACTTGGTGATTGAGCATAAAGAAAAAAATAACCATTGACAAAGATAGAAACGTTGTCTTTCAATAAACTTACTAAAAGAAATTTGGAGAGGCTGAAATCAACAAAATGTGCTATTAACAAGGTCAAATATAGGTATAACAAAAATAAGCCTAAGTTTAAAAAAAACAAAAAACCAGAAGCAAACAAGCAAGCACAGAAATCGGTACAGTAGTTTGATATACATAAGTGGTTGAGTGAGAGAAGCCACAGTTCAAAAAGCTACATCTAGATGTAAGTGCTCTCATTCATGGTAAAGTGGGGGTCAAAATAAAAGGGCTGAAATATAGGGAAAATAGTGTAAGGATCTTATTTTTCAGGAATACAAAATACAAGCTATTATTCCAATATACGTATCAGTAACCAAATGTAGGAAGCAGTTTAACTACAGTGGAGCATCTTTTCCCAGAGACCAAATCTCAGAATCTCAGCTCAGCCTAAAGTTCTGAGATTCTAAGAACTGGCTCCAGATTTACTGAACCTCGGCTTTTTTTTCAACCCCCACCTTCAGTTTTTCTATGCATTAGTAATCATGTATTTAAAGCATATGGTTCAGAGTTAGGCCGTCAATAATAAGCTGCTATAATTAGTACAGCATGGTGCTTTAAAAAAAAACCCACAACAACTATAGCCTAATGACTAGTATTAAAGATACCAATAGCAACGTCAACATAAAAATATTTTCTAGCTAGTAGACATATTTCAAAGTCATTTTTTAATACATGTTTTAAACTATAATCACGTTTCTCTGTAATTAGAAACTGTCTAAGTAAAATAAACGTCAAGTAAAATAAAAACATTTTGAAAGTATGACAGGCAAGTACGGATGAACGTAATTAGAATTAAGTATCTTAGACCCAGTGGCTGATAGTAACAATACTGTTACTTGTAGTGGTTTCCAGAGGCTCAGCGGGTAGCAATAGGTTAAAAGGGAAAAAGGATTCGGAGAGCAGTCTCTACGCTGCAGTAAAGCAAAGGGACACTTAAAAGAAAAAATGTGAGCCTTCTCTCATCTTTGCTCACCATCATGGTCCAGAAATGAGTTTTACCTGAGCCCACTTTATAGTTTCCGTAACTAAATAAACGTACTTGTCAAATCACAAGATGGGTTTTTTGGTAGAGGAGGTAGAGCAAATGCAATCATTACAATTCACACTGGCTCCCTCAACTTTCTCTTTTTAACACAACTATCTCCGGAGCAGAGGGTCAAGTTATTTCCTTTGCCTTCAAACGCGACACGACACCCAATCCTTGAAGTCCCAGCCTGAAGCAGCCAAGGGGACCCAGGAGGAGACATGCCGCTCACACAACTTCCCTCGGTGAACCGGACTGACAAGTTCCTCCTTTATCTTTTCCTACTCAACTGTCTAAAGCGCTGACTCCTCCGGTCTCCTGCACTCGGGATATCCTCGCCCAACACTCGTTTCCTCTCCCGAGTTCATACCCCAAGCCCTTTCGTCCGAGTTCCGCTACCTTCAAACCCAGTTCTCGTCCGGCGTACTCAGGCCGGTCTTCCTCTCCATCCCCGCTCAGCGCTCTCGGTCCAACCCCGGCCCTGGTTCCCGCTGCCGCTCAGGTCAGCCCCCTGCCCTCTGCAGACCGTTCGGTCTCCTCAGTCCCCAGGCCCCGAGGCTCCCACTGGACAAGCCCCGCCCCTCAGCTCGGTTGCTCCGGGGGCCAGGCTGTTTCCCCTGCTGCCTCGCCCAAGACCCATTCTCACTCAGCCCCTCTGCCTCTAGACAAGTCCCACCCGGAGGCCTCGCCCTCACCTTCCCAGTAATTGCTGGTTCCTGCCGCCATCTTTGTTGTCCAACGTCAGTCGGGATTGGAGAGTAGAGACGGTGAGAGCCAGACAGTCACCTCCGCGCGTTCTTCCGCTCTGACGCCGGGGCCGATGGGATACGTGAGCTTCCACAGACACCGCCACCTGGCGGTCAACTCATCCTTTTACACATTTCGGGCAGCGAGATGGAAAATTACAGGTTTAACACCTGTCACTGTCTTTCTGGTCATCATATCCATTCTCCGCGCCCCAAACGTGCATCATCGCCCTCCGGCTGCGCTTATCCCTCTCTCATCAGGGGCCTACCTGGCTGAGATCCCTGTTTACCTCACCTTTTCGCGATGTCTATCTTCAGCCAGCCTCTTTCCCTTCTCAGAGCCAGAGGTTCTTTTCTTCCCAAGACCAACTCCTTCGTCCTACCTGCGCCTGTGCCCCATCATCCCACGATCTCCTACACGTGCTCTTCTCTGCTGGCCACCTTTCCCTCTACCTGCAGTAGTTACAGCTCCAGCCCTCTTTCCTGTCCAGCCACCAGATCTAGAACGTGTGTGCTGCTTCCATGTGCCTCATCTTGTTAAAATCCGCTGTCCAAACCCACCCTTTACAGATACATTCTCACAGTCTACTTGTGTCTACATTTTGCCTGTTCTAATGAAATGTAGAAACCTTACCTCCTGTAAAGGTATTTAAATCACACCTGTCCCTTTACACACTCCCATTTATAATTATCTTTAATATTTCCTCTACATTCACTGAGGACCATATCAGATAATTTTTTTAAAATTGGGGAACAGTGTGTTTTTCCAGGACCCATCAGCTCCAAGTCAAGTTGTTGTTCTTCAATCTAGTTGTGGAAGGCGTGGGGATCGAACCAGCAACCTTGGTGTTATGAGCACTGCCTTCTAACCAACTGGGCTAACCTGCCACCCTCAGATAATGTTTTAATTTTTGCTTTAACTGTCAAACATAATTTATAGAACTCAAAAGAAGAAAAGCCTAGTGTATTTACCCATATTTTACTCTTCGCACTTTTCTTTCTTCCTTCCTAATGTTCCAAGATTCCTTCTTTTATCACTTTCTTTCTGTTGCAAAAAATTCCTTTAACCAGTTTTTAGAGTAGGTCAGCTGGAGACAAATTCTATTAGTTTTTCTTCATCTGAGACTGTCTTGATTTCCCCTTCATTCTTGAAAGATATTGTTGCTGGATATAGAATCTGGGAAATCTGACAGTTTCTTTTTTCAGCACTTGAAAAATGTGGCAATTCCTCCTGGCCTCCACAGTTTCTCATGAGAAATTGGCTATTACTAGAATTGTTTTTCCATTATAACTAAGGCATCTTTCCTCTCTCACTGCTTTCAAAACGTTTTTTTTTCTTTGGCTTTCAGAAGGTTGATTATTGACTGACAACTGAAAAATCTGTAACTCGCATGGGACTATTTTTTTTTCTTGATCTTTCATCATTTTATATTGTCCTTTGATAATAAAAGTAACTTTTCATTCGATGCTGTATATTATAGATTAAAATTTGTAGCAATCATTTGAGGCTCCAGATGGTATCTTCCTCCAGAGACAGCTTACAGCTGCTTCTTGCAGACAGTTCAGGTAGGGACACATTAGCTTAGGCCAGTAAAGGGTGGAACTAAGACCGAGTGGGATTGTTTTGTAAAAATTGGTCTTTTTTAGATGAGACCTTCTAATGGGTAGTCACTCAAGTGTCCTAGTAGAAGCCTATTGAGCAAGTACCCCCTTCCTTGATAGATGCTGAACTCATATTTTCCCGGACCCACTGATACTGCCTACAGCTTCTCCTTGGGTTCTCTGCCTCCTGCCTGGCCTCTCTGCTACTTAGGTGTCTCTCTTATTCACCACTTATGAATCAACAAATACCTCAAAGTGAAACGTTACTATGATGTTCTCTCTCGAACTCCCTTCTGCCCTAGGATCTTGACCCCATAAGTTCTTATTACCTTTGTAGCTCTCCCATTCTTCAAGCAGGTTTTTTTTGGGGGGGTGGGTTGTTTTTTTTTAATACAGCTTTTCTAATTGTTCTTGATGGGAAGGGCTGTTTTAATCCAATCCACTCATAACTGAAAGTAGAACTAAATTCTTATTTCTAATTCACCAGATTATTTTATATTTTCCACATACGCAATCATACCTACCAGTAATGACAAAGGTATTTATCAATAGTCATGTTATTTATATTCTCAGGCATCATGGCTAAGGTCTCTTCTGTCACTATAACAAAGTTTAGGTACTTGAGTGAGGTTTTTGTTTGTTTGGGGAGGGGTTTTAAGTGCTCCAATATTGCAGTTCTCATTTATCTTGCAGGACTCTAAATTCTGTTGGAAGTTGTTTAATGTTTTCCCAGCACTTCCAAAGTATAATTTCACTGTACTCTGGTTTCTATTGTTGGGAGCGAGTCTAATCTCTTAGCCTAACTGCTAATACTTTGAACTTAATTTCTTTTCTCTTACTGCTTTACATATCTTTTTGTCTTCGGTGCTCTTTCACTGATATGTCTAGGTGTGGATGTTTACTTTTTCTTGGTTGGATTGAGTTTCTTTAATATGTGATTGTTAAACATGTTTTTGTCTCATATTAAAACTCCAAATTTTTACCGTTCTTCCTATTTCCTACCTTTTAGTCGCTGTGCTGCCTAAGAGAGAATTTCTATGGATCTTTCTTCTAGTTTATTTTGCTTCTCTGTGTCCAATCTGCCATTACAACTATCCATTTAACTTTAGTTTCTGTACATTTCTAGTTCTATTATTTGATAGTTTTCTGTGATAGTCTCAGACTTATATTTTGTTACTTTTTAAAATGTATTTATTTATGTAGGTGTTCAATTGCTCTGTCATTTGTTTTTTTTACATATTTTTATTGGGGAATTGGGGGATTGGAACAACGCTGGGGAATTGGGGGAAGGGGAACAGACAAGTTGCTGTCCTTTTGTTCTTCAGTCTAGTTGTAGAGGACGTTGCTTCACTGGCCCAAGTTGGCAACCATCATTGCACTCTTCCCAGGTGAGACAGGTCAGTTATCGGCTTCTGGACAGCCGCTCACGGAGGCTGCTGGCTACATACGGTAGCCCATGGCAACCCACTGCCACAGGGGCTGCAGCCTACGCCATCACCGACGACTCACGGCAGCCCAGCTCCAGGTTGAGCTGTTGTTCAGCATTTTAGCTGTGGAGGGCAGTGTCACTGGCCCTCATATGTGGGATCCGAACCAGGGTCCTCTGGCGTCCCAAGCCAGCTCTTAATCAATGCGCCACTCGGCCGGCCCATTGAACATCTTTCTACTCCAAATCTTGCTTGCCTCATCTACATTTGTTTACACTGTAATGGGGAATAGGATTCCATCTAACCCCTACAAAAATGCCAAAGAAATATCATGCTTGCTTTAACATTGTACTGATTAATGTAAGGTAGAAATTGATACAAATTGTGATATAAAGTTACAATTGGGCTTCATATGCTGATTTCTTTGCTTTTACATTGTGGGTAATAATGATGTATATATCTGAGGTTTGCAATAAGTAGCATATTATCAGTTGGCATTCTAACTGCAAGTGAGAATAAGAGACAAAGACCTACATGATGGCATTTATTCATAACTGAGTAGTGTATTAGCACTGAGCTTTGCTGAGAACAATCAGTTTCTAGAAATCTGAAAAACTGAACATAATCAAGATTACTGTTCATGATACAAATCAAAAGGTTCTTGATTCAGTTAAGAGAAAACTCCTGACAAAAATTCAGGAAAATATTTCAAACACTGGGGAAAAAAGAGCCATCATCACTGTTCAGATTTTGCAGCAGTTAATGCTGTTTTCACTGAAGAAGTACAAATACAATCTAATTTTATTTTAAAACAAATCTGAAGCAGTTGGCACAATTTTAAAAACCTTACTGCTATGCTATAGACAATCTACCACATAATGAAAAATTTCATAGCTTTTTTTTCTTTAGTATTCATGTCTCAGGGTTTCTTCTAAATTAAAAAGACCTCCTGTAAACCGATCTTTGTTTGTTCACATACTTGACAAAATAACTTTCTTTCAAAGGGATCAGAAAACAGCAAATGATGCTGGTTGCCATCATCATTCAATTCTGAGTTAAATAGTATGTTGGGCCCTTTGCTAAGATTATTTCATTTAGTTCCCATTACAATCCCATCAGGTATTATTCCTTCACCAGTAGAGAAAATGACACTCAAGATTACGTTAAGAAACTTGTACAAAACAAAGTCACATAGGGAGCAAGTGGCAGAGCCAAGAATCAATCCTAGATTGGTTCAACTCCAAAGTCTATGGTCAAATCTTTACACTATACTTCTTCTAGAGCAGACTTCCTTTTTAGAGGAACCAGTTACTATAGAAGCACAGCTTATTTCCATGTCTATTTCTCTGGTCTGGACTAGGAGGAGTTCCTTGTCAGCAGAGCCCATATTTCCTATGTAACTTTGCTTCCCCAATTCCTATTGGAGCAGCAGTATCAACAAATCACTGCTAAATGAATTCATCACCACTGTGCCGAGGAATGCCATGACAAATTATTCTCACTGGACTCATCTGTTAAAAGGACCAACTCTTTAACAAATGAGTTTAAAATGGGTACATAAACCTTTCAATGGCCAGTTCTGTGATTTTCATTGTAGAATGATTGGACATATGTCAACTGAGCTGGCTACAGACAGAAAGGAGAAATGTGGCTACTATATGATGTGATTATTTCAGAAACATAGTTTTCTTTTGCACCAATTCATGAAGATAAAAACACTCTACAGGTAACACCCTGCATTCCTAGCCTGGCACTATTTTTCTCCTAGTATAGGCAGAAAAGCTAAATACATAACTTTCAAATTGGAACTATACTTTTTTGGTCTATTGCTTTTGAAAAGAGATTATGAGACAAAACACAAAGAAAGACAAACATCATAAAATAACTTTTATACAGGATTAGTAGATCTGTTTACATATAAAAAACAGAAAGGACCTCATTACAGTTAGATTTCACATAAGTTACACAGATTGACTTTTTAAAACTATGAGTCAACTTTGTTTAAAGTCCCCTTTAAAAACTTCATTTTGAAGGCACAGTGCATGAAACAAACAAAAGACTGAAGCACTTGAGATGAATGAGTGTTGGGCACCTCACATAAATAGCTATAGATAGTTCTGGAGTTGGGGAATGTCACTCTGAAAAAAATGGAGAGATGAAAAATTGATTTTTAATCAGAGCATAAAAATATAGTTATGTCATACCTCCAGAAAATCTGCAGCATGGCCAGAATAGAATGCAGCTAGTACACTCCTGTTATGCCATTTTATAAAAGTTATAATCATACATATTTACATAATTTATATCCAGTTAACTCAAAATGGTAGCCTACTTTCAAATTTCATAATGTATTCTGTCAAATCAAAGTCAACTAGGACAGTAGGCTGAAGGTCAATACTGTGGAATTTTAATTATTGCCAAAACACAGAAGAAACGGATATAGGATGGTTTCTCTTTAGGGACTGGAAATCCAAGTTCAGTTGATAATAGTCAGGGCCCTAATCACTGCACCCCTCCCTCCACCCCCAAATCTGCTTTAATTAAAACAAATCGGAAACCCAGTTATCAAAAAGTTGCTAGATAGAAAATCATTGAACATCAACCACAGTGGAATTTTTGTCATAACAATAAAGTTGCTGCTGTTAAAAACAATTCCACAGAGAACCATGACGTAGGGCACAAGTTCAGCATTCATAGCCAAGAAGCCTTTAATATAGCAGTGACAAAACCTGGCACAAGTGCATTTCCGGTGACAAGAGAATAAAAGTATTTACTGCTGAGAATAAATGGAAATGGAGGAACAAGTCATGGTTACTGAGGAACCTGGTGTTAGCTCAGAAACACAATAAGCTCAGGCATAAGTACTACCTTTTATTTATTTGTCAACTCATAATTAGTTTTCAGTTCAATATTCATTAACTCAGCAAATCCCATTCAGGTGAAAGTTACTGAAGATAAACCAATCAATCACACTAGGCCTACTATACATTATGTTTCCTTTCTGGAGGATGACAAAATCCCAAAGCAAATTCCCTCCAATGAGAATTGCAAGCATTCCTCAACTGGATGGATGCCAATCACTACCCAAATGTTCAGCAACATACATCAAAACCAAAGGGTTTTTCCTTCTGAAATTAACTCGAGTTTATCTTTGAACTGCATAATCAATACAAGTACATTTACATAGGCAGACACTTTGCACGTTACCTACTCAATCACTTCGCTTTTATTAAGGAGCTGGGAGAGAAAAAGGCTTACAAACTGATCACCAGGACAAAAAAAAACACAAAACCAAAAACCAAAAACCATGCCTGTGAGTAAAGAAAGGCACAACTCAGGTTTGGGCAAATTCCTTAATACTGTGATACTTACTTGCCTCCATGACTCCAAGGAAATGGAAAGTCTCTAGGAGAAACACTGAAAAAAATGCATTCCCCATCCCATATGGCTTCAATGCCTTACACAGTCAATGTGGTCTAATATTAGATTAGATCCACCAATAAAAGACAAAGCAGGGCAGAGAACACAGTTAGTAGTCATGATCCTGTACATTCACGTTAATAGGTAACATAGGCCGAGAAGGCCATTTTCCAGAACAACGCGTGACATGGAAATTCATTAAAGATTCAAGATTTATAGAATTTGGTTTTCCCTTCAGAAAAATATTATAAAAAGAACTACCTGTATGTTCATTTCTAAAAATATTTTACACATGCTTAAAAGGGGTGGAATCCAGCCACTGTGATGTACAGTTCAAGACGTGTTTAATTCAAGAGAGAAATGAATTTATAAGGCATCCTCTCTAGTGAAGACCTAATTAACTAAAGGCTGTCACATCAACTTTCTTTCATTTCTACCTGCAATGTCTCAAGCAGAGCCAGCCACCCGTAGGCCCTTTGTTGGTTTTCTGACTTTTCATTCTTAAAAAGAAAGCTGAAAAGACCACATTATCCCCTCAAGGGAAATGTGAGGTATTATTAGAAGAAATTAAATCATATATATTTCATTAAGTATTAACACCCCACAAACACCGTTTCATGTATGTGGTGGTAAGAGTGGGGTTGCAAGGGCTCAAAATGTAGAGTTGTTAATACCAGAATGGCTTAACTGTGAACAACCCAAATTTATCACAGATAATCATTAGTAAATGTCATGACTTTGTTATTCCTGCTCAACCAAATCTCTTTTATAAAGCCATTTTGGGTGCATGCCTCACAAAACCTAGTTGAAGGACCCAGGTGGGTGGTAACCACGCCACGGCAAAGCTTTGGGATGATTGATGCATTAATGGATATAGAATACAATTTGAAAGGAGACAGCAAGTTTTTGTTCCCCTGATTAGTATAAATTCAGCAGCAACTTGGCCATTAAAACATTCAAAGGTATTAAACCATTAGATCATTGGTAAGACTCATACTTACAAAAAGCATCACTTCCACTGAATAACATGAAATTATGGACACAAGAAAATGCAAATCTTTCAGGTCTTTTAAATAACCCAACTGGCAGTGAGGATGATACTCTCATCACCCCAGTATTCTATCACACAGCAGTTCATAGTTAACATTTTTTAAAATGGAGGGAGCCATTTTAAATGCTTTCAACTGAACTTTCAACAAAATTGGTTGATCAAAAAGAGACTGTCAAATGAAACATTAGGACCAAGAACCCCATCACTTGCAGAGGTCTCTATGAATAAGACTGACCAAGCTATTTCAATAACAGTATGCTATTACAAGGCATAGGTTTGGGCTGGAGCGTGAAAAGCAGTTATTTTGTGTTCAAATGTAGGTTAAGAATGTGCAAGTAGGTTTCTTCCATACTTCCAGATATTTTCAGTAGAATTCATATCTTCTAGATTGCTGGGTCACCTGAAAACCATTAAGTGTACAACACAGAAAAAGGTTCAAATTTAGGGAATATTAAAGAGTTAAGCATTCCTAGAATAAACTAGTGCTTCACAGATAAAGCAGCAGCACCTATGGGTTTTTACCAAGTTAAAAGATAGGCAACATGTTTTAGCTTTTGTAGATCTCCCTCTTAGCTTCATTCAAAGGGACGTTTAGATCTTTTCAACAAAGTCAACCAGTTCTCCCTTAAAATGGGGATATTTAGAACTTTGCTAAACCTTACAAGAGAGGTAGTGAAATTCTGCTTAGAGCACAGCCTACCGGTTCTGATCTAGCCTTGGAACAGGTAGAAAGCAAATGCGAAAGCCCACTGATTCATTTCCTAACGTTATACATGTTTAAAAATCAACTCAGCCTCCATTAAACCTGAATGATGGGAGAAACTCCAGCTATTTAGTAACTAGAGAAAAGTACTCCTCAGTAGGTTGAGAAAACCTCGAGTTTTAAAGCTTTATGTCAGATTCTGACTGCTGTCCCTGCCTTAATGTTTCTGGATTCTTTTGGCCATTTAAAATAAAGAAAAAAGCTAAGCCACTAGTAAATGCCTGATGTGCAAAATACAACATCCACTAGTTGGCTTTTTGTAGTTATAACATAAGCTCCAAACAGCTTATCTTAAATTAAAAAGAAAAACAAAGTGGCTGTCCCATCTCTGCTGCATAAATAGAAAGCAGATTTTTTTCTAAAAACGGTAAAAGTACTTTTAAGGAGGGGAAGTTCAAAACTGCCAGCCAAACTCACAGAGAATACAAATTTAGCAAGTTAACTTCCCAAAGCTCTTTGAAGAAGCAAGAGAGTCTTTCTTCTTAATGCAGTGTCCTCCCAAAAGGAACTGTAATTTTGCTTGGTACGTATGCTGGGAGATATGCAAGGTGTGCATTTCATTTCAGTGTTTGCTGGAATATAATGTTTCCTCTTCAGTGTCCGTTTCATCCTGGAACTCATGGCTTAAGAGGGACTTCTTGGAGCCGGTTGACATCATGCGAATTTCATCTTCATACTCATCATGATGCTGCCTGAGCCGATGAAAGCCATCCTTGTGTCTGTTAGACTTGATTGAGCAGATGCACCAAATAATGCAAGCTGTTAGGATCAATGCCGACATGGTGGCACCTGACAAACAAAACCACTACATGAATGGTGTTTCTACTTTCAGGATATAAATAAGCAGCTTCTTACAATGGCACTTCTAATAATACTCCCTTCATTTATTTTCTTTTTATTTTGTGTATTCAAAACAACCTTTCATTATTACAAAAGCAGTACATTTATAGTATACAAAATTAGAGTAAGAGAGAGAAGCAAAAATACTAAAAACCCAAACCAAAACCCTCATATTTCTGTTACCGCAAGATCATTTTTAACAACCCTCGTGCCTATTTTCCCAGATTTTTCTTTAAGTATGTGTGTGTGTATATATATATATATATATTTTTTTTCTTTTATCACAATGAAATCAAACTGTTACTGTTCTACAACTTATCAATGACTTCTTTTCCTTTCCAGTAAATTTTCATCTCAAAGCCTCTCATTTATTTAAAATATTTGTACATAAGTTTATCAGAATTAGAGTCTTGGTAAAAGAAAATGATAATAAAATCATAATTAAATTAAGTAAATGATGACAGAGCCAGATTTAAACTGTGGCTGAATACTAGCTCCTGTGTTTCTAACCACGAAGTGATTCATACTTTATCCGGGTCAAGCTGTCAAGCTAAGATTTTTTTACTTTAAACACACCACAACATACTCTATGATTTGACCATGTTTCTAATATACCCCTCTCCTTCAACTAAAGATTTCTCCCTCACATACTCTGTAATAAAACTTGGTTATTTTGCGTCAAGTCCAAGTGGCACTTAGAAACAAACGAAGGCTCTTTGTGTGTCAAAAAGACAATGTAACACAATATTTATTATTTTACCACATTGTTTTTCCTTCTGACCTTTCAGTAATTCAAGCAATGGCACACATTAATTTTGGAGAAAACCAATGTTTCCTCCTTTCAGGATCATGGAAAAATAGAACTAACACAAGCTGTCATCCAAGGAACTTATGATCTTAAATTAAAGCAAATCATTCACTGAGTCAACAACCCTTCACTGAGACCCATTACATGTCAACCATGGGAAGGCACTGGGGATGCAGGTAAACTCCCACCTCTCTCAGAGCTTATGTTTTAGTGGGAGAGATTGAATACAGACAAATAAATGACTAAATATATAATATAATGTCAGATACTGATAAAGAGCTATAATAGAAACAAGTGAGGTGGAGATAGTGACAGGGGTACTATTTTAGCTACGGTGATCAGGAAAGGTCTCTCTATGGAAGTGACATTTGAGTACAGACCTGAAAATGTGAAGGGGTTAAGCCATGAAAACATACAGGAGAACAGTGTTCCAGAAAAATCATGTTTAGATAAGGAGACAGTAGAAGAAAAGTGATTAGCTTCAGGTGATTATGGGGGCGATCCATTCTCAAACTGAAATGTCCATTTTTATAAACCAATGTAACCCCAATAAATTTAATTAAAAAAAATGGCTTGTCCAACAAGAAAAAAAAAAAAAAGAAATGCCAGGATTGGTGTTAATTTCAACCACTAAAAATTTAAATTTCTTTACCTGATACAGTTACCACAAGCTCCCTTGGCAAACCAAATATCCGGTTATCTGTGTCAAAGACTATTACCACAGAACTAGCTGCATCATGATGCACAAAGACCTAGGAAGATAAAGGATGAGAATTACGAAAAAGTTTCCTTAAGGTATATTGTATCCCTGCTGTATTCCTACAGCCTTTATAGCAAACCAAAGAGATGATTCACTGTTATCTCAAGTATACAAAATGCTATACAAATTTCCCTTTTGTTGCTAAGGGACAGAAAGATAACAAGATATCACAATCAAGAGTCGGTCACGCTTTTTATTTCTTTATATCTCACAAGCTTTCTAACAAGCGTTTCAAAATAAAATCAAACTGTTAAGAACAAGAATTTACATGACACTACTCAATTTGAGTTTTTTACCTGTGAATGTTGTTGCTGATACCCCTCCGCGATGGCATTGATGTTATGGACACCTGGGGCTAACAGGACATGGAAATAGCCTCCCTCTTTCGTGTGTATCTTTATTCCTTCATTGAGTACAATGACTGCTTTAGAGATTGGTTTTCCAGTCTTGTCTTTAACAACTCCATGAACTCCCTTATGAACCTGAAGAAAATGTTTAAAATATAAATTTATGTTTTCATAATGTCAGATAGTTTGGAGGCAATGGCTTGAGGCATGTCAAAAACAACAAACGAAACACCAAAAGTCCCCCTAAGACTGGCTTATTTGTCCTTCCCCACTGACTCCGACCTTCTTAGCTACTCATTCACTGCTTCAGAGGCATAGAGATAAGAGAAGAGAGAATGCCAATAGAATCAAAGCCTAAAGTGTTAGAACCCAAATCTTCAGATGTGTTTAATGGTTTACTTTACACCACAGTACATCGTCTCTAGTAACTCTGTGTGATATTCAAATGAAAGGACATGCAATATCTCACAGAGTTAAATTACCTAAATTATAGCAGATTCCAGATGTGTGAACTCATGGCACCTATTTAGGCACTATACATTGAACAAAACTCTCCTTTCTATATACATTTAAAACAAATAATATAAATTTTTGGTAAAAGATTAAGAAATGTTTTGATAAAGGTTTTCATTGAACATATTCCTGGGAGTTTGCTTCTAGTTAAAAGGGAAAGACTCACCTCCACCAACATGCTAAGAAGAGATTTTTTATTTTCTGCCCACAAGGAAGGGAGCTGTGCTGCACTAGGGAAGTAGCAGCAGCTTGTGTATACTGTGATTTCTGGACAGTGGCCATAGGTGACACTATAATCCTGGAATAGAAAATTCAAAAACAAATGTAGGAAAATTAATAAGTAAAAGGAAGAGTGAGGCTTCATAATGCAACAAATGGAATAAAAAGAAAACCTGGGTGATGTAAACAAAGAATCTGTAAAACATTTTACAGCAAATATAAATAAACCACTTGGTATTATAATTAGTCACAAACATGGCTGCCCCTAACAGGGCCCTTCAGACCAGGGACTATGTTTAAGTCATTTTTGTATCTCTAGTGCTTCCCACAGTGCCTGGCGGGAAGAGACATTTATTAGGGTTTGTTGAATAAATGAACAAATGAATGAACGAATGAACAAATGAATAAATGAATAAGTACATGCAATAGGCCACACTCCCTCCACATTGCTCTTGGAGTTCTGGAGGTAGAAGCATAAGCACTTGCCCTTGGATACCCTCAAACCTGCAGCCTCAAGCCTGACAGTGACAACAGCCATTGCTTGCATTATAGCAATTGTCCAGGAGCAGGCACTGCTTTGTTGTGGACAGGTTCCCAAACCTAACTTTCATCTTTCCCCCCAAACCTGTTCTTTTTCCTAATTTAGTTAATGGTATTAACTCATTTTCTCACACAGACATGAAATCTCTTGTATTTGACTTCACTTTCTTGCTATCAGCCATATTTTGCCAAATCCTGTCAATTCCACCTCTACAATCAATATCTCTGAAACTTCATCCCTTGACTCCACCACCATTGCCACTGCCCCAGTCTAGGCCTTCATTACTTCTTGTCTAGGCTATTCAAAACCAGTCTCCCTGCACCCCAGTCTCTCCTTCCTCCAAACTATCTTAACCCACTGCTAAGAGATTAGTTCTTCCATAGAACAGCTCAGGTCATAGCACTACATATCTGCTCAAAACCTTCAGTGGCTTCCCATTCCTTACTAAAACAAGGCATTCAAAGCCCCAAACTCTCTTTCCATTCTTGTCTTCCACAGCTCTCCACTATACCTCACAGTCTAACTCAGCTAGACTGCTTACTGACCTCTGGCCATACCACTTCCTCTTTCTGGAATGTCCTGTTTCACCCAAATGTCTTTTCCTCTATGAAGAGAAGGCTACATCTCTGACTAGGTGTAACTGTTTCTGTCTTTAATTTCTCATGGCACGTTGAGAGTTGTTCTCTTCTAAATTAAATCAATTAATTCCGTAACACAGTTATTCGTACAATGGGCCTGAAAGTATATTTTATTTATCACTAATATAACAAAGTGCCTTACACATAGTAAGTTCTTAATAAATAAAGGAGGGAAGGCAGGTAGCGATGGGAATGAAGTTAATTTTCTGGTTGCACATGTGAATGGAATGACAAGCTAACTACCGTCTGACTCCTGACTAATTGGAAGTGGATGAACAACAGATTAAAATGCTATCAGAAAGAAATTAAGGAAGACCTAAGTAAACAGAAAAACATACTGTTTTCTGTAAGAATACAATACTATTTAGATGTCAATACAACCCACAGATTGTATTGTGGGTTGTATTGTAGATAAAGTAATCTACAGATTCAACACAACCCTTAACAAAATTCCAACAGCCTTTTTGTTTTTTGCAGAAAAAGAAAAGCCAACCCTCACATTCAAATGAAATTTCAAGCAGCCTTGACCAGTCAAAACAATCCTGAAAATAACAAAGTTGGAGTACTCACACTTTCCAATTTCAAAACTTACTACTAAACTACATTAATCAAAACAGTGGTAGTGGCATAAAAATAGACATATAGACCAATGAAATAGAATTGGGAGTCCAGAAATAAATCCATACACCTTTGGTCAACTGATTTTTTGGCAAGGGTGCCAAGACCCTTCAACAGGGGCAAGAACAGTCTTTTCAACAAATGGTGCTCAGACAACTAGACTTCCACATACAAATGAAGTTGACCTCCTACTTCGTATCATGCACAAAAACCAACTAAAATCAAATGCAAGAGCTAACTAAATCCATAAAACTCATTAGAAGAAAACAAAGGGGTAAGTCTTCATGACCCTGGATTTGGCAATAAATTTTTAGGTATGACAACAAAAGCATGAACAACAACAACAAAACAATAGATAAATATAACTTCATCAAAATTAGAAACTTCTGTGCATCAAAGGACATCATTAAGAAAGTGAGGGCGGTGCTCACTTTGGCAGCACATATACTAAAATTGGAACAATACAGAGAAGATTAGCATGGACCCTGTGCAAGGATCACACGCAAATTCGTGAAGCGTTCCATATTTAAAAAAAAAAAAAGAAAGAAAGTATGGCGGCCAGATGGCTCAGTTGGTTAAGAGTATGAGCTCGAGCAACAGGGTTGCTGGTTCGATTCCCACATGGGCCAGTGAGCTGCGCCCGAGCTGAGCTGCCGCTGGGCTGCCAACGGGCGGCTGGATGGCTCAGCTGGTGAGAGTGCGTGCTCTTAACAACAAGGTTGCTGGTTCAACTCCCACATGGGATGGTGGGCTGCTTGTCCCCTGCCTCCCGCAACTAGATTGAAAGTGGGACTGGACTTGGAGCTGAGCTTGCACCCTCCACAACTAAGACTGAAGAACAACAACTTGACTTGGAGCTGATGGGTTCTGGAAAAACACAATGTTCCCCTTCCCCAATTCCCCAACAAATTCCCCAACACTGTTCCCTTCCCCAATTCCCCAATAAAATCTTAAAAAAAAAGAAGAAGAGTGAAACAACAAGCTACAGAATGGGAGAAATTATGACAAATCAAACATCTGATAAGGGTTTGGCATCCAAAATATATAAAGAATTCTTGTAACTCTACAACAGAAAGACAACCCAATTTCAAAATGGGCAAAAGACTTAAATAGATTCTCCAAAGAAGATACACACATGGCCAATAAGCACATGAAGAAATGCTCAACATCATTAGTCATCACGGAAAAGCAAATCAAAGCTACAATGAGGTATCACTTCACACCTACTAGCATGACTATAATTAAAAAAATAGAAAATAACTATTGAAAAGGATGTGGAGAAACTGGAACCCTTGTACATTGTTGGTGGGAATGTAAAATGGTTCGGCTGACGTGGAAAACAGTTTGGTGGTTCACCAAAAAGTTAAACATAGAATTAGAATATGACCAGCAATTCCACTTCTAGATATATACTCAAAAGAATTGAAAACACAAGCTCAAAAGATACTTGTCTATGAATGTTCGTTGCAGCATTATTCTCAATAGCCAAAAGGTAGAAACAACTCAAGTATCCATCAACAGATGAAAATGATAAACAAAATGTGGTATATACATAAAACAGAACATTATTCAGCCATAAAAAGGAGTGGAGTACTGATACCTGCTATACAATGGATGAACCCTGAAAACATTATAGTAAGTGATAGAAGCCAGACACAAGAAGCCAGACACAGAGGAGGACAAATATTGTACGATTCCACTTATATGAAATATCTAGACCAGGCAAATACATCAGAGACATAAAATAGATAAGTGGTTACCAGGAGCTGGGGGAATGAGGAGCAATTGCTTAGTGGCTACAGAGTTTCTGTTTAGGGTGATGAAAAAGTTTTGGAAATAGATGGTTTGGAATGGTGATGGTTGCACAATGTAATTAATGTGACTGAATTGTACAATCAAAAAAGATTAAAATGGCAAAAAACCAAAATGCTGTTAGAGGTTAAGTTGAGGGCTATCACATCAAGAAAGCCATGAAAACAGATGCCATTCACTTTGCTTATATCAGAAAAGTCAATGGCCAATATTTATAATTCCATTCTCACTGCATTCTATAAAGTATACCTTCATGCTGCCCAGGTGACTGTGCCATTCTGCTCCACGCATTACTCCTCCTGGAATATTCTCATCTACAAAAGCATTAAGAGATGTAGGATCAACAAGACCGTGAGGCAAGACCCCTTCCCCTGTCCAAAGCAGCAACAACAATAACAAGGGGTAGGGAAAATACTTACCTGATTTATTTGGGCAACTGGGCTGACCCATGTGCATTGATGGATGATTATTTGCATAAAGAGATGCCAAATGCTTCAGAGTCTCTTTGTTTTCCACTACAAAGGAAAAATTCAGAAGTTGGTGGAGAAATCCAAAAGATTTCTCTCTAAGTTCAACTCATGGATACAAATCATCTTCCCTCCTTGCATACCACCGAGGAACTATTATAATTAACCACATGGTTCTGTTTGCCCAGGATAATCAGACTAAGAAGACACACGTCTTGCCTATATGAAAAGGTACTAATGGTTAGTTTACACGACATGCTACCACACCAAAATACCAACTTGTTTTGGTATGTTTTCCTACATTTTGGGGCAACTGTGGCTTAATAACAATATTTCCTTGTACGCTGCATTGAAAACAATGCCAACTATTTCCATATATAATGGCCCCAGAGATATTCAACAAGCAACTGTTTAACTCACCATAAGGTGCAAACAGTCAAGCAGTCAGTCAAGGTTTAAAGCAGGGGAGAGCAATTCTGTATTGTTAGTATTTGGTTACTTATGAGTATATGAGTTTCTTGAGGCAGGCATGTGTCTTATTCACTTTTGTATTCCCAATGTCTATAGACATAATTGCTCAATAAATGCTTGTGGTCTAAACTGAACAGATGTGATGTGATGGCTACACTTAGCTAGGCCATCATTAGATCTAACCACTCCTTTCCAAAGAACTGTTTAAACTATTGATATATGCATACGATCTCATTATTTGCTCAGGGAGTGTACTCAAATGCTCACCATTTTAAAAAAATTTAGAAGGGACATTACCTAATTGGAATTTCCTATCAAAGCTTAAATAGTATAATATATATGTAAAGTGACATTCTACATACCTGTTTGTACTGGCTTGTCATACGGGTATGTGACCAGCACCGAACCACCATCTAAAGCAACAGAAAGACTGAAGTCTTGTTTTTGAATCAAGTTTTCAATGATGGCTTTAGTCTCAGGCTGGGAGGCATTATCTAAAAAATAAAAAAAGTAAAATATAACATAATACATTTTAAAATTTTAGTATGAGTAGCTAAGGAAATATTCTCTACTTGACCACAATCAGAAGGCTAACTTACAAACATAAGCCACTATCTCAAGCAAGAAAGATACATTTTAAAAGGTAGGTTATTTTGAGTTTTACATACTTCAAGACAACATGTAAAGGTTAATAACTCTAAGCAATTTTAAGAAGATTCTTACTGGAAACAAAAAGGGATGGACATATCTTCCTTTAAAAAATAATCTAGGAAATATATAACCTATCTTTGAAACAAAATAAGATTTTCAGAAAGCAGGGTGTTTTCTGCAGCATTGTTTGCAAGAGCAAACAATTAGGAAGAAACTAAATGTCCATCAGTATAGAAATGGTTGAATAAATTAAGAGTGTTGCCACACACTGACAGCATACTAAGAAGCCATTAATACGAATGTTACAGATCTGTAAGTACAGAAAATGGGAAGATGTCAATGATCTATTTAATGAAAAAAGTGGCAGAACAATATATATAGTAGATGATCCTATTTAAGTAAGAAACAGGCCCCTTCAAATCAACATACACATATATTGTGTGTGTGTGTGTGTGTGTGTGTGTGTGTGTGTGTGTGTACGCACATATGGGGAAGGGTAGAGAGAGAAAAATACATCTCTGTATGACTAGTGATGGGATTACCAATATTATTTACTGAATTTCTAAGAAAAAACTTAAATTATTTTGGCAAAGGATAAAGGAGAAAAATTGAAAAAATTTTCTAAATGTCTGTATTCATTTATACCTTATATCTATCACCTAGAATGAAAGTACCCCATTACTTGTCTACAAAATAGGATCAATCTCCTAGCAAAGAGAAATAACATTATCTGCAAAGTACTTTATTTTTGTAATGAATAGTCACCTTTATTGTAATTCATAAATACATCAAAAATGGATATCTTTAATGAAAGCCACCTAGGTTCTCATGGGCTTCTGCTTTCTGTTCATTCAGTTATGTAGTTAGAAAACTCAGTTCACACTTGAGAATGGTGAAAAAGGCAAAGTAATGTCTTAAAGGCAAAGTAATGTCTTAGTATCATTAAGACAACTTTTCACCTCACAGGCATTCTGAAAGGGTCTCTGGGCCTCCCAGGTCCAAGGACTATGCTCTCTCTCTTTTTTTAATAGTATTTTTACTTTTCAATTACAGTTGACATAAAATATTATATTAGGTACATGTGTTCAACATAGTAAATATTTATATAACTTATAAAGTGATCACCCTAATAAATTTGGTACCCATCTGACACCATACCTCATTATTACAATATTACTGATTATATTCCTTATGCTATACCCTACATCCCCATGACTATTTTGTATCTACCAATTTGTACTTCTTAATCTCTTCCCCATTTTTACCTCCTCCCATCTGGCAACCCTCAAAATGTTCTCTGTATCTATGAGTTTGTTTCTGTTTTGTTTGTTTATTGTGTTCTTTAGATTCCACATAAAAGTGAAATCATATGGCATTTGCCTTTCTCTGTTTGACTTACTCCATTCAGTATAATACTCTCTAGGTCAGCAGTTCTCAACCTTCCTAATGCCACGACCCCTTAATACAGTTCCTCATGTTGTGGTGACCCCCAACAATAAAATTATTTTTGTTGCTACTCTATAATTGTAATTTTGCTACTGTTATGAATCGTAATGTAAATATATTTTTGTTTTCCGGTGATCTTAGGCGAACCCTGTGAAAGGGTCGTTGGACCCCCAAAGGGGTCGCGACCCACAGGTTGAGAACCGCTGCTCTAGGTCATTCCATGCTGTTGCAGATGGCAAGATTTTATTCTTTTTATGGCTAAGTAATATTCCATTACATATATATATATATGTACCACCTTTCTTTATCCATCCATCCATTGATGGACACCCAGGCTGCTTCCATATCTTGGCTACTATAAATAATGCTGCAATGAACATATGGATGCACATGTCCTTTGAAGTAGTGTTTTGCGTTTCTTTGGATAAATATCCAGAAGTGGGGTCACTGGGTCCACAAGCCAAGTTCAGCTGCAGCCTGTGCCCTCCTGCCCGTGGCCATCTGGAATGAGCCACTAAGCAATATGCGAAGGCCACCACCTGCGCTGGGCTTGGAGGTGCCTGGGAGAGGCTGAGCTGTGAACTGAGGCTGCTGCCCCTAATGCTGGGCTTGGGGCTGCTCAGCAAGCGGTACAAGGCACACCGAGGTTAGATGTTGCTTGTCTAGGGTTTGTGAACCTTGGAGTAATTTGAGGAAAGTCTACAGCATAAGCTAAGACAGGCCATTTGTACAGAAAAGCCATGGGAAGAAGCCTGGGTGGGCCCACAAGTTGGTTGCGGAGGGGCCTCAGGGAATCACCAAGGGTGTGTCCCTGGTGTCTTTTGAGCCGCTGCCCCAGCACTGGAGCTCAGAGTGAATGAGTCCATCAAAGATTAAGTCTGTGTGTGGGCCCTTTAAGAAAACGCCTGGGTCTCCAGCACCTTCCATCTCACTCAGCCACAATCTGCGCTGGTTTCCACAGCCAGAAGTTGTGGGTACTTCTCTCCCCAGCACTGGAACCCTGGGCTGGGGAGCCTGGTGTGGGACTGGGTCCCCCCCTCACTCCTCAGCGGGGCCCTCCACAGCCAAGATATGCTTCCTGATTTTTAACTGCCACAAACGGATGTGGGACCAGCCTGTCTCATGTTTCTGTCCCTTCTGCCTCGAGGTGGCTTCTGTATATCATTATAGGACTTCTGTTCAGCTAGATGTCAGGTGATTCTAGTGATGGTTGTTCTGTAGTTTAGTTGTAATTCTGATGTGGTCATAGGACTATACTATCTTAATAGAGCTGCCCATGCTCAGTGCCTTCTGGGATTCCTTATAAGTTCCAATGGGCCACCTGACCAATGGAACATTCCATTTCTCTACTGGATGTTAAGTTTCTGGGGCTAAGCCTGAGAATTTACATTTCTATCTTCCTGTTACCCTTTGATTTACTCTAAAGGGCAGTTACTTCTCTTCCAAAAGCAGTACAGTAAAACCTTGGATTGTGAGTAATGTGGTTTGCGAGTGTTCCGCGAGATGAGCAAACATTTCTAATACATTTTAACGTGGTAAACAAGCGATGTCTTGCAATACAAGTAGTTTGTTTCCAGAATGAATTATGCTCACAAACCCAGGTATTACTGTATTATCATTCACTTTACAAACTCCACCTGCCAAATAAAGGACCCAGAAGCTCTGTCAACTGTCTGCAAGTTATGTAAGGTTCCCCTTCTCTCCCCAAAGCAAGTTATTTGGAATCTTGAATGAAGGCAAATGACGTGAATGCAGAGCAAAAGTCTTCCCTCCAAAACTGCAAAGTATTTTAATGCTTAACCATGAGCCTTACTTGTGAAGTCTGTGTCCAGGTCTTTGCCACGAGCATTCGTTTGTCCTATATTTGAAGTACATTCTTTCTCTTGTGCTCTCTCTCGCCCATCTGGATTTAGAGAAGGGACAATCACAATTCTAGTCCTGTCAACCAACTAAAACAGAAACAGAAGTCAATGAATTTATTAGTTGTATGCGGAATCAAAAGGTACCTACCATGCCTCAAATGGAAAATCTTTACTGTTTGTTTTAAACACAGATTTAAAAGGCAGAAAAAAATAAAAATTCTCACTCCAAGTACACTAAAAAAGAAATAAAAAACTACTGTAGAACTAATGTTCCCAGAGACCTCCTGATGACTTACAACAGGGGTCAGAAACCACTGCCTGCAGGCTAAATCCAGCCTTCTGCTTGCTGTTGTAAATAAAGTTTTATTGGCACACACAGTCATACGCATGCCATGACTGTTTTTGTGCTGTAAAGGCAGAGTTGAGTAGTTGTAACACAGAACAACTGTCCCACAAAGCCTGAAATATATACTATATGTCCCTTTATAGAAAAAGTTTGCTGAACACTGCCGTAAATCAATTATAACGGTGAGATTATATTTTCCAGATTAAAAATTGGAATGCATAACCTGACAAATATCAACGTATGCCTGGAAACAGTGAGACAGGAGAGTTGAAATTAGCATGTCAAAAAAAAATGAACTAGGATATTTGTCTTACCCATAATTCCTCCTCCAGATGACCTATAGGCATCAATACCTACATAAGTGGCATGAACTAATTTCTGATATACTTCATCCTATATATTTCTAATAGTAAATCAGAATATGTGATCCCTGGTTTATTTAAAATAGTCTATAATGGTAAATATTTGAGACCCTTTAATTAAATGGTTCTTAAATCTCTCCTGGGGGAGATTTTTTCTAAAGTATACATGTTTGGGTCTCACTACAGGTCCCTGGGTATGTGTATATTTTCTTGAACTTGTCAGACAATTCTGATGCTTAGCTCAAAATAAATGGCAACCTAAAATGATCTAGTTCAAACCCAATTAGACCAGTGAGGTAAATCCTCATAAACTAGGAGTTTTGAAATTCCTGGTAGATTTTTTTACCTAGAGTATATACTCTCTTATAACCATAAGATCAGTAGGGAGCAACTCTTCCCAAATACCAGAATAACTTAAGGAGCTTTTAAAGGAATACTGATGCTTCTGGGGATGAGGCCCAGTCACTGATGTTTTAAAAAACTTCCCAGATGTTTCTAATGTGTAGTCAGGGTTGGGAACTACTGTCCTAGGGACTCTCCCATTTTAAAAAAGAATGAAAAATGTCTCTGAGATACTCCTTGTAACTCACATAAAAAGGTCAATCGAATTTGCTTTGCTGAAGATTGTAAAATACTTTTTGATCAATTCTGATTTAAATTAATCTCACCTAATCCCACAGTTCCCTTCTGATCCTAATCATGACTCAATTCTTCCCAAATTTCTTTTAGGGGAGGCAGTATGGTAGAACACAACAGCATAGGGTTTGAGTTCAATCTGTTTTTACCACTTACTGCCTATGTGACCTCCTGTAACTTATCAAATATCTCTGCCTCAGTTTTCACATGTATAAAATGGAGATAATATAATTACAGGGTTGAGGATTAAATTCTGATACATGTAAAGTACTTGGTATAGAACCTAACAGACATAGGTATTAAATAAATATAAGTTTCTTTCTCCTTTCCTAAATTTTATATAGACACTCCTAATTACTGAGTGTTCTAGAAGGATGAACACATTTTCCCCCCATGTCTAAGACAACACAGAACTAGGTTGCTTAATCATACATGACCAAGCCTCTGAATCAAAGTTCTTCTCTGTAGTCATTGGTAGCTAAAGTAGACAATGCCATATTGCTTTTTCTAAAATCTCTTAGCAGCCAAGGTGTCCAATAATTTTGTATTTATTACATGAAAAGAAAAACTCTTTGTCCTTCATTTCATTTTCCAATAAAGTATCCTAGTTATAAGTAACTAGGAATGGAAGTCCCTCAAGTTAGAATGTACAAAATTGTAAGTAAAGATTGGAAGGATAGCTTGGCTATTAAATAAGAGAGTAGAGGATTGAATGCAAATCTTTAATATATTTTCCTCTATATGTCTTAATTCTATCCAAGAAATAGAATAAAAAGACACTATTAACAATGAGTATATACAAAGATGGTATATTTTTAAAGAGTAAAGTTTATACTGCACTAAAAGCTCCTCTGTGTAAAATGTAACAGGAAATTAAATGTTCAAAATGGTGCCTTTATATCAATGTATTACTGAGCTTTTTCCTTTTAAAGCATGTCAAAACAGGCTATTCTCTTACTTGGGTAACAGCTGGGTTCTTTTTGTAGTTTAGGCAGAGAAATTCTGCCAGAGCCAAAAGCAGTTCAGTTCCAACTGGAGCATTTCCATGGATACCAGCAACAAAACGAATCTTTGGTTCTTCAGGCTCAGATACGTTGGGCTTATTGGATATTTCAAGGGACCAAATATGACGATATTCAGCACTCTGTCCCAGACTTTCAAAAACCAGAAACAAAAAGTCAGCAAGTAATCAAGCATTATGTTAATGCTGACTTATGAAATTTTTTTAAAAAAAGAAACGAAAACAAAACATGAAAAGCCTTACTTAAAAAGTCTTTAAAGAATGAATCATTGTATCAGGAAACTCCAAAAAAATTAGTTTTCTTTGACCAAAGAAAGTCAAATAGAAGTGATATATTATCAGATTCGGGAAAGGTTATGATTCAGTTTTGCATTCCTTCAAATTCAGTCATTCTCATACCATCTTCACAATATTTGTCCTATCTTCTACAATCTACACTACTATTTAGTTAACTATGTCTTCCAAATTAACTCATTTAAATTTTTATTGTGGAAAAATTTAAATATAGACAAATGTAGAAAACCTTACTTTTTAAATCTAGTTAATTTATGTAAATAAGACACTTGATGCTTTACTATAAATGCAGTACCAGTATCACAGTAAAGATTATTTAAAATGATCTGCTTGCCCAAGAGCTCTGATCTTAAGGTTTGCTTTCTTTGATATAAAGGGAGATTTACAAAAGTTAGATAGAAAAAAGTATATTAGCATTAAATTGAGAAGAATTAATAGAATAGCAAAAGTATTGCTTTCTGACGATGCTATTCAATGATATTATACTTAGCACCCATTGGTGGACTACCTAAAACTGTCTTGTGTCCCTCAATTAGCAGGTGTTGTATATTTGGGGGGAAATATTTATCTAAAAAGTTATCTTGAATTGGAAGGTTAAAAATACTTAAGTGAATTAAACCAAATGAATAGCAAAATAATTTCCAATTTTTTGTTTATTTTAAAATAAGGAAGTCAATAAACTCTATGTGGCACTAAGATGGACAATATTAAAACCTGAACTGGGCAGAAATATTCAAGAATTGGGCAGAAATGTTCAAGAACCAGTTGAGGAAAAGAGGTAATTGGTATTGTCAAAGTAAGTATCACTTTTTGCATCTATGAACATTATAAACCAGTATTTGCTGGTATAATTAAAAGGACCAATGAAGAAAAAAAAAGTAAAAGGCTAGATAATGTTCATTAGGTATGTAGTTGAGAATGACAAGCTGAGGGCAAATGTAAATTAAAGGCACTCAACAGGCAAACAACAGGAATCAAGGAAATAATTTTGGAGTAACTGTAAAAAGACCTAAAAGAGGATTGATAATCAAACAGTGAGAGTGAGGCAGAGCAGCCCCGCATAGTGAAGGTGAAGGCTGGCTCAACCATCAGTTTTCCATAAACCAGTGCTGTATATTTTCCGGAGACCCTCAATCACATATATGTCCCCAAAGCTTCAGGGAACAGCAGCCAGGCTTCATTTTCTAATTTGAAATAAAGAATGATCCCTGACAGGTGAGCTCATAGTTCCAAATTTGTTCCTTGCTTCCAGTAAAATTAAACAAAGTAATATTTAGTCGGAACACGAATCTGCAGTTGAAAAGTGGAAAGGAATCAAAGTTATCATTAGAAACAGTAATTTTACATTTCCTGGAGGCACAGGACATAACACTCCAATGCTCTTCACAAAAGTTTTCAAGATTCGTTGTTACAAAGTTCTCTAAGCTTTGTTTCAAAATAAGTGAACTCCAGCTCTCTCTACATTCATCTCCCAAACAAATTACAAGAATGATTCAACATGGCTTATGCTGAATGTAACTTAAAAAAAGAAAGGAAAGAAACAAAGAAAAGGCAGAGCAGTAAAAAGGTGACACTTACCTGGTAAGATTTGTAATATGTGGATAGTTCATCACTAGTCCTCTCAGAAACTCTGATAAGTCTTTGTATGAATGGTATCGATAAAGAGCCAGATTTGAGGAGGAGCGTAACATGAGGGCTTCCAAACCATTCTCAGCGGAAAGATCTTTAATTAAAGTTTCAAACTCTTTAGTGGTTGGATCGCTGGCATCATCAGTGTTGGTGCTGTCCCCCTTTCCTTTCTTTGATTCATTGTTTGAATCTGTTGAAGATCGAACAAGTGTGAAGTTGACCTG
Organism: Hipposideros armiger; assembly: GCF_001890085.2. NCBI lineage: Eukaryota > Metazoa > Chordata > Mammalia > Chiroptera > Hipposideridae > Hipposideros > Hipposideros armiger. The sequence goes on along the minus strand of NW_017731491.1, from coordinate 852,157 downwards.
AATAGCACCTTCACTCTTCACGGTCACGTTCTTGGTAACTGGATTATACCTGTGATAAAGGAGACAGGTCAGAGCCACACATCTGCAGCTGGAATACCTAAGCCCTGGGCAAAGCGAGCGTGCAGAGGGTATGGGAATCTGTGAGAAAAACGTGGTGCATCTTCCTAGGAGTCAAATTTTTAACTTTGTGATAAGTTAATATTTGTTTTAAACATTAAACAAAGAACAGACATGAGTAGAATGTAAAATATGAATGAATTTTTAAGATTAAAAGAAAGTTTTACTTCAAAAGAAAGTTTGTACTTGTGAATATCCCCATAGCTCTTGGAATTTGCATTCACTTGCTGTCATTAGGATATATGGTTGGAAAAGTTTGAGAGGTACTAACTTCGGACTTTATTTACCAAGCACATCATTCTTGCCCTATTTAATTCCAAGCTGTTTGTAAAGGAGGGGAAAATAAAGAAAAGCAGGTTTTTTTCCATGGGAAAAAAAGGTTGTAAGTTCATTTTCTCTTTTTAAGTACATGTATCTTTGTGGGAAAAAAACCTGTAAAAAAGATGAACATGGCCTTTCTTAGAGAATTAGCAACAAGAAAGACAATTTCACTGAAGCAATAAAGCAAATGTACAATAATGAAAAATGAATGTCTGTGAAAGAGCTTTAAAAGGGTACAAATGTAATGTGGTGGTATTTTGGGACAACATGACTAGGTATGCAGCAAAACAGGAGGCTTTTTTTTTTTCTTCCCTCTACTATCAGGTACTTCCCAGAATAGTTACCAACAGTGAAGGAAGTCACTCATTACGGCTTTACATCTGGACAGGGCACAGGTGATTTGAGAGCAGGGAGGTGGAAGAAGCCACTGTTCAAAATGCCAAATTTCATAGATTCCTTACATCAGGATTTGTGTATTCACTTTGCCATCAGAGGTCAAATCAGAAGCTCTAAACTTCAGCATTAAACTCAGGGTGGCTTAGCCTCTCTCAGGCTTTCTGACAATAATCTTCCAGACTAGAACCATGTCTGCCTTATCCCCAAGCACTGAATTTCAAAGTGTTCAGTCACTCACCCTCGAGCAGATGCTGTGATTTTATAAGTTCCTGGAACCAAGAGACGCCAGTAATCTCCAGTTTTGTAAGTAGTCACTGGGTGATTAATTTCAGCGACACTAATGGTGGCATTTAAGATACCCCTGCCATCCGTGGCATCTAGGACAAATCCTTTGACACCCTGATGAACCTGGATAAAGTACAAGGACACCGATTTCAATGGTAAAGATCATCTAATTATTTTGGAAGCGACTATCTAAAACAACAGATTGTTAATAATGTCAACATGTGGAACAAACAGAAATCGAGGAGTTCAGAGTAAAGCTTAATGTAAACACCCATGACACAAAATATTTCAGTTTTTGAAAGGCTAATTTTTCATAGGTTAGGTCTGTCTTTATCATAAGGAATATAAAAACACATCTGACAGTATCAGAATATAGGACATTAAGAAAACCGGCCTGGCTTCTTTAAAAGGAAAATGTCATTTTTAAAAAATGGGAAGGGCTATTCTAGATTAAAGACAGTAAAGAGATGCAATACTCAAACGCAATGCATGAAACTTGACTTGATCCTGTTCTAAAATATAGCTATAAAAAGACATTTTGGGGTCAAGAGGGGGAAATTTGAATATGTACTAGGTGCTAGATAATATTAGGGAAAAGTGTGAATTTTCTTAGGTCAGATAATGGCATTTGGGGATAGCATACACAATATCCTTATTTTTAGAAGATACATTTTGAAATATTTAGGTGTAAAATATCAACAGCTGTAATTTACATTGTAATAGTTCAGAAAAAAATGTGTGTGTGTATAATTTATATATAAGTCAAGCAAATACAGCAAAATGTTAAAAATTGTTGAATCTAGGTGAAGGAATAGTAGTGTTTATTGTAGTTTTATCTTACAATTTTTCTGTATGTTTAAAATTTTTTAGAATAAAATATTTTTAAAAATTAGTATGCCAACTCAGAGCCTTTAGCCACTCCGTGCAGCAAAAAGAACAAAGCAGAAAAGTACTGGCACAAAGTATCTGTCAGATTATCCTAGTAATTAACCATTATTAGCGCATTTCTTATAGTCTTTACTGATTGGCTATCATGCATAGTCAAATAAAAGGAAATTAATCATTTCACACTAAACCACTGGCAAAAATAAAAAGAATAAAAATATTTCGCCCATAGCCCATCTTTGTATCACTTGACAAATGCTTACATGTGTATCCAATTTATGTTAGTCTTTTACAAAGACGGTAAAAAGTGACCACTGACCATTAAGAACAAAACATTATTACACTGTTGAATCACTTTCAACTCTTTCTCATGCATACAAACAAACTCATTTCCATCCATGAATTTTCTAGATAAGTGTACTGAAACATGAATAAGCCAAATTGGAATTCAAAAGGCTGTATTTTAAAACCACTGCATGAGAACCATATGTACACACAAAAATCTTCTTGCTCTTTGGGGAAATTTCATACTTAACTCCCGACTAGTTACCTGTTTCATAAACTGGATGAGAGATCTTCGATTCTGTTCCCAAAATTTTGGCAGATCATTCTCAAATGGGTATTTCACACAACCGAGTTCAATAGTCACTTCAAAGCAATTTGTTTGTAAATAGTTCCAGTCCTGCATACCACCTAAAGGATAAAGAGTTAAAATCTGTCACTCTGAAGTTCTAACTAACTCAGATCCCAAAGGCAAGCTTTCTATATTACTGGCAAAAAGCCAAATTCATTTTTTCTCAGCATTGGTTGAAAAACAAAATGTATTCATTTGAGAGCTCTTTGATGTTGTGGTACAGGTATTAATAAAACACTTGTGCTTTCATGTTCCAGAAGAAGAATTCAAGTGTAGCTTGCCCTCTTTTTATTAAAATTCTCTGTAATAGCCAGAGGTAAAATATAACACTTTCATCTAATTTTAGTACACCATTTTTACTCAAAGTGCATCCAATGTAAAAATAGTTGAAAAGGTTATTCAAATGTTTTAAACTACTTAAACAATACTTTTTAAAGAATGATTCTCAAAATTAAAAAATTAGTAACAAGCAGCACCATCCAGGGGAACAGAAAATTCATCAAGTTATACGGCCTTAATATAAAAGAATGTTTACCTGGGACATTATACCAACTAGCTCCATTTGTTATTCCATGAGGAAAGTATTCATTAGGATACATATTCTTGCAAGGTCTACCTTGAAACATCTGGGAATTTTCCTGAAGAAAAAAAAAAATCTATTTGTATTTGTTTGTATCTGCATCAAAAACATGGGAAGGATAAGGAAAAATAATAAAAATGATTACCAATAGAGTGTATGTGGGGGTGGGAATGAGGTGCATGGAGCCAGGGGAGGCAGAGAGGCTTTTCAATGTATAGCTTTCTATGTCATTTTGATTTTTAAATCTATTTTTTAAATCAAAATTAAACATGCTCTGTAAAAAAAACCTAAATGTTATTTCTTACAATTAAAGTAATTTAAAACCCAACCCAACTCCTTTATAAAAAAACAAACAAGGGCTGGCCAAGTGGTGCATTGGTTAAGAGTTGGCTTGGGACGCCAGCTCTGAGCAGCAGGGCCCCGGTTCGGATCCCACATGAGGGCCAGTGACGCTGCGTCCTCTACAGCTAAGATGGTGAACAACAGCTCGACCTGGAGCTGGGCTGCCGTGAGTTGCCAGTGACCGTGTGGGCTGCAGTGGGGCTGGCCAGCAGTGGGCATGAGCTTTCGTGAGATGCTGTGAGCAGCCATCCAATGGCCGGTAAGCAACTGCCTCACCCAGGAAGAACGCAATGATAATACCAACATGGGCCAGTAAAGCAACTCCTCCACAATTAGACTGAAGAAAAAAAAGGACAGCAACTTGTCTGTTCCCCTTCCCCGATTCCTCAACGCTGTTCCCCTCCCCCAATTCCCCAATAAAAATCTTTAAAAAAACAAAACAAAACGAACAAAAAACTGTTCATATTCATCCTTTCATTTCATGTTTTCAAGAATCTTAAAGTCCAGAAAAGATATTCCACATACAATGTGCAGTAAGCAGCTTTGTCTGACTTCTAGGGGGACTAATGTGGCCCCTCTGTGCTTGGACTGCACTCTGTATAATTATCTTATCCTGTCACAACTGGTTGCACCTTTTTCTTCTCTAAAGATAACTACTCCTCAAAACAGTTGCGTCTTTGTGAGCTCAGCATCTAGCACCTTGCCTAGCATAGCACACATACAGTATCTGCTCAATGAAGAGTGAAGAAAAAAAAAAAAGAACTACCGTGGAGGCACAAATAAATGCTATTGGAATCTAGAGAAGAGAAAGATTACTTCTGGCTAGATTGGCAGGGAAAGTTTCATGAAGAAATCAAGGTTTGAAAGAAGGTCAAAACTTCATTTCTCTCTTTTGGAAATGGAAAACTACGGAAAAGCGTGAAGAGAAAAATAACAATTTCCCATTTCCCACCACTGAGAATTAACAATTTAACTTCAAAAATATATGAATGACCTCATTTCATAAGCTTAATATACCAATTACAGGCTTACCATCCCACTCCTCTCTTACCAAATAAAATTATTTTAGATTGTTGTGATGCTCTCTTGCTTTGTTTTTTTCCACCACTAAAGACTTGCACACATCTTTTATGTCTCTATCTCCATGTCCATCAATATCTATCTATCTATCCACTTAATTACAAATTATTTAGATATATACTACTGTACTAATATAATATGGGTATTATAAACCTGCATAAAAATTAAAATATAAATAGATTTTCTAATATATTCTCCCTACATTTTACTGGATTATCTAATATAAATCTCACCCTGGACACCATAGTTCTAGGCAGTACTAACATTTCAACTTTATTCTCAGAGTAATAAGAAATCAGTGAACATCTCTAAAGAAAGGGTGATACATGATATATTCAAGGCTCTAGAAAGTTTATTTTGATAATGTTAAAAATGGACCAAAGCCAGGAAGACTCATCAGAGTACTACTGAAATAATCCAAGTGAGAGATAATGAACACCTGTGCATTTTACTATCTCCCTTACTTCTCACGGCTCTACTTCGATAATTTTTTAAAAACCTAATTAAAAATTTTAAAGCAAACAGTTTGACAATTTGAAGACTGAAAGTGAGAATGTAGGTGTCCAGTCTCAGTCAATATTCAAACAAAGGGTCTAAAAGTTATATACCAAAATATTAAATGATTGATGACCTCTAGGTTTATTTTCTTCTTTTTGCTTGCCTATATTTTCTAATCTTTTCACAATAACTTTCATTATATGATAGAATTTTTTTAAAGAGGCAGTTATATAGTGGTGACAGGGAAAGAAATTGGGTGCAATTGCCAAGACAGTAAAAATGCCTAAGGACATATTATGAAAGTGGAAAAAAGTAGAAGATACAATGCTGAGCCTTTGAAAAGAGAAGAAAGAAAGCAGAGCTCTCTACTATATAATGTGACAGAGATTAAGGGGAGAAGATAATAGTGTCAGACACTGTGATCAAGAAAGTTTAAAACAATAGGTTTCTGGTAACTTTTGAGGGGGCACTTCAGGTAAAACAATGTAGGCAGAAGACCACTAAATACAGAGGCATGAGAGAACAAGAATGAAGTGGGGACAAGTAGAGACTATTCACTTTACTTAAGTTCTTTTGAACTAATTTTAGAGATGCAGAGAAATTGCATAAATAGTACAGAGCTTTAATATAACCTTGATCTAGCTATTCCCTAATGTTAGCATCTTATATAACAGTGTAATTATCAAAACAAGGAAATTAACACTGGTATAATACTACTTAATTGAATTCACTGAATTTCTTTATACTTAAAATATAATAGAAGTATTGTAGAAAGATTAGAGAATCCAGGCAAGCAAAAAGAAGAAAAATAGAAACCTAGACATCATCAATCATTTAGTATTCTGGTATATAACTTTTAGAATCTTTTGGCCTATGTGTGAACTGCGAATGAATGCCCCACTACCCTTAGTCTTCTTCAGGTTCTCAAAATCTACCTTATTTAGATATAATTCACATACCACATAACTCACCTATTTAAAGTATACAACTCAATGGTTTTTGGTATATTCACCGAATTGTGCAACCATCGTCACAGTAAATTTTGGACATTTTAATCACCCCAAAAGAAACCCATATCCATTAGCACTCCCTCTTTGCCTCCAACCTCTTCCCCATCCCTAAGCAACTACCAGTCTATTTTCTGTCTCTCTGGATTCATCTATTCTGGACATTTCATATAAATGGAATCATACTATATGTGGTCTCTTATGACTGGCTTCTCTCGCTTATAGCATAATGTTTTCAAGGTTCATTCCTATTGTAACATGTATTAGTACTTCATTCTTTTTATGGCTGAATAATATTTCCATATATGACTATACCATATTTTGTTTATCCTTTCATCAGCTGATGGACATTTGGGCTGTTTCCATTTTTGGCTATTGTGGATAATGTTGCTACGAACATTCGTGTGCAAGCTTTTGTGTGGACTTGTCAGGTCATATGGCAGTTCTATTATATATTTAACATTTTGAGGAACTGCCAAAATGTTTTCCAAAGCAGTTGTACCATTTTACATTCCCACCAGCAATGCACATTGGTTCCAATTTCTCCATATCCTCAACAACACTTATTTTCCGTTTTTTAAATTATGGCCATCCTATGTGGGTGAAAAGTGGTACCTCGTGGTTTTGATTTGCATTTCCCTGGTGGCTAATGATAATGAGTGTAGTTTTGTGAGTTTGTGCCATTTGTGTATCTTCTTTGGAGAAATGTGTATTCAGATCCTTTGCCCATTTTTCACTTGGGGTGTCTATTTATTGTTTAGTTGTAAGAGTTTTTAAATATATTTTAGGTATAAGATCTTTATCAGACACATGATTTGCAAAACTTTTCTTATTCTATGGGTTGTCTTTTTACTTCCTTGATGCTTTCTGCTATGTGTTGAACTGTGCCCCCTAAAAAAAGAGCTCTTGAAGTCTTAACCCCAAGTACTGCATTTGATTATAGAAGTTAAAATAAATTGATTAGGGTGGGCCCTATTCCAATATAACTAGTGTCTATATAAAAAAAGGAAAATTTGAACACAGACACTGGGAGAATGGCATGTGATGATAAGAGAATTGAAGTAATCCATGTAGATGCCAAGGAATGCCAAAGATTGCCATCCAAATACATGAAGCTAGGAAGAAAAAGGAAGTATTCCCTTACGGATTTCAGAGGAAACATGGCCCTGCCAGCACCCTGATTTTAGACTTCTAGTCTAAATCACTGAGAGACAATAAATTTTTGTCTTAGGCCACCCAGTTTGTGAACTTCGTTATAACAGCCCTAGGAAACTAATACAGTAGTAGCTTTTGCATTGCAGCAAAAATAGTTTTAATTTTGATGATGTCCAATGTATCTATTTTTTCTTTTTTGTCACTTGCGCTTTTGATGTTATATCTAGGAAACCACTGTCTAACCCAAAGTCACAAAAATCTATTCCTATTTTTTTTCTACGTTTTATAGTTTTAGCTTCTACGCTTAGGTCTATGATCCAATTTCCTCATAGGTCTATGAGGAAGGGGTCCAAATTCATTCTTTTGCATGTGAATATTCAGTTTTCCCATCACCATTTGTTGAAAAGATTCTTTTCCCATTGAATTGTCTTGGTGCCCTTTGTCAAAAAATTAATTGACCATAATGTGTTTATTTCTGGACTCTCAATTCTATTTCATTGCTCTATAAGCCCATCTTTATGCCAGTATTACAGTGTCTTAATTACTACAGTAGCTTTGTATTAAGTTTGAAATTGGGAGGTATAAGGCCTTTAACTCTTGTAACTTATTCTTCACTTTGGAGATAATTTAGTCTTTTTCTTCCATTTCTTCCTGAGTTCTATCAACTCTCCTTCATTTCTTCCTATTTTTACCCTCTTTCTGCTTTTATTTTTTAAACATCTGAGCCTATATGGTTTTTCATATTCTCAGTGGGTGTTTGGGTATATTTAATCTATTTGGAGTGTAGACATATGTATGAAATTTCATTTCCTGATTTTCTGCAATAGTTCTCCATGAGTTTTATTACCTCATGTTCATTTTTATGATATTGGACTGTTTTACATGATTCCTAGTTAATGGTGCCCCTTTCTGTCAGTCCAGCAGTCTAAATACTTTAGTGTGGTTTTTTCTGGTTTGTTCATTTGTCTCGGTGTAAGGGTGGAGTTCCAAGTACTCTGATTTTATGGTTCTCTTCTGTCTTGGACAACCTTATATTTCCCTTTTTCTTCTTATATTTTTTTCTTTCCTCCTTCACTATTCAATTGCCAAAGAGCACTTCATTTCATTTTGCCCCTTTTCTTCCTCAGAAACTATGCGTTTGGAAGATTTCCCTTTAAATCCACCTATCCTTTTCAATTGTGCTCATCTCTTTAAATCATACCAGATCTTTCAAGTTGTATGTTCTTTGAAATCTCTCCCTTGTATTCCAGGCTCTCATTTGCCCAGTAACTTCTTAAAATATTTTCAGATTTAGGGTATATCTGATGTTTTGTGGTGACCACAAATCACCTTTAGGCCTGCCCTTCATTAGCTCCCCTTTTCTGTCTTCATGGATTTTCTTGATCTGCTTTTCCTCACCCTGAAGCCTTGTGGTGGGGCAAAGGTGGGCTGGGTACATGATAATCATGGTAGATCACAACCAAGAGAAATGAGACTGTGAGTGAAGACAGGATTTCATTACCTTTCCCGTTTATAACAGAAGAAACAAAGACGAGATTCTAAAAGAGGTACGTGTGGTAGGATCAAGTAATGAAACAGAATTGGGGTAAGACACAAATAAATAATAATTGAGAATACAGAATCTGAATGAACTCACATCATGTGACTCAAAGTTCTACTTTAACTCAAGGCAAAGTGATCTACTGAGAATAAGAGGAGTAAAGCTGGATTAGGAGGCTCAGGTAGAGGATCAAGGCTTAGGATCACCACTGTGGGAAACAAACCAGGGAGTCAAGTAGCAAAACATGAAATATTGCCAGATAGAACCGAGTGTTCAGCTGAAGTTAGAGAGCATACATATGTAGTGTAGTCAACTGCCATGGCTGTGTGACTTTTCTGGACTATATTTGGAATACTAGGATGAAGAAGAGAAATGTTGGTAATTACTGGGGACTGGATATGGGCAAGGCATATAAGTCAGGAGGATGTAAAAGGTCCTAAGATGTAAATGAGAACATCACTGAAAGGTATGCCCATGGGTCTTGGCTGAGTAGAAAGCATATCAAATCAAACGGTTAAATGTCAAAAAAAATTTTTTAAAGGCTAAGGAACTAGAACTCACAATGAGGGTGAAAAGCAGAACTATAAGAACAGGCACAGACTGTGACAGAGATATGGGCAAAATCTGATCACGTAATTTTCATTTTGATGATTCAGAGGGTGTCCCATTTTTCTCTTATTACTCCATGTACATCCCTCTAAAAATGGTGTGCCCAAGAAGAAGACAACTATTCTTTACAGTGAAATAATAGATATACTCCCGTTGGAAACTCTACACAATTTCACAAGGTTTATTTGTAGACAATGGGCGGGGAGGGGAGGAGTGGAATGACAGGTTGTGATTAGAGCATAGGGTTGCAGTAACAATCTTCATTATTTATAACTAATAAAGTCCTTGAGTCAGTAGTAAGATCAAAAATTGAAACTAACAAGCCAAGTTCTAAGCCCCAACTTTTAATATGTTTTCTAAGAATAATTTTTAAATTAAATTTACACACACACACACACACACACACATACTATAACATTTCTGGTCATAAAAGTATATTATGTTCATTATAGGAAGTTTAGAACATACGGAAATTTCTACCCGCTTTTTCGTGCTATATGTTACTATAGGCTCTTAAATACCTTAGACCAGAGGCTGGCAATTTTTTCTGTAAAGGACCAGAGAGTACAAATTTTAGGCTCAAAAGTGTCTGTTACTACAACTCAGCTCCACCCTCTCCATCTACTGAGATGACTGCAGCGTTTTCCTTCTTTAGTCTGTTAATACAGTGAATCACACTGACTTATTTTCAAATGATGGAAGAGACAGCAGCCACAGACAATATGTAAAAGAACAGATGTGGCTGTCTGTTAATAAAACTTTATTTGCAAAAACAGGTGGTGGGCTGGATTTGGCCCCAAAGCTGTAGTTATTAACCCCTGCTTTAGACTGCTTTACTAGGTTTCTAATTTAAGTGCTTATCAAATGAAATACACCAGCATGTATTATGTTTTAGATACTGTGCTAAAAACCGTAGATGGAAAGACATTACCTGAGCTTTAAAGCTAATAGGGAAAGACATGTAGTGCGTTCAAAGTGAGGGGGTAAACAGAGGAAAAAACAAAGCAATGCTGCCTGAAAAGAATCACGGAAGACATAACTGAGAAGAAAGCACTTGACCTGAGACTTGCAGGACTTTTGTTTTACTGCATTTTAAAAAATGATAGAATAGGTTGTATAGCTTGTTATGTTTAAGCACAAGCCTACCTTGGAGTAAGAAAGTGCTATTTGTTGGAACACAGCATCATCTGGTGATTTACTGTATGTGGCAACCCCTTGTTCATCATCATCAAAAGGGTAGTTAACCACCAAAGAACCTACAAGGGAAAAGAGGAAAATGTACCATGTTATCTGTTTCAAGATGAATCATTCATGTTAAGTAAGCTTTTCACAATACTGCTAGAGACAGGAAACCAATACAATTTTCCAAGGCTAATTTCTTCAATAAAAATGAAAAAGTTGCTAATTTCCTCCACAGAAAATCAAAATACATAAGTGAAATATGAAATAGCTGTCTATGCATGACACTTAAAGGTTGCCTTAACTAGAAAAATCTTGGGAATTTACCTGAACTTATAGGTATAATGTACATGTCAGAGCTGAAACCTGAAGTACATAGGTTTAATGTAAACAATTTTATTTTTATAATATTTAGGATCAGAAAAATTGAGCTAAATTTGATACTTTTCCAGTAAAATTCAGACATTTATAAGGTCATGGAATATGAAAATAAGAAGGGATCCTTGAAATCCAATTAATCCATCCAGCTCATTTTGCAGCTGTGGAGTCTAAAACAGAGAGGTTAAATGGCTAATGTATGGATAGCAGAGCCAGCCCAGATTTACACTCAGAAAAAAAAAGTGCTAAAAATTTCTCTTATGCTCAGATTAAAAATGAGTCACCTGGGGTTATATGAGTTTTGTATGACCTAAGGTAAAGAAAAATACATAAAGTATGGCAACTCCCTTCATGCTCCCCACAGGGCATAAAACAGGGTGCTGCCCACTCCCCCACCACAGGATCGAATTCTTTATTTTCATATCAGTCACATTGTTTTCATTTGTCTATTTATTCTGCCTCTACTAAGTGATTCATCTTTGCCTTTTTTATCATGCCATTTCATGAGAACAGAAGTGAAGGAATATATTCAACCTGAACTCAGATGAAGTAATCCTGTAATAACAAATAACAGCAAACATTTATATATTTTTAAAAAATGTTCTTTCAGGAGCAAGTGTGAAAAACTATGCTCATTCTGTTTCCCAAAATAGTTCCAACAAGAACAAGTGTACTTCAACACCTCTTCTTTAGACAAATTTCTCAAAAAAATGTAATTTCACCCTGGACCCATATCTGAAAATTCAAACAAAAAAAGTCAACATCAACTTCTACTCAATACTGTTTTACAAATGGCTAATTTTCAAAAAAAAAAAAAAAAGGTCATAAAAGACAATACTTCTGGGATAGTTTATTTTTAAAAAATAATTAGCACTGACACAAAAAGCATGAGTAATAAAAAATAAATTTGACTATCATAATTAACTTCTGAGCATCAAAGGACATTATTAAGAAAGTTAAAATACAACCGACAGGATAGGAGAAAATATTTTCAAACCAGCAATCTGATAAGGGTTTAGAATCCAGACTATAAAGAACTATTACAACTCAACAAAAAGACCAAAAAACAAACAAACAAACAAAACCACAAAAAAATCCCCTCAAAAAACCCAATTAAAAATAGGCAAAAGCCTTGAACATATATTTCTCCAAAGAAGATACACAAAGCACAGGAAGAGATGCCCAACATCATTAGTCATCAGGGAAATGCAAATCAAAACCACAATGAGTACTACTTTTCGCTCACTACAATGGCTATAATTAAAAGAAAAGAAAAGAAAAATTGCAAGTATTGGTGAGGATGTGGTGAAACTGGAACCCTGATACATTGCTGGTTGGAACATAAAATAGTTTAGTTACTGTGGAAAACAGTTTGGCAGTTCCTCAAAACGCTAAACATAACATTACCAAAAAGAATTGAAAACAGGGACTCAACTAGAGATTGTGTGCCAATACTCGCAGCAGTGTTATTCATAACAGTAAAAAAGTTTAAAGAACTCAAATATCCATCAACTGAGAAATGGATAAACAAATTGTGGTATATGCATACAATGGAATATTATTCAGCCACAAAAGGGAATGAAGTACTGATACATGCTACAATATGAACAAACCTTGAAATCATTATGCTAAATGAAAGAAGACAGACACAATAGGTCACATATTGTATGACACCATTTCTATGAAATATCCAAAGTAGGCAAGTCCACAGAGACAGAACACAAATTGGTGGTTACCAGGGCTTGAGGGGAGAGGGGAACAGGGAGCAAATGCTTAATAGGTGAAAACATAAAAAGGTTGTTGAACTATTAATAGATACAGACAGTGGTTTCACAACATTGTGAATACATTAGAAATATTACTGAATTGTTCACTTTAGTGTAGTTAATTTTACGTCATATGAATTTCACCTCAGTAAAAAATTAGTATCAAAATTTACGAAAAGGAACCTTAGTTTTCTGTACATTCTTTCAGAATCCTTCTAAATTGAAATCCTTTTAAATTTCTTTGCCAAATTTTCAAAACCCATTTAAAGATTTTGTTTGTTTGTTTGTTTGTTTAGCTGAGCCATCCTGCCACCTGTTGGCAGCTCAGCAGCAACTCAGCTTGGTCTGGGCATCGAACCGCTGTTGCTCAGAGCTCAAACTTTGCGCAAACTCTTAACCAACTGAGCCACTCGGCCGGCCCCAAAAGATTTTAAGATGAGAAAACAAAATAAGTCATGGAAAGTAACATGTCTAAATGATTGAAGATGAACCCCCCTTCGTGCCAAGGTCTTGATACCACATGTGTAAATTTGTAAATTATTTTCACTGGAATGTAACTAGTATTAAGTTTTCAGATTTAGTCAATATGACATGTGCTGTATTCTGAGAATATTTTTTAAAGCTCAAAATAAAAAAATATCAAATATGGTATAAAATACATAAAATTATTTTAAAATTATTGTGCCCATCTGGCTGTAACTTCATAATTCCTATTTTGAGTCTTAGAAAATTGTCCATGATTACCAAACTGCAGAAGTTTTTGGGTTTTTTTTACTACTTACAATCTTTCAAAGTAATTTTTGGAAAACGTCAATTTACTTCTGAAATCTAAATGTCCTAAGTGTGTACTGTCATTCTAAAATGGCAGGTTAATTTATGCCATCAAATCTCAACTGTGATACTACCTCTTTGGATATTCCAGCAAATGTTGACATTATATTTCTTTCCCCTTGCCCCTGGTGCTAACACTTTGACTCTTAAAAGAAAAAAACAAACAAACCCCAGATTTATTGAGATGTAATTCATATACCAGAAAATTCATCCATTTAAATGGTGTAATTCAATGTTATTTAGTATATTCACAGAGTTGTACAACCTTCACTACTATCTAATTACAAAACATTTCATTATCTCTCCAAAAAAACTGTACCCATTAGCAGTCACTTCCCATTTCCTCCCACTAGTATCTACTACTTTGTCTCCATGGAGTTTCCTATACTGAGTATTTCATGAAAATGTAATCATATAATATATGGTTTCTTGTGACTGGCTTCTATCACTCAGAATGTTTTTAAGGTTCATCTATGTTGTATCATGGCTCAGTTCATCCTTTCTCGTGGCCAAATAGTATTCCATTGTATGGGCAACCACATTTATTATTTATCCAATCATCAGTCAATGGACATTGGAGTTGTTCATACTTTTTGATTATTATGAATAATGCTACTATGAACATTCATGTACAAGTTTATGTGTAGACATATATTTTCAGTTCTCTTGGGTATTGACACTGTCACTCTTATTCACACAACCCTAGCTGGACATTGTGATAATATTGATATTTAATCTTGATGTCTAATCCTATTAAACTGATCAATTCCTGCTGAACTGTATAAGTTCAGACACTACATGAGAATGAGGTCATTGTGTTGCAGTTAAATATATAGCAAGTAATATATAAGAGAATGTCAAAATTTAAACCTACATAAAAGTTTATTCAACTTTAGGGCAAAATAGGACTAAACATTTGGATCTGTGTTTAATTTTTATAAATGACAAAAAGCATGTTACCAAATTCCCAGTGAGAAGGATAAATACAAAACACTTGAGGGATAAATATAAAACACTCGAAGAACTAAGTGAGAGAGAGAGAAAAAGAGAGGGAGAAGAGGGAGGGTGGGAAAGAGGAAAGGGGAGAAGGAAGAATGGATGGGGGAGAGAGTGAGTACAGGGGAGGGGAGGGGTGGGAGAGAAGAAGGCAAAACAGCTGGGAAATTGGCTTAAAAGGTAATGAAAAAGGAACTTTATTGTTGCCTGCCATAAAAGCAATAACAGGATATCCATTTTAAGATAGCTTAAGACAGATAAAATTTCACCAGGATTTTCTGCTCTCAGTAAGAATTAATTGGTAGAATATAAAGTTGCTATCACCTCCATGCAGGTTTGCTGACAATACAAACGGAAAGGATTTCATCCAGCTCATCACAGCAATCGTTTCTGGTTGGGTAGGATCTGTGATCTGAACAAACTGGTCCGGGAAATTTCGGTTTAAGTCAAAGTTGTTGCTGTTGTTTCTGCCAATTACACTAATTGAATCTCCTGTATGATAAAGGATTCAAATTTAAGCCATGTTTCGCTTACATGTTAATCCAACACATATCTTCACTCAAAGGTAAGTGTGAACACACCAGGCTTCACTATGATCGATCAATCACACTTTAATTAAAACGTATATCTTTTTTACACTGTACATTAAAAGAAAAATCTATCTCTCCCAGATCTTTTAAACAGAGAGGTGAAAACATTTTCTTTTTGTTTCTGCCCTCTGGTCATACTTTGAGGGGAAAAAAAATCCAACTATACAAATTATATTAAAGTATTGCTTGATTGTCAATAGTCCACATACAATGACATGAACACAATGCTGAGTGGGCATGGCATGACTGATCAGATGGGGACTCTGTTGGACTGGTATACAGGTCACCAAAACATCGGAAAGAAACAGACCATATGAAAAGAAGACACTGTGCGTCACATTAAAGTGATCACAAAAAGGTAAAGCTGGCCAAGACCACAGTTAGAAGTTTAACCTGATGGAGGAGAAAGGATTTAACTTAAGCTTAATCCATGTTAATATGGGGCAGGAGCCCTATTATTGTGGTTATAATGAGAAAAAAATTGCAAGTGAATGAAGGAAACATACTAGGGCTTACTAGTAGTAAGTAGTTCCACCTTTCAGAAGGGACTCAAAGGATAAAGGTGAGAGGGATTTGTGAAGCTGACAAAGGATGAGGTCCTTAGGGAAGGAATTTGAATTATATACATATATGGATTAACCGGGTCATTCATTAGTTGCTTCTCCCAGTGTTCAGTCAGTGAGTGTAATAAATCATTTGGCTGCATATCCACATTGTGATACCTACTCTGCTCACTGGTATCATTGCCTGGAAGGAACCACAGCTTGGGAAAAGATGGATTCTCACTCCCCTATAGTGTTCTGCATAAGGTGGCCTGTGTAAGCCAGATGCTCTCCCTGCCCTTACTGTCTTGTCCAGGAGAGATGGGCTAGCTCAGAGGAGGCAGAGGGATGGGAAGTCAAAAACTTAGCAGGTTTAGAATATGCCTGGGGAGTAGAACTGAGACTCAAAACGGTCACTAACTTCAAAAGATACTTGTTTGAGTTTCCACTTATAAGGTTCCTGACATAATTAAACGAGAATCACTGTTAAAATGGAACAATTTGTAAAAATCTTATCTATTTTTAGCAACAGCCATTACGAAAGTGGAGAACTCCATTAAATATAAACTTATCACATACTCATTAAACGAACTAGCCTTTCTTACAAGAATACAAAAGCTAGAACCAATGATAAATTATAAGAAGAAAATAAGGAGAAATTCCAGATCATGCCGTATGATAATAAAAAAGGCTAAGCATTAATAGACAGCTGTTCTTTACCTTCCTGGGCCTTTTCATACCCATCAGGATTCATAGATGGCATAAGGTGAATTCTAGTGCTAAGAACCAAATCTGTTACTTCAGGGTCTGTTCCAAAGTTCTTACAAAGATATTCTATGAGGTTCAATAGCAGTTCTCTCCCAACCACTTCATTTCCATGCATATTTCCGATGTACTTAAATTCTGGTTCACCTGAAAACAAAATAATTACATAGAAGACTTTTTCCCTTTCCATGTATCATGAACTCTCTCTACTTTTCCCAACATATGCAAAGACCCTGAACCAAAAATTTAAGAAAAGATATATTTTGACAAAAGCAGTAGCAAAAAGCATCCTATAAAGCAACTTCCTTATTAATATATACATCTGAGCAGGCTCAAAGCATATATATAATTATATGATGATAATAAAAATACCATTAGCAGGAAGAATCTAATCTATGCAGTATGTTAAATACTATGCCTAAAATAGATTATCAAGCGAACTTTCTTTTTTTCTGGCAAGATTGGTTACATTTTCTTTGTTCCAGTTAAACATGCTATTGGTGACCTTTCCAAATGAAACATAGCAATATACTACATAGCTCTGAGAGACACTACTGAAGTTTTATGTAAGACCACAACAATTACCTGGTTCATGGACACCTGGATTATCAGATATCTCCATTACATAAAGTTCTCTTGACTCTACTGATTTTCCCAATGAATAAAGTCGGGTGATATTAGGATATTCATTGGCAAACCTTCTCAAGAAGATTTCCATATCAGGGAAATGGTGGTGGTGAAAGTCCTTTGGCTGAATTGGCTGGTGAGAGGATTGTGTTCCAGGAGAAATATTAAGTATAGCAAGTGTGCTAGCAGTTACTGCAACCTCAGTTGTGTCAGGGATTAATGAAGCCACAGTTGGCCGAAGGGAAAAATTCACCTTGGTAGCTGGTCCTTCTTTCACTATTATATTATTAACAGTCAGTGGCATATACCTGTAAAAAGTATATTTGAAAAAGTACATGGTTTGGAGTTAAATTAAAATACACAATGCTTTAACATTATCAAGGCACAATAGTCTTTTCATCCTCTAGCACTTGGTGGTCTATCAAAACTCAAATAAACATAAATGTGTAAATTCAACACTTTTAGGGTATTATCGCAGAGAATCCACAAGTCTTTAAAGAACTATTTCTCTTATCATTTTCTCAGGTTCCACAGATTAGAATGCTTACCAAAAATTACAAAGGTGAGAATATGATGAAAGATGGAGGTCATTAATCCATTGTTACCATTGCTACAATACTCAATGCAGTGTCTTATCAAACTGACATTTCAACTACTTTTCCAAATAGAATAGTTCAAAATTAAATAAACTTTTAAAAAAGTTATCAATTAAATTAAAAGTTATCAATTAAATCCTTAGCAAAGTTATCTTCCAAAAAGGATTCCAGGGGTGGTAGGAGACCACTCATTTCATATATTAGAAAGCTAATGATAAAGACAGCTTTTCAAAATGTCTTTTACAGAGTTTCTTGTACTTTTTCTGAGTTTCTTGTACTCCGATATTCAATTAAACTTGAGGCAATGCTTTACACAGATGACCATCTTTTCAAGCTTTTAAAATTGTCCTTCCTCCCAATTTTACACTTACGCTTCATATTCAGTTGTATTGTTAGACTATGTGACAAAAGACTCCACAATAGTATTTTCTCATTGTAAAAGTGGGAAAAAATCAGAAAACAAGGAAAAATAAAACCCAGATACAGTAAATAACATTTCTTAGGCTATATTTCTATATTATTATAGAAGTAAACAAAGGTTTGGCATTTTAAGAGTCTAATTTAAATTCTTACCCAGTTAGAGCTGCTGTAATGTTATAAGTGCCAGGAACAAGTAATCTGTGGAAATCACCAAATCTGCCTGTTGTAATATTATGATTAATACCACCCACTGAGATGGTTGCATTCTCTAAGCCAGATCCTGTTACTGAATCTTTAACAAATCCTTTAACTCCAATGTGGACCTAAAAAAAACAAGCATCAAAGTAGACTGTTTAGAGACATCAATTTGGAAGGCAAGAAAGCATAACCTCTCAACATTGATACAGAATTCCTAAAAAAATAAGGTTACTCCCGCTATTTCCATGAAATATTTTTCAATCCCTTCAAGGTAAAATAAAATATAGTTAAAATATTAAATTCTTAAGCTTAAGATATACTGTGTGTCTGAAATATAGACCGGTAATGTGCTTATGAAGTCCCCTCTCCTCAGAGTCAGACTTCTAATTTTCTCAACAAGGTATAGGTAATAATTTCTGGTATACCCAATAGTATATTAGCCTGAATGATGTTTAAATTAAACTTATGTCCATGGTGCATATAGTGGTAAAGGCTCTCTAGCAAATATGATCACCTGACATTGCAAAAACCTGGTAGTACAAATCTGGCTAATTATTTCAGTTTGCTAAAGTGTTCCAAGGCAGTTAAAAGAAGCCCTCCAAAGGGAAAAGAGCTGGGGGAGATGGCAAGGAGGCACAGTTAGAATATGTTCTAACCGATTCTAATACAAGAGTTTCTAAAGATAATCTACAATTTTAAATATAATAATAAAAACAGATAAAGAGTAGCTAGTATAGATTGTTATTCATATTCAACCGGATTTCCCCTTATTTAACCCATTATTTAACCCATTATTTCCATAGCCCAACCCTGCAAACCCGGTCAGCTACTTTTACCTTTTCAATCAATGTGATCAAAGACTCACGATTGTTCTCCCATTCTTGTCGAAGCTGTGAAGCAGGTGGGTACTTGCAACAAGACAGTTCTAATGTGATCTCAAAACAGTTGGCCCATACATAATTGTAATCTTGCATACCACCTGTAACATGAAGGGAAAAGAAAATTTACTCTCAGGATTCGACTCTCAAAAAGACCAAAGAAATTAAATCTGCCATCTCTGCATGTATACATTTTCTTTTCATTAAACTGTTTGCAATTGGAGAAGGCTCTTGAATTACAGAGAAGAATAACAAGGAAAGTTAAAGGCATATACATTCAAAAGGGATATACATAAAGAAAATACACCTGATTGACACGATGAAATTATGAATAGCATGAACACATCAGTTAATAACAGCAACAATGATAACAGCTCTACATGTCAGATATGGTCTACGAGCTTTCTGCATACTGGCGTTTAATCTTTACAACTGTCGCGGTAGATATTACTATTTCACCCATTTTACAGATGTGAGGCACAGATAGGTTAACATTTTTGACAGAAAGAACACGAAGGGTAAATGTGATCTTAAAGCCATCAAAGACATTCACGCCAAAGCATTATTAAGTGCCTATTATTCTAATGGTACTCCCCTTTATCAAGAAGGTGGCAAGAGAAAAAAAAGTGTGGTGAGTTTACACAAATCAGGAAAAAGACCAAAAACCAGAACAAACCCTTTCAAAGGGTCTTTAACGGCAGAGGGAAGTAAAAAGGGTAGAATAAGCATCCATAGTCAGCCACTTTCACCACTCTACACCTTTATACATGTATAAGCTCACACACTCATTCTGTAGAAAGCCTATTACCTATCATTCCTGTCACTTGATTTTTTAAAAATAGACTTTATTTTTAGGGTAATTTTAGGTTCACAGCAAAACTGAGGCAGAAGGTACAGAGATTTCCCATGTACTCCCCAGCCCCCAAACATGCATAGCTTCCATTAATCACTACCATCCCCTGCCAGAGTGTACCTTTGTTAAAACTGGTGGACCTACACTGGTTAAGTTACCACCCAAAGTCCACAGTTCACATTAGGGTTCACTCTTGTTGCTGTACATTTTATGGGTTTGGACAAATGTATGATGACATGTTTCTATCATTACGGTACCATACAGAATAGTCTCACTGCCCTAAAAATCCTCTGTGCTCTGCCTGTTCATCCCTCCCTCCCCCACAACCCCTGCCAACCACTGATCTTTTTACTGTCTCCCTACGGTTTTGCTATTTCCAGAATGTTATATAGCTGGAATCATACAGTATGTAACCTTTTAGGTTGGTTTCTTTCATTTAGTAATAGGTATCAATATTTAAAGTTCCTCCACGTCTTTTCATGGCTTGATAGCTCATTTCCTTTTAGTGCCATTGTTTGGATGGACCACAATTTACTTATCCGTTCACTTGTGGAAGGACATATTGGTTGCCTCCACATTTTGGCAATTATGAACAAAGCTGCTACAAACATCTGTGTGCAGGTTTTTGTGTGGATATAAGTTTTTAACTCCCTTGGGTAAATAAATACCAAGGAGCTCAACTGCTGGATTGTATGGTAAGAGTATGTTTAGTTTTGTAAGAAATCACCAAACTGTCTTCCAAAGTGGCTGTACTATTCCCACCAGCAATGCATAAGAGCTCCTATTGCTCCACATCTTTGTCAGCATTTGCTGTTGTCAGTGTTCCAGATTTTGGCCATTCTGGATAGGTGTGTAGTGGTAACTCCTTGTTTTAATTTGCATTTCCCTGATGATATACAATGTGGAATGTCTTTTCATGTTTATTTGCCATCTGTATATCTTCTTTGGTTAGGTGTCTGTTAAGGTCTTTGGCTTATTTTAAAATCTAGTTGTTTTCTTATTGTTGAGTCTTGAGGGGTTTTGCACATTTTGGGTAACAGTCCTTTATCAAATGTGATTTCCTTCTTTGGGGGGGCTGAATAATATTCCATTTTATGTATATACTGCATTTCTTTTCCCATTCATCTGTCAATGAACATTTAGGTTGCTCCTTGGCAATTGTGAATAATGGTACTGTGAACATAGGTGTGCAGATATCTTTTCAAGATGCTATTTTCAATTCTGCTGTATATATGTATATGCAGATGGGACTGCTGAATCAGATGGTAATTCTATTTTTAACTTTGTAAGGCAGCTCCATACTGTTTTCCATAGCAGCTATACCATTTTATATTTCCACCAACCATGCAAAGGGTTCCAAATTCTCCACATCCTCACCAACACATGCTATTTTGTTTTGTTTTTTGTCTGATAGTGGCTAACCTAAGAGGTGTAAGATGGTATCTCACAGTGTTTTTGATTCACACTTCCCTGATGATTAATGATACTGAGAGTCTTTTCATGTGCTTGTTGGCCATTTGTATATCTTCTTTGAAGAAATGTCTATTTTTGTCCTTTGCTCATTTATTAATCCGATTACTTGTTTTTTGTTGAGTTGAAGGAGTTCTTTATATATTCTGAATATTAACCCCTTATCAGGCATATGGTTTACAAATATTTTCCACAGGTTGCCTTTTCACCCTGTTGATTGCTTCCCTTGCTGCACAGAACATTGGAGTTTCTGAGCAGAGGAGTGATATGATCTAAACTGTCTTTTGTTTTTTTAAAGATTTTTATTGGGGAATTGTGGGGATGGGAACAGTGCTAAGGAATTGGGGGAAGGGGAACAGACAAGTTGCTGTCTTTTTGTTCTTTAGTCTAGTTGTGGAGGATGTTGCTTCACTGGCCCAAGTTGGCACCATCATTGTGCTCTTCCCTGGCGAGGCAGATCAGTCGCCGGCTTCTGGACGGCCGCTCACTGTGGCTGCTGGCCGCTCACGCTGGCTGCTGGCTACACACAGTAGCCCATGGCAACCCACTGCCACAGGGGCTGCAGCCCACGCCATTGCTGGCGACCCACAGCAGCCCAGCTCCAGGCTGAGCTGTTGTTCAGCATCTTAGCTGCAGAGGGCAGTGTTACTGGCCCTCATATGTGGATCCAAGCCGGGGCCCTCGGGCATCCCAAGCGAGCTCTTAACCATCGCACCACTCGGCCGGCCCTAAACTGTCTTTTTAAAAGATCATTCTGACTGCTGGGTGGAAAATGACTAGGGAATAGGTGGGCACAAAGGGAAGCAGGGAGATGAACTAGAAGAGAATGATGGCTTAGACTAGATTGGTGATAGCGGGGATGAAGTGAAAAGATTTGGATGCACAGAGGACTTGTTTATAAGGAATCAAGGATGACTTCTAGATTTTTGACATGAGAAACTAGGGAGATAGTGTCATTTACTGGGAAGATAAAGGAGAACAAAGGAAACATAAGGCATGCCTAAAGCTCTATCCTTGGTCTTCTCCTAACGCAAAGTCCCGGCCATTGGAGTTATACTAGCACTTCCATTCTTCTAGTTGCTCAGGCCAAAGGCCTGGGAGACACATTCCATCTGCAAAGTGCCAGGAAATCATGCTAGCTCTAACTTCAAAGTATACCCAGCATCCAAAGATCTCTCCTCACCTCCGCTGCTGCTGCCCTGGTACAAGCCACCATCCTTTCTCCGCCCAGGTTTCCGCAATCACTCTTAACAGGTCTCCCTGTTCCTGCCTTTGCCTGTCTATATTCTTTTCTCAACAGAGATGCCAGAGTAATTGCTGAAATGGAAGTCAGATGTTATCTGTCTGTATGATGACTCCCTATTTCACTCAGGCTAAAAGCCAAAGTCTTTACAGTGGCCTAACGCCCTATGAGATTTGTCCTCCGCCACTCCCCTTCCTTCTTCAACCTCCTTTTGTGCTTTTCCCATCACTAGCTCTGCACCAGCCACACTGGCCTCCTTGCTGGTCACACCGGACAGGCCAAGTACCTCCTGACTTTGGGCCTTGGCTCTAGCTGTTCCCTTTGCCTGAAATGCTTCTCCCCCAGATAACCGTACTTGACTCTCTTGCCTCCAGCTCTTCGTTTCAATTTCAACTTGACAATGTGGCTCACCCTTCCCTCCCCTTTAAAGTTGCTACCTCACTTCTTTCCATCACTATCCGAAGTCCAGCACTTATCATTCCTCTCACCCTTTTCTACTTTTGTACTTTTCCTATAGCACTTAATAATTTACCTATTATCTTTATTATGTATTGCCTGTTTCTCCCTGCTAGATTATAAGCAAGGGGAGAGATATTTATTATGCCCACTGATGTATATTCCAAGCACCAGAACAGTACCTGGCACATAGCAGCCCTTCAGTAAACATTTGCTGAAGGAATGAAAGTAAGTTGGGGCAGTAGGAAATTAAGACTTCTGTTTTGAATGTATTAAATTTGAGATTGAGCATCCATGTGGAGATGTCACACAGACTTTCTCTACCCAGAACATATGCAGGTTTAAAACCACCACAAGCTCAGTAACATGGTCTTAACCTTTTTTTCTGAAAAGGCAAGATATCCACCTTTTGGCTTTCTCTTATCTTTCAACACTTTGGCACTCAGCTTGGGTCTGGT
The DNA here is from genome assembly GCF_001890085.2 of Hipposideros armiger. Lineage (NCBI taxonomy): Eukaryota > Metazoa > Chordata > Mammalia > Chiroptera > Hipposideridae > Hipposideros > Hipposideros armiger. The sequence goes on along the minus strand of NW_017731491.1, from coordinate 828,462 downwards.
GGGAAACAGGTGAGATGCTGAATTTCATATCCTTACCAGTCATATTTAGTCATTAAATGATGTTAGTCACCTTTAGTCATTGTTGATCTATGATCACCTTTGGTAACTCTTACTGGCATGTACACATATGGACATACACATGCTATTTATCATATGTGATATTTATTAACTTTTCCAAGTTTTACAACTATATTGGTCCCAGTACAATGATCATTGTGTGTAAGACATTATACTAAAAGTATAGGGATTTATAAGTAAGAGACATACTTTCATTCAGAGTTTATCGAGTCTTGGTGAGGAAGAACACACAAAAATAATTTCAAAGCAATGCAAGTATGAACTAACCTGTTTTTTTACATAGGTAAAACTTAATAGCTGTGCTAAATTGCAAAAATGGCCAACTCACATTTTAATTATGCCATAAGGCAAAAAAGTAGACTGCTTACAACACTGTAGTCACCAGGCTTGAGTCCTAGCATTCTTTTGTCTTACTTCAATAGCCAATTTAAGAAATACTAGCTAAGAGCAACAAGAAGACCAAGTTCACAGTATTATTAGAGTGTCATCTAATCAGCTTTTTAGAGTAACTTTAATAGGAGTGTAACCAGCCAGCTCTAATCAATGACACATACGAATATATTCCCAGGGTAGAGAGTTGGGGGAAAGTACAGAACTCTTAAAAATAAGACTTAATTCTAAGAGAAGAAACTGCATTCAGTGGCCTTTAGTCCCACAGATCACACAATATCAAACTGTTCTCCGAAGTGGCTGTGGCATTTCACATTCCCACTAGCAATGTGTGAATGGTCCAGTCGCTCTGAATCCTCACCCAACAAGCTGCTCAAGCAAGTGGTCAGCCTTTCTAATTTGAGCATCCTAGTGGGTGTGTTGGGGTATCTCACTGTGGTTTTAATTTGTATTTCTCTGATAACTAATGATACTGCACATCCTCTCATGTGTTTATTTATCATCTATTTGGGGAGACCTTAGAAACCAGACTATAAGTGAGATTAGAGAGGAGGGCGCTCAAGAAAGGGATCCCATACAGTTTTCTACGAACTCCTGGGCTCAGCCCTGAAATGCACATGTGTGGGTCTGACCCTAAACAGCATACCCAAAGCACTGAAAGCTGAACTACAGAGCAGACCACTGCCCTCAGCCCAGACTGGTACACATAAACACAAGAGACAGAGCTGAATAGACAATGCAAAGGCTCTGAAAATTGAACTGACATTGGAATCACAGCCCACAGAAGGTGGGTCAAAACTTGTAAAACCTAACTGGGTCATTCACTGCTCGAACAAACTAACAAAATAATACTATTTTTTATAATATTTAAACAAGGCTCAGCTCTCATAAGATTCAAAATGTACAGGATATAATCCAAAATTATTTGACATTCAAAGAACCATGAAAATGTCAACAACTTACAAGGCAAAAAGAAAATCAATAGGCATCAACCACAAGATGACAGATGTTGGAATTATCAGACTATCCTTAAAACAATTATGATAGCCATGCTCTAAGGAAGTAGGATTATACATTTTTGAAATGAAATAAAAGAAACAGAAGACAGAAGAAAGAACAAAATGGATTATTTCAGAAGTGAAAAATACAATAACTAAAATTTTAAAATTTATTGGATGAGTTAAACAGCGGAAAGGAAATGACAAGGGGAAAGACTGAGTTAACTTAAAAATAGATAAGTAGAAACTACCCAATGTGAACAACAGAGATAAAAAAATAAAAAAAAGAACAGGTTTTAGGGATAACACCAAAAGGTCTAACATTCTTGTCATTAGTCTCAGAAGGAGAGGAAAAAGTGTGCCATGCTGAAAAAAATGTTGAAGAAATAGCGGCTGAAAACTCTCCAAATTTGGCAAAAGATAGAAACTTACATTTCAAGGAGCTCAGCAGTTGAAAGCTCACCCCGCCCTCCCCGCAGTTGAAAGCAAAAATCACAACACCGGTGGGGTTTTCAATGTATATACGTATAATACATATGACAACTATGTACAACGGCAAGAGGGGTAAAAGGTGTGGAGGTAAGATTTGTGCATTCATTTTGAAGTGGTAAAATATTAATTCTAGGTAGAACTGTGAAATGTTAAGTAAGTAAATGTAATTCCTAGAGCAGTTACTAAAACAAACTTTGCAAATAGATATAGTAAAAACACTATAAACTTCAAACAATCAACTGCTAAACACTCAAACAATCCAATAGAAGGCAGAAAAGAGGAAGCAATGGAATAAAAAAACAGGAGAAAACAGAAAAATAAAAAAATAGACCTAAATCCAAACATATCAATATATTTAATGTAAATGTATAAACACACCAACTAAAAGACAGAAACTGTCAAACTGAATTAAAAAAACAAGACCCAATTATGTGCTGTCTATAAGAAATTCACTTTAAATATAATGGTATAGATAAGTTAAAGAATGGAAAAAACATCTTCTTGCAAATCCAAATCCAAAGAAAGATGGAGTGTCTATATGAATATCAGATAGATTTCAGAGCAAGGAAAAGTGGCAGGGATAAAGAGGGGAATCTCATAATGATAAAAGGTTCAATTCACCAAGATGACATAACAATTCTAAAGGTGGCACTTAACAACAGAACTTCAAAGTACATGAAAGAAAAGCTGATAATTCTAAAAGGAAAAATGGACAAATCCACAATTATAGTTGCAGACTTCACATTCCTCTCAGTAATCAACTGAATAAGTAGACAGAAACAGCAACAGATAGAATTCAAAAACACCATCAACTAGTTCTAAACGACATTTATAGTACGTACGACCAAATAGCAGCAGAGCACACATTCTTTTCAAGTACACGTGGAATGTTCACCAAGATAGACCTTATGCAGGGTCACAAAACAAACTTAACAAATTTAAAAGAACTAAAATCAGACAAAATATGTTCTCTAACATAACAGAATTATATAGACATCAGTAACAGAAAGCTATCTACAAAGTAACTTTCTCTTGATGAAATGTCATAAAAGGCACATTTCCTCTGAGTCTACAACAATGAACTATTCCCAGAAGGCAACTAGTGAGTTGTGATATATACCTCAATCTAACTCTTTCTAAACTCATAGGAGTCAATCAGTATTCTCAGAAGAATAGCAAACTAACTTTGACAAAAAGCAATAAAGCTATCCTAACTTTAGAACATTAAACAGTCTTTACCCACCAATTTCAAATTCATTTAAAAATTACTTTAAAAATCATCTAAAAACTGGAAACAAATGGGGATATTAACTGAGTTATGAATAATTTAAGAATTTTTTTGTGAGCTGCTACAAATAGGCATTATTTGCCATCTGGATTAAACTTAACATTTGTTTTCCCAATACTAAATGTCAAAGGCTGTATAATAAGTAATCTTAACTAAGGAGCTGTACAGATGCGTTGTCTTGATTTTTTCCTTACACAAAGCTAGAGAGCTCCCTGCAACAGAGAACCACCGCTGATCTGTAGACAGGCCTGGTGTTGCTGACAGCTGAAGCCACTGCCAGATTCAGTTAATGCCTTTGTTTATTTTATTTTTTGTGCTGATATTCCACGTGGCTCAATGTAGACTGAAGAATGAAATGTCAGCTTTCAGAACACTATCTTTATCTAGTCAAAGAAAATTTCTAATTTCGGAAGTGAAATATTCATTATAGGCATACCTCAAAGCAATAAAGCACTTTACTAAAAGTATAAAGAAGCTGTTATTTCTTACTTACTAACAATCATAAACAAGAAGCCCTATTATCCATTAGTCTCTCAGGGGGCTATCTAAACCAATGACCTTGAACATTTTCATTCCTGCTAAAATAATTTTGAAAAATTATGCAACACTTCACACATTTTAAGTTGATATCTAAAAGTTCTCATCTTAAGTGTGAATAGTTGCAAAAGTAATATGTAAATTTTATTATTTCCTACGTAATATAAATTTTTATATTTTAAATAAACCTTACATTTTTAGATGTATCCAAATATATACAAATACTATATTTGATTATCTATAGAATTGTCTATTTAAAATGTGCATAAACACCCTCTTCTTTAACAGTAGAAATTTTACATCTTCCCTTTTTCTCCTTGAACTTTTACTTCCATTCCACTTTGTCCAAAGATTGTTGTTTGAATGCTAAATACTTGTATGCTTGAAAGTCTTTCATTGATCATACTATAATACTTCAATCTGTGATATGTACGTATGAGTATTTAGTAAATTTGTCTTACTTTCCAATAACCTTAATGCCCTAAATATAATTTTTTTGTCTTTTAGATTGATTACAATAACTCCTGGTATGCAATTTATCAGAAAGACACAATCATAAATTTTGACAAATAATTAACATAACAGGTAACAGTTAACTGAAAATATGTCTTTTAGTGAGAAGTTTAGAATGATGCTTTTATCATACTACTTATCACCAAATGTCCCTTTCGTTTTGGTGCCCCGAAAGTTTGTAAAACTGAGTAAACAAAACATGGTGTGATTCAGATGGGTTAAAAATATGTCTTTAGTCAAAAGGGAGAAGAGAATATGAGACTGAACCTCTGCGGCAAACATATTTCTCAGGAAGACCAATTTGAGGAAAGAGCAGGTATGGAAGATCCGCGAATTTATTTCCCTAAAGTTATCCAAAATAACTGGTCTCTTTCTTCTCCCCATATATACCTCAGTTTGAAAGCAACTGGGAGTTGACAAAAACAAAAGGTATGAGCTGACAAAGACAAAAGGTATAAATTTTGCTTTAAAACTTACCTACCAATCCAGAGTTTTCTATGCTCAGAAAAAATTGAATGCAATGTACTATGAAACCTATAATGCTCATTCTTTTTATCAATGTCAAAGAATAAGACTAAACGTGTAACCATTAAGAATCTGTCCAGCACTACAACAAATTGTAATCAGTACTAATGGTTACAGGTGGCTAACTTTTCTGATCAAAGGATCTACTCATACCCATTGAACTGCTTCAATCCACTTGTCTCACAATTAATCTTCATATGCTTTAAGATGCTCAATTCCTTTTTGTCATGGAACCAGTCCCTGTTACTGTTTTCACTACAGGTAGATCTAGCTTTAAGGGGAGGGGAGAACTGAAATAAATTCAACCCTTCATTCATAAATGGGGCACTAATAATTTACTCTTATGTCTCAAGCAGAAAGACAATAGAAAAAATATAATTGATGCTTCAGTGTTAAGACAAATAGCAAGTTTTTTTAACTGCCTCAATTGTACGACTGAGAATCAGTATAAAGAATCATACTGTATTATACAACAACTCTAAAAATCTTTTATAGAAAAAAACTTCAGTGTATTTTTTTATTGGGAAAAGCATTTTAGAGTGTAGGACTATTATACAGAGACAATTTACACTCTATATTTAAATTTGGAGCTTAATGTTCTTTTAAAAATAAAACTATTTCAAAGGATAGTGAGAAGTTCTCACACTTTTGAGTTTTGTGAACGATTTATTTAAAGATAATAAGTGTTATTAAGTGGTGATTCTGCACTCCTTGAGATATTTTTAAAACCTAATGAGCATGACGTTCATAAAAAATTTTAAGTGGAACACCTGGGTCAAATGGATGGAAAAAACAGAGGTTGCCCTAGGAAAAAAAAAATCCCCCAGATTTCCAGTCTTTAAATTCAACTTCATTTTGACCAAATGTTAACTGAATTTGGTCTTTGTATTCTGAGCAACTTATCTTATGAAAATCTATTTCCTTCACCACTCCCACTGAATATATATTTGCTAGTGATATGATTCTACAAAGTTAAACTAAATTACACAGTCCTGCATCTGTTTTCAGTTTTATCTAACTTAGTCAACACCCTCTCTCTCACAGCTCTCTGAACTGAATTCCACCCCCCCCCACCCACACACACTTTTTTAAAGCACTTTTCAATTCTCTATCCCCTGAGTCAAACTGAAAAAAGGGGAAAAAGTACATCTAATTTTAGACACTGGATCTGAAGATTTAGGGGCCAAATCCTAAAGTAGTGTTTAGTGTTTGGTTCTCAACCTTCATGTAAGTCTTTGATCACATTACAAAATCCACAACTGCACTGCTAGAAGTCAGGTTTTATATTAGGTGATATTTCAGTTTACTAAAGCAAACTCATGACTCAAGTAGAAGCAAATATTCTGTTTGAGTATCACTTTAGCTTTTTGATTTCTTTTTAAATTACGCAGCACTCGGATTAAAAGTGAGAAAGAAAAAGCAAGAATGAGATCCAATCAGCTCCTGAATGTACAAGATTAGATAAGACCAAATGCACTTTACACAGCTGATTATCAATAATTTTCTTAAAACATGTACAGGCTGAGAATATCTGAATTTTCAGCACTCCTTAAAAAAACAAACAAACCCAGTATGAAGTACATTCACTTTGAAAGTGAAAAAGCACCCATTCGTGTGTGTGTGTGTGTGTGTGTGTGTGTGTGTGTGTGTGTGTGTACAGTCTCAATAGCTTGATAGGTAGGTAAGTAGATATATAGTCATGTGCTGCTTAGTGATGGGTATATATTCTGAGAAATGTGTTGTTAGGCAATTTCATCATTGTAGAACATCACAGAGTGCACTTATAAACTTAGATGCTATAGCCTACTACACATCTAGGCTATACATTATAGCCTATTGCTCCTGCGCTACAAACCTGTACAGCATGTTACTGTACAAAACAACACAAGATTAAATAAAGCACAAGAGAAAATGGTGCAATCAAGAGGCTCGATAAACATAAGATGTATGAGGCTGCTGCCAGCACAGTTTCACAGCAATTTTTTAATAAGTGGAAAGAGTACACTCTATAAAATAATGATAAAAAGTATAGTATAGTAAATACATAAATCAGTAACACAGTTGTTCATGATCCTTATCAAGTATTACGCATTGTACATAACTGTATGTGCTATACTTTTATACAACTGGCAACACAGTAGGTTTGTTTACACCAACATCACCACAAAAAACGTGAGTAATGCACTATGATGTTACAATGGCTACAATGTCACTATTTCAGCTCCATTACAATCTTAGGAGACCACCATCATCTATACTGTCTGTCGTTGACCTAAACGTCATTATGCAACGCATGAATATATATAGTCTAGTTGAATTTCTTGTTTTAAGTAATGAAATTATGCCAGGAAACAATATCAAATCAGTTTCCAAAATCAAGTACACTGCCATGTGCTTTCGATATCTCTCGTAACTCCTAAATCTCTTTATCATCTTGACCTCCCTCCCAAGCTCCAGAGCCTATTTCCCAACTGCCCATCGGGTACTTTTAACTAGTACATCAAGTACCACCTCCAATTTTCACTCCTCTCCCATCTAAAGAGAACACACACACACACACACAGTGACATACATGGACATATACACAGACACACACATACTCTTTCAATTAGTTTTTCCCATTCCATTATCATTCTTAATTATACAGGTTCAAAACCTCAAAGTTATATCTTTGGGTCCTTCTCCTTAACACTCCTCTACTATCTGATAGTCAACCTGAAGTTTTCTTGCACAATTACTTATATACTATATCTCGTACTCCCTTTTCATTCCCACAGCATCACTCTACATAAGACCCTTATCGCCAAAAAAACGGCCTCACTCCAAAAGACTGTAAAAATCTCCCCAGTCTCTCTCCCTCTAGGACTCTCCTAGTCAATATATTTTCTAAAAATATAATACCAAAATGAAAAGCACCACATTGTCCTTATTATCAAAGAATTCACACTCCAGCAGGAGACACAAAACAAACTGTTAACATAAGTGGATGAGTGTTATACTGATGGTATAAACAAAAACATCTAGGAAGGCAAGGGAGTGATAGACAAGGTTACAGCTGAGCTGGAGAAAAGCATCCCAGACAGAACAGCCCAGCTGTGTGAAGGTTCTTGTTCTGAGGGAAGGACAAACGTGCAGGGGCAGGAGAGAAGGAGAGAAGACTCCAACTGTGGGACCTTTACTGTCATGCTAAGAAGTTTAGACTGGATCCTCTTAAAATGTGAAACAAGCAAATATATAAGAAGGCTTTATTTTAAGTGTTTGTGCCTTTGCTACTTTGTTTTTAATAGGTAATTATAAAAACAAAGTAACACAAGCACTAGTAAAACCAGACACATCTTCCAGAAGTGTGACCAATGATAAATTACTTATCATCTACACTTCAGATTAGTAAACAGACTCTGTAGGAAAATCAGATATGAGGACAGTATTCTTTACATATTCATTAGGTCAAATTGGTTTATTTATGGTATTTAAATCTGTGTCCTTACTGATACTTTTGTCTTCATGATCTAACAATTGCTGAGAAAGGCATGTTTAAAATTTCTTACTTTATGAGTTTGTCTATTTAAAAAAAATTTTTATTAAAGTATAATGGCATACAATATTGTATTAGTTTCAGGTGTACAATGTAAGTGATTTGACATTTATATACCTTATGATGTGATCACCACACCAAGTCTAGAACCATCTATCACTATGCAAAGCTATTATGATATTATTGACTTTATTCCCTGTGCTGTATACAGTTTGTCTATTTCTTAACATCAGATAGTGTATGTTTTCATTCAGTTCTACACTGTCCATTTGATTCTTTGATTTATTTTAAATAGATTCTAATTTTCTGGTGTCATGTGGATTAATCCTTAATGCTCTGTTTAATGACACAGAAAATGTTCCTTAAGAATAAGCTTTTTGGTCCATTTTTTGAACCAAATCTAACCTGTTATGCTGTTCAAAACAGTTTGGTAATTATCTTTCCCATGCTCTTCCCTTTCTGTCAGCAATCCACTTCAAGCCAAATATACCTCATGTTTAGAGCACATTAGTTCTGCTCTGTCTGACCTCCACTTGACACAGAGAATGGTGGCCCACATGATCACAGGAGTTTATATTCACACACAAGAAAACTAAATCAGTTACATTATATGCTACCTGGTCACATTTCAGAACTCTCTGCCCATAATATAAAAGGAGAGGGAAGAAAGTTTGATAAATCTACAGAACATTTCCTTCTTCTTCCAGAGGAGGAAAATAATGACCAGTTTGAAAAGATTCGGGCCTAAGTTAGTAGTAGTTTAAAGAGACGTAAGTATAAAGCCTTATGGCAGGGGACCAAATCAATCGTAGAATGCATAGACGCACAAGAGCAACACGTAGGCCTGACAACTATACTTCTGACCAATTTCCTATCTCAATACTCATTCGTATGTAAGGAAGGCAATCTGAAAGTAGGTCATCTGAGGTACATAGCTGTGGCTGAGTCCTCACTGGAAATGACTGATATATAAACAAGATAGGACAAAAGAAAAACCCTAAATACAGTAGTGGGTTATCTCATACAACTTGTAAGGTATTTTATTCCTCTAAGAATATGAAAATAAATCAATTTTACCATAGAGTGACCAAAAACAGTGTTTTGTTTTGTTTTTAAACTGCAGTTCTTGACCCATTAGTGGATTGTGAAACATATTAGTGGATTGAGATAAGCTTTTTTTATTTAATGAAATAGGAGAAGCTAGAAACAATACCAGAATACATTGCAAAGGCAAGTACTGTTTTATGAAAATGTTTCAGTTTTATGTACACACATATATGAAAGGTACATAAATGTCTGAAAGGTGTTTTATATGGCAGGTCCTAATAAAAAAAAGTTTGAAAAATATTTACTCATATCTAGGATCTGCCAGTAAGACAAGCTTATTTTCTCAGAGTAGGAGCAAAATTAGGAATATTTTTAAATATTTTTGTAAGATTATCTAGTCTAAACATCATCTACCTAGATTTTAAATAACTATGTACTCATTTTTCAGATGCCACGAATTCATTTATTCAAAAGTTCCAAAAAGACTATTGCGTACCTTCTATATACCAGGAATGGTTCTATGTGCTGGAAATAGAAAACTGAATAAAATTGAACTTCCTGCCCTCACAAAGTTCAAATTCTACCAGAGATAAGTAGTCATGGTGCCAGGTGCCAGGCTAAGTGCTTTACATACATTCTCACTCGGATCCCATAATCCTATGAGGTAGATAGCATTTACATTAATCTTTATTTTATTATGTGGCAACTGAGGCTTAGAGAAGTTATTTAACTTGTTCAAGGTCTCTCTATCTCTCTGTCTCTCTCTCTGTGACTGGCACTGGCGTGCACACACACACACACACACACACACACACACACACACAGCTGCAATGGCAGAGCTGGGATTCAAACCCAAGGCATCAGGATTCCAAAGCTCTACTCTCAGCCACCACACTGCACTGTCTTCCAGAGTCCTTCTATCTGCAGGAAAATAAAGTGGGATTACTTGTCTTTTTAAAAATTATATAAATTAAAAGAGGGTAATTATTGAAAGTTGACTCAAATAACAATTCAGTTTCATTAAATTTGTCTGCTTTGGAATAAACACATTCAACCATCAGGTGGTTTTTATAATGTCTTCAAAACCGTGAAGGAAGAAAATAATAAAGAATGGTAGACAAAAGGCCTATACATCAGCACGATATGGTTTAAAAAAAAATAGGCCTGCTCCATGAATAAGTTCAGCTTAGGCTCTCACAATAACAAGCTTCGGCAGAGGAGCACGACTGTTCACAAGCCTTAGCAAGATAATCATGCCCTACATGTATCCTCCAGGTCTGAGACAGATGTCTGAGAGAAGCAAGGCCCACTCCACCCACATGGGCAGCTAGATATGCTGAATCAACCCTGAACTTGAAGATGGTGAGGCTAGGTCACCCCACATCCACACTACTAATACACTGACTGATCCTTGAGACAAGAATTGGTTTTGTTTTGCTCCCACTATAGTCCTATCACTTACGACAGTGTAGCGGACGTGGCAGATACTCAGGAAATAGTTGCTAAGTTAATATTGCACAAGTTATTCACAACATATTTCTTCTCTCAGGCCTTGATTCCCTATAGTGCAAAAAGAGTTGGACTAGATTAATATATTCACTTTCAGCTCTAAAATGCATACTTCTCTGAGCTAGAATTTCTAAATATATCACATACAGCATCAGTGTGGGTCTGAATACATGCCCAAGTCACAAGGTTTCACAACATCTTACAACATCTTACTTATGCAGTCCAACATAAGGTAAACAATGAATTTGCCCTGTGAAAATACTGGAACTACTCATATTGCTGAGGTAGGAAGAGATAAAAGCTAGCTATTGTAGAAATAACATTACATAAAATATGTCTGACCATTCAGCTAAAACAGGAGAGAAGTTGATGCTCATAAAAACAATAACAATGGCAGCAGCAAAACAGAGATTATTCAGACGTTTGAAGAATCAGAAAAATCTGTTACCTGGTTTAACTAAATAATCTTACTGTGAAGGCAGAACACTTACTTTTCAAATAGATTTATCGCCCATATAACGTCCTAACCTTTTACAATTTCCTCCAAAAAGGAAAAATAAATTATTTTTAGCCCACTATTTTAAATAATATCTCAAATAATGAAGCAATTTGCCTATATCATAAACCACTAGTTCAGGTAGTCAGGTTTTACTAAATATATTTGCTGAAGATTAAAATGGAATTAAACATTAAAGTATATCCCTTACCTATAAAAAATTAAATGGTTTTTCAAATCATCCCTAATTGTTATAGGAAGAAAGTTTTGCTTCTAAATATTTCAAACTTTGTTGTAGATGCTTATTATGTAAAAAAAACACTGGTAGAAACTATAGGGGAATCAGAAAACTCTGGAAAGTATTGAGTCCTCACACACAGGGCCCAAGTTGAATACACGTGGCTTGACATAAAAAGTCAAAGAGTAATTCAAAAGTTTAAATGAAGGCATGTTAAGAGAAATGTCATAAGACACATTATAATGTGGCTGCCAGTAAAAAGGAAAGGAACACTTATGGCATTTCATCATGCACAGATTCTAAGAGAAAAAGTTTATACTGATGACATTTCCATTTCCAGACTTGTTCCTTCTGCTTACTTTTAATTAAACAGTCTAAGCCTGTGTATAAAAACAAAAGAGTTATTATTCAAAGGAAACCAAAAGTTTAAATACAACAATAGCTGTTTTTATAACATTTAAAAGAAAAGGTAAACAATTCAAGCTTACTTTAACAATTCTTTTAACCCTCTGTCACGCAACTGATCTCAGATTCATTACACACAAATTTTCAAATATCTATAGTTAACTTAAGTATCATGACTCATCGCTTCCGTATCTTCCCCCTCTTCCGTAACCTATAGCCAGTGTTGTTTGTGACTTAGTACAGTAAAGACGTATTTCATAGCAACATCTTTAATCTCACAGATTCGCTGCACCTATTTGAGATTTTCTTATATTTTTTCAACACATTTTTTTGTATAGTACTATCCTTTCAGACATTCCAGAAAGATTTTAAGTATAGCTTTATTATTGAAACTTAGTAATTAGGTATTTTATTTTCTAATTAACCTGAAAGATTCATTGCACCTGTTTAGGGTAATATTTTTCCTTTGTAGAATTTACCTTCTAAAATGGCTCAAACTCAAAGGTTTTATAATCCAGATGACCCGAAAGATGCTGAGATATTGCTGTAGATGTTGATAGAGTCTGATAATTATGAAAATGAACTTGAATTTGAAGACAAAAGTGACACAGATGTTGAAGAACGTGACCAGAATTCTGACACTGAGCAAGAAAGTTCTCCTTCAGAAAGTGATCAAGAAAGTAGTGAACAAAGAAATAGATGAATATTTTATTGGGAAAGATAAAATAACCAAATGAAAAAAAACTAAATTGTCACAGCGTGTAAAAAACAGACCACAAATTATTTTAGTGTGTTTGCCAGGTGTCGTGGGATCTGCAAAGCAGGCCAAAACTAATCTTGAATGTTGGAACTGTTTCATAAATAAGGAAATATTGGATATCATCGTTCTGCATACAAATGAATATATTGTAAAAATCTGGTCACAATACTCTCGTGAGAGAGATGCAAAATGTACAGACCATGTCAAAATGAAAGCATTTCTAGGGCTGCTATATCTGGCAGGTGTACTGCACAGTAATAGGGAAAGCTTATACTGAATTTATGTAATCAACATATATTGTTTTTACTTCATGGCAAATTCAACTTTCATTCTGAAAAAATAATAAGCATGCTTACACGTTATTTTCATTCATTTTCAATTTAAATAAATAAATGTCACACACGCATCTAATAGAAGCATTGCACCCGAACTCATAACTTTTGCATTGTGCCCGATGGAGGGTTAAATACAGCATTTCATGAGAAATTGGAAGCCTTGTGTATGGCTAGTGGGAATGTAAAATAGTACAGCCAATGTGAAACAGTTTGGCGGTTCCTCAAAAACTCAACATACTTGTGGAATATCATATGACCCAGCAATTCAACTCCTGAGTATATACCCAAACGATTTAAAAACAAGGACTCAAAAACAGTTACTTGTACACCAACATTCCTAGCAGCATTATTCATAGTAGCCATTAGGTAAAAACAACCCTGTGCTCATCAACAGATGAATGGATAAACAGAATATACACATATAATACAATGGAATATTTCTCAGCCATAAAAAGGAATGAAGTTCTGATACATACTACAACATAGGGAAACCTTGAAAACACTACGCTAAGTAAAATGAGCCAGACATAGAAGGACAAATATTAGATTCCAGTTATATGAAATGTCTAGAATAGGTAAATTCAGAGGTAGAAAGTAAATTAGAAGTTATCAGTATGTAAATATTTAATCACTGTCTTGTACACCTGAAACTAATATAATATTGTATGCCAATTGCAATTGAAAAATATAAAAAAATAACAAACGAAGAAGTTACCAGTGGCTGGGGAGGAGATGGGAATAGGGACTTATTGCTTAATGGTTACAGAGTTTCTGTTTGGGGTGATGAAAAAGCTTTGCAAATAGACGCTAGTGATACAGTTGTACAACATTGTGGGTATAATTAATGCCACTTAATTCTATGTTTAAAAATGATAAAAATGGCAAATTTTATGAGACACACATGATGACCACAATTTAAAAACAACTGGGGGCCAGCCGAGTGGCTTGTTGGTTAAGAGCTTGCCCAAGAGTGAGAGCTCTGAGCAACAGGGTTGCCGGTTTGATTCCCACATGGGCCAGTGATGCTGAGCCCCAAGCTGAGCTGCCAACAGGTGGAAGGATGGCTCAGCTGGTAAGAGCACATGCTCCTAATAATAAGGCTGCCGGTTTGAACGGTGGGCTACGCCTACCTGCAATTAAGGACTGAACTTGGCACACTGAGCTGAGCTATCTCCTAGGTGGCTCAGGGGATAGAGCGTGTGCTCTTAACAACAAGGCTGCCGAGTTCAACTGCCGCATGGGATGGTGGCTATGCCACCAGCAACTAATTGAACACAGCACCTTGAGCTGAACGGTGTGACTGGACTTGGAGCTGAGCTTGCTAGGCCCTCCATAACTAAGATTAAAGGACAACTACTTGGCTGCCCCCCTTCCCCAATTCCCCAACACTGTTGCCCTCCCCAAATTCCTCAATAAAATCTTTAAAAAATAAAAAAATAAAAAATAAAAACAGCATTCCATGATCACCCCACAAATTAAAATACAAAAGGAAAATGTGTCTTTATATAAAATGGAGAGCACTGGTGTTCATCACATTAACCAAGCTGAACTTGGCCACCAGCAGCCTGACCTGATGTGCCTCCTGATATGATGTGATCTATATATAATGGTCTTAATGGAGAAATCTGACCTGAATCTTATCATGAAGGAAGTGACAAATCTATAATATGGGATGTTCTGCAGGACAACTGGCCTAGACTCTTCAAAGGATTCACTGTCATTAAGAGAGTGATGCTGTGACTGTTCTAGATTGAGGAAACTAAAAAAACACAAGAGCCACATGCAATTCTTGAACCCTGATTAGAACTGATCTGGAGGAAAATGAGCTATAAAGAATATTTTGGGGGGCCGGCTGAGTGGCTTGTTGGTTAAGAGTTGGCTTGGGAGTGCCAGCTCTGAGCAGCAGGGCCCCAGTTCGGATCCCACATGGGCCAGTGACGCTGCGCCCTCTACAGCTAAGATGGTGAACAACAGCTCGACCTGGAGC
>NW_017731491.1:788963-812249 GCF_001890085.2 Hipposideros armiger | reverse complement strand
AAAAAAAAATAAATCAGAATTCCTCAAAGTTTCCTCTTTTCCACTCAGTATATACTTAAGAAAGCTAAATGAGCAATGGGGAAAATATAGCAAATTCAGTGCTTTACATACCTTCGACATCATACCAATGTGCGCCATTTGTGATCCCATCTTTGAAAGTCTCGTCTTCATCTCCAGGACAATGAGGTGTCCCAGTTTTCATGATGGGGTGGTTTGACGCATAGGCTTTTGCCAAGTATTTAAATACTTCATCATCTGAGGTTTTGCTGTACGTTCCAGTGGCCTTATGTTCTGGAGAATCATCAAAAGGATAGCTTGCTACCACTGAGCCACCATGCAGATTTCCAGAAAGCACAAACCTTTAAAAACAACCACATCACATCTCACCAAAAAAAAGCAGAAAAACACCATGTATTTAAAAATTCTACCTTTTTCATAAATAAACTCAGTATCTCTCTTGAGACCCAAAAGACAACTCTATCAGCTGCTTTAATAGACCAACAACAAAGAAAACAAAATGGAAAGAAAGCATTATCAACATAATAAATTTCAAATAGTTTTTACAGTTCAAATTAACCTTCAATAACTTTGAAAAGTTTTTTCCCCCATCATTGAAAACGTAGCTGGATAACAGAGTACAAATTAATGTTTCAGGAGACATCTTATTTAGGGAATTCCAAATTCACATATACAGTTGAACGATATGAACTTGCCAATATTCAATCATGTTTTGACCTACAAAAATGACAATTTCCTACAGTTCAACCTAATACTTGTATTTCATAATGTGTTAATTTCATAGAAAGCGTGGCTTGTATAAATAAATATTTGTTGAACGCATTAGTTAGGTTAATAACTTTCATGCTTTTTATATTACTATCCAAAGAAATTTTTAAGATAGGGAGTCTAATTTAAAACAGGATGTATTTTACCTTATTCCGGGTTCAATATACTAAAATTCACATTTTCAAGAGAGAAGCCACAGTTGAGAAGAGTCAGGGTGTGTGTGTGTGTGGAGTGTGTGTGGGGGGGCAGGGGTGGAACCTGATACACTGAGCTGCTTTCAGAGAAAAACAATACAGCACATAAAAGACTAGTCCTTCATTGCCTCACTGTAAAAGCAGCTCTCTTTCTAGGCCCAAGGTTCCTGATTGGGCCATTAGAAAATAAACTGACATGGCGACAAGGCTGCTCCTATAAAAGAAACATTTTTATTTTTTTTATGTTTCTACTTTTAAGTGAACACATTTACAATCTGGTCAAATTTGTAGATACAGAATATGCCTTTTATGGTGAAAGCTAAAGGCAAAAACGTGCTGAAGTCCTATTTCTACATCTCTCCCTTATATTAATAGTTTAAACCATTACTATGAGTAGAGATTAAACACTTATTCTCTTTGCATTTTAAATTGCATTTTCTTGCTTCTGCCTTTTTGTGTTTGAAATGAACTGACCTACGGAAATTCTAAATGGGGTTGATATATAACATTTACTTCTACATGCTTGAAATGAGATTAAACCTATGGTACTAGTTTGAAGGGTTAAGTATGGATCAGTACCATCCCAGAGACCAAACAATGAAAATTACACAGAATCTGTTCATCAGTAGATAGAACTTAGCCATTAAAGACAGTGATTAAATACTAGAATAGACTATGAAAAGATACTAGTTAAAAACTAATATAATTAGCACTCTTCCAGACACCAGAGGAGAACACCATTTGGTGTAGCAGCAATAGCACAGGCTTTGGAGCCAGCCAAATACGGGTAAGAACATTCGGTCTCCCAGACCTCTCTCTTACTAACAATAGATCAGGAGAAGTTACTGCCTCTAAATTTATTGAACCCTAGTTTCTCATCTGTAAAATGGGGATTAATGAGACTTGTTTTCCAGGGTTGTTCTGAGAATTAAATAAGATAATATATGTGAAACATCTCCAACACAACGAAAGCTTTATGTAGCACCTGCTCAACTAATGTTCACTCTTTGGAGAGATCTAGCAACCTGCTTAGAGAATCACTACCTTATAGACTATCATTCTACTCCTCACTTCCAATGCCATCCCTTGGGTGACACAATGATACAGAAAAAAAATTACGCACATATCTAACATCCTAACTTCACCTTACCCACCCCTCCCCCATAACTCAAGGTATTAACAATTTATTTTCTAGTTGGTATGCCTAAAATAATGTTTTCTCCCCACTGACTTGGGGAGTTACAAGACAGCTGGCCCAGTTCAGGCAATCCATTCAACAACACATTTTCTTGAGTGTCAACTTTGGTCAAACATTCTATTGTGCATACTAGGGAATACCTCAGTGAAGAAACAAAGACAAAAATGCCCCCAAAGTGTTCATATTCTAGTGAAATAAAATGGATAACTGAATATTCTAAATAAGTGAAACACATGCTACTTTAATTACATACGAGTACTTTCGATTAAAACGTTCAATTCCAAGATTCTCTACTAAATGCTATATTTTACTTTGTTAAACATTTCTTACAACATTTCTCAGAAATATTATTAAAATGGCCTAACCAAATATGGTCCTTTTAGAACAATAAAATATTTGCAATCTATTCGAGTGATAAAATTCAATTATTACATTTTCCTTACTCTACTTACACAGTTTTAAAAGTACCAGTGCCACTCTTACAATGAGGATTTCAAGAGAAAGTGATACCATACTACTTTCAGTCTTTGTCAAAGCAACTTTGCATATCAATCTAATTTTACTTGAAAGGCATTTTATGGTTTCCATTCACATCAGTTCTCTGAAGTATTTCTCATAATTGACTTTAGCATCATATATTATTCCTTGCATAAGATTTAAAGTAGCTGCTAAATATATTATAAACAAGATATTAAAAAGCAAATCTCTAAGTTGACTCTATTATGCTCTCCAGTTATTTATTTTTAAAATAAATAACTTTTAAAAATGAAGAGAACTTGACGTCTGATAAACTAAATTCTGAAGATTCAGGAAGTTGTAGATATACACACAAGCCTCCAGAAGTAATCTGCACCCACCCTCAACAATATGACAATGCTTTTCATAAATATACCCCAAAAAATTGGTAAGCCAATCTATTAAAATCTAAGCAGATATCTTTAATTAATGAAGTCTAGTGTGACAAAAATACGGGGGTCAAGTAAATTGTAAAATCTTTATTTTAATGACAGTTAAAATTTTGTATATCTTCCTAAATATATGTCTCAGTTCTCAAGAGTACAAAAACACCCATTGCGTGAAGCATAAAATGAGACAGAGAACATAAACTTTACTTTCCTAAGCAGGAGAAAATGAATCTTAAAATTTTACATATTCGAAGTAACAACAAAAATCTATTTCTAATATAGCTGGATGAATAGGGTATCAAGGACTTACTTAAATGATTTATTTCACAAAGCACTAAAAAATCTAATTAATTTCCCCATACAGACCAATGTTTGCAGTTTTTAAATTTCCTATCCACAAAACTGAGTCTATATTTAGGCATCAGTCTCAAATTCTGTGTGTGCTTGTGCTTTTAATTTTATTCACATATCAGTGTCCTTTGTTACTGACTAATCATTAAAGAATAGGCATTTTGAGTTAATTTTTGAAGACCGAGGATGGATGGATGTACTTTTCACCCTTTGTAGTTGCCTACTTTTCTGGTTAGAGTTACGTGCTTGAAGAATGTTTGGGTATGATTAGGGTAGTCCATAGTTACACAACAAAATGACTTTCTATGTAATACCAACTGACACAGATGAACTTTTAAAAATCCTCACAAGCTCCTATCATTGAACTACCTGGTCCAGACCACAATTCATAATCATTAAATACTGATGCTATGAAACAGTTGGCCAGAGAGCGAATTTTGGGGTCCAGATTTAAAGTTTAAAGCTTTCAGTATAGCCTCAAGCTGACTTGGATCCAAGACAAAGCTCATTTTCATTTTTGGTCACAGCAGAACTAATACTAAAGAGAAAAATCTAGTCAGAATTTACATTCCTGCAAGGGTCGTGACAGGGCATTCTGAGCATGTCACTTAAGCAATGCAAAGAGCGCGCTTGATATATATCAGAAAAGTCTTGGTCATCACAGCTTCTGACAATAAGATGTATATTAAAGTCATATTTCTTACACAAATGTTTAGCCATCATGTCATAGTTATCTTTAAAAGAAAAACAATCTTCCCAGAAAGCCTATGTGAAATTGAATATCTACAAGGGAACTCGAAAGGAGGAGTAAAGTAAAGGTGGAAGATAAAAAAAAAATCTAGAACTAACACAATTCCCATGAATTTTCTAGGTGCTGAATATACTGAAATCTTGTAGAAGAGATGACTCTACAAGGCCTGCAAAGAAACT
Source organism: Hipposideros armiger (assembly GCF_001890085.2). Classification (NCBI taxonomy): domain Eukaryota; kingdom Metazoa; phylum Chordata; class Mammalia; order Chiroptera; family Hipposideridae; genus Hipposideros; species Hipposideros armiger. The sequence continues at coordinate 807,885 of NW_017731491.1, read as the reverse complement.
TCTTTTTTCATTGTTTCTTTTATCTGTCACTCAGAAATCTTTTTCAAATCAAGATGGAGAAATTAGCTAGTCTTATGAAGACAAAAAATAGGGATATGCTGGCAAAGCTGATCCTTGAAAAAGGGAGGTAGTGCAGGCTCACTTCAGACATTATTCCATCTGAAGTTCCCTCCTTGCTTTATTTCTCTTTTGTTTTGCCGAAAATCCTACCCATCTCTCAAGACTCAGTTCAAGTTCTACCTCTTCCACAGAGAGATGATCCATATTACTGCAGCCCACACACATTTTTGCCAGTAGGAACAATTAATGTAAAGTTTAACTGGGTATATAAACACACCCTGTATATATTTATAATGTTCTCTTATATTCCAATTTCTTGAGGTCCTCATGCTTTTAATTTTTTAATTTTAAAATCCCATTTAGTGCTTAATAACACTTAAGGTGTGTATTAAGTGTGACAATGAGCCATTCAGTCCTGGCCCACTAATAAAGTGCACAAATGATATCAGAAACCCATCAGAGAGTCTACAATGAAGCAGCTCACAGATGAAGGTTCCAGATCTGTGCGAATTCTCCAACCCCATCCATATGCTCCTTAGCTGAGTCAGAGGTAATAAAGGTTGGAAGAGAACCAATTTCTGTCAAATAACGAAGAGGAAGACCCTGGGTGTCCTTTATCATTTCTGGGCTCCAGTCTCCCTCTATGGCTGCTAAGAGCACTGACTAACAAGATGCCTGAGTCCAAGTCACAGCTACACTCTGTACTATGTGAATTATTTAACCAATCTGACCCTCAATTTCCCATATGCAAAACAAGGATATTAAGGGCGTCTATCTCTTCAGGTTGTGGCCACGCAAAGGGCTTGCTTGACACAGTGCCTACAATAATAAGATGATCGCAATACTCACAGCTTACCTATAAAATGAGTGAGCTAACCTAGGTGTTACCTTAAGGTCTCTTCCATCCCTCATAGTCTATGGTCCTGTGAAAATAGGGGCCAGAATGCCAGAAAGGAGCCGCCTCTCCAGACAAACCGCTCTCTTTGCATCCGTTGAACCAATGACAGCCTCTAGGCAGCGCTTCTCGGACAATCAGCGGGATAGGAGGTATGCGGCCCTGTTCCCGTTACGCGATGTCGCCGTCCACCCTACCTACCAAGGTCCCTTAGGCCTAAAAGTACGGTTTGAGCGCCCACTGAGAGCAGAACCCAGCCTCTGCCCCTGGAGGCTCGCGTGGCTTGGGGGGGGGGGGAGGACGACACTCACTTGTTCCTGCGGATCCAGTCAATGAGGGCGCGCACCTCGGGCACGTCGTCCAGGGCCGGGGGCTGGCCGGTGCTGAACTGGTCCGGGAAGCTGCGGTTGAGGTCGCGGCCGCGGCTGTTGTCGCGGCCGCTGGACCCGGGAGGTCCACTGTCGCCGAGGCCGCAGTCGCCCTCGCGGGCGCGCTCAAAGCCATCGGGATTGAGGCTGGGCAGCACGTACACGTCGGTGGTGTTCAGCAAGCGGACGAGGCGCGGGTCCCCGCGGCCGTAGCCAGCCGCCAGCTCGCGGGCCAGGTAGATCAACACCTGGCGCGACACGGTCTCGTCGCCGTGCATGTTGCCCACCAGCTTCACCTGCGGCCGGCCGGGCACGAGTGGCCCCGCCGCATCCGGCCCCGCGATGCTGTCAGGGGGCGGCGGCCCCAGGCCGGCCGTGAGGCGCAGCACCCACAGCGGCCGACCCTCCACCGAGCTGCCGATGCTGAAGAGGCGGGCCAGGCCCGGGGGCCCCGCGGCCGCCGCCTCCCTCAGCGCCGAGCCCAGCTCCTCTTCGTGGTAGTAGTGGTTGAACTGGCCCTCGTCTGCCTCGGCGCCCGCACTCGTCGTCGTCGTCGTCGCCTCCGCCTTCTTGATGTGCGCTGCTCGGGCCGGGCTCCGCAGCAGCAGCAGTAGCAGGCACAGCAGCGGCGGGAGGCGCCCGGGCCGCCAGGGCGGCCGCGCGTCCCAGCCGCTCGCCATCTTCCAGCAGCGCCGCTAAGCCCGGCTCCGCTCCCGCGGCTCCGCACTCCGGGCGGCCAGGGCTCGCCGGATCCCCTCCGCGCCTAGCAACCCCATCCCGCCCTCCGACCGCAGCCAATCGTGGAGGGCCTGCTATGCGTCACGCAGGGGGCGGGGCTGTCCTTAAAGCAGCCAATTCCCTCTGGGCGTGCCTTTCCTTCTGTCCCGGACAAGTTTGATCACTCTGTGCGTTCGCTAAGGTTCCTTTCGCTGTCTTTCCCTACTTCCCGTTTCCTCTTCTGCATTTGCTCCGCTTTTCCTTAGTCTTTTCTTGATGGCTTACCCCTTAAATTCTCACCTCTATTTCTCTGAGTACCCTTACCATCTTTGTTGCAGCTTTTCCCCAGCTGCGCTTTAACGCTTCGAACCGAGAATCGAAAGAATCGAAAGGTTCGAAAGCATCAAATACTCGAAAAAAAAAATCAAAAGATTCGAAAGACTCTATCCTGGAAGAGCCAAAGAACGCTTTAGCCCTTTCCACCGGAGTCGTCCTGCCTCGGCTTGAGCCCAGCGCCCTGCGAGCGGTTGAAGAGAATGGGGATACTATGGGCACAGTAGAAGCCTCACTACCTCACAAGGCAGTACATTCCAATAGGTTTCTGTGTTGAAAGAAGGTGTGTCCTTTATGTTTAGCGGATTATCTCTTATGTAGTAGGCTCCCTTTGCGTCCGTGTATATATTGTTTTGGTATCACCACCCGGCAATTTCATTGCCAACTACAGTAGTTCCAGTGTGTGCTGGTTTCAGCCCTTTGTAGGCAGATTTCTTCATTTGATAGTTCACTTGCCTACCTCTCACAACTTTCCTGAGCGAGTTATTTGTTTAAGTGTGACATTCGAACGACATTTTAAAAGCAGCAGGTGTGACATTTCTGGAAACACTTGCTTGGTGAGTATAATCCCTGAACTGCTCAATGATCTGCCAAAGCTGGCAAATACAATGTTTTATCATCTAAAGAGGCCTTTCAAACTGGACTTTAAAGTAGGCTTTAGTCCATTGAACTTGAAGAAACTCAAAACCTCACAATTCTTTTTCTCAAGTGTGAAATTATACCCATCTAACAATATAATTGCCAAAACTGTTGTAGTTCCTTCTTTAAGAGTCTGGCATTTCAAGGCCCCTTCCTTGAACTATGATTGAACCCTAATATGACTAGTAAAGAATTCATCCATTCATTTATCAAATATTTATTGAGCAACTGATGTATGCCAGAGCTAGGTGCTGGTAAGCAATTCATTCTGCTCAGTTGGAAACTGGATACAGTTTGTGATAAGTGCTACCATAGAGATACGGGGGCCCAGGTGAGGCAAACCTCATTCAACCTGAGTAGGAGGAAGGGAGGAGAGAAACTGGGGTAAGGGGGAAGGGAGGAATTCTGGACAGACAGAAGGAGGAGCAAACACAAAAGGCTGCAAGGCTTAAGAGCAAAAACTGCACTTTCTGGGAACTCCGTGCAGATGAGGATTACTGATGTGAAGGAGCTCACAGGTGTGGCGGTGACCTGGCAGGACACCAGCCAGAGAAGCAGGACCAGAATCTGAAGAAACAAGTCAGGCTCTGGGGAGTACTTGATCTGTAAGATGATGGAGAGCCACTGACCAATTTTAAGCTGGTTTAGAAAAATTCTTCTGACAGTAGCATGGAGAGTGGAGTGGAAGACCTAAGACTGAAGCCTGAGGAACTTGTAAGAAAGTTATAATCCAAGAAGATACTATGAGGCTCTGAACCTTCAAGGGTAGTGCCAGTGGAGGTGGAGAGAAGGAAATGTATTCTCGAAAGACCTTTATGAGGGAATGTGGACAGGATCTGGTGACAGAGAGGATTGTAGACTGACTCCAAGTTACAGCTTAAGCAACTGGCAGGTGTGTGCTGAGGTGTGGGACAGGAGAAAGCTCAGACTTAGGAGAAGGTGATGAGGACAGCGCCGTCACTCTGGTCCTGTGAATGCCGCTTCTTCTTTATGCCCCATTGGTCTAGTCTGTATCAGACACAGCAGCTACAACTCACCAGAAAAAAAAACCCCAACCCTGTACAGAAACCCCTCTCCCCCTGGGAGTGCTTAGTCATTACACCATGCACTTTTTACAATAATCCAAATCACAGAAGCCCCAGGGGACATGTTAACCTCTAATCAGGTATTTCCTTTTCTACCATTTCCACTCTCCTTTGAAACCTCTTCCTGCCACCTCACTCCTGCCACCTCACCTATGAGGCAGGCTTGAAACATGAAAAAGCAAGTATGAGGACAGTGAAATAACATGGAATAGCCTGAGTCAGCACCCTCCCAGGAATCCTCGCTCCTCCAGCAGTGTCTTTGCAGCCTCTTTCAGGTCTGAAGCCTCCATCCTTAAGCAGGTACATTGTGCCAGTGGTTAGACGTGAAACTTCAAGCTCCTGACCCCCATCACTGCCCACTAGAGGGGAAACCTCCAGCTAAATACCTCCAGCTGTCCCTGAGAAGTCTTGAACCTTGTGACAGGTGTCCCTTTCAAGGTGTCCCGTGTCCCTTTCTCCAAATCTCCACTCTCACCCCACCCCCAAGGAAAGTCTTGGCTTCACAAGTGAGGAAACTTGGGAAAAGGCTTCCTGTTCACAGAAGCAGAGTAGTTATAACCTGGATTTTTAAAAATAGGGCAGAGCTGTTGGTGGCCTGCCTGGCTTCGGTAACCACTTCCTTTAAAAGAATCATAGGCAACTGAAGCACAGCATTGATCATGAACTTGTAAATGTCACATTGTCTGGCAGAAACACTCACAGACTCGTACATTCAATTTGACAAATGTTTATGGAGCACCTTCTCTGGTGAAAGGTCTGCTGTGCTGGGTAGGAGGATTACAAGATGAATGAGGGATTCTCTTGTCCCAGGAAGCCAGGGTCTAGAGGAAAATTGTGCATAGACAGGATGTGTTTCTAGGGCCGGTGCTGTATAAAAAGCACTCTACTAAACCCTTTGTATTGGTTGATGCATTTAACCTTTGCAACAATCCTGAGGTAGTTACTAATATCGTTCCCATTTCAAAGATAAAGAGACTGAGCATGAGGTCTCTTAGCTGGCAAGCCACAGATCCAGGACTCCCACCCAGGGAGTCTGGCTTCAGAACCTGTGTGTTTATTCTCTATAATAAAATTAGTTCTATGTAGTGAACTAAAACAAAAACTGCTATTGGAACACAGAGGAAAAAGCAACTAATTGTGATGAGAAGTCAGAGGAAACTTCACCAATACTATTAGATCATGAGCTTTGGCATTGGAAAACTAAGTTCAAATCCTAGATCAACCATATTCTAGCTGTTATGTTTTTTTTTTTTTTTGGAGAACAGTGTGTTTTTCCAGGACCCATCGGCTCCAAGTCAAATAGTTGTTTCAATCTAGCTGTGGAGGGCGCAACCCAGTGGCCCATGTGGGGATCAAACCGGCAACCTTGGTGTTATGAGCACTGCGCTCTAACCGAAAAGTTATTTTTTTTCTGAGAATTAAATGATATAATACATGTATAATATTTACTGTAATAGATATTTTGCATATAACAAGCTTTCAGAAATCATCATTTTTATTGCTTTTAATAATAAGAATTCTTGAACAGGAGAAAAATAGAGAAAAGAGGACTTGAGGCAGAGAAACGAGGGACAGAGGCGTGTAGTGAATGGTGGCTGGAATATAAGATGTGTTGGGAGGAGCAGCCGGAGCCATAGCTGTGAAGCTAGGGTGATGAAAGGCCTTGAATACTTTGCTAAGTGGGTTTTGCTTTATTCCATGGCAGGTGGAAAACTTACAGAGCACTTGCTGAGGGGAGTGGTGTGGATCCCATCTGTGTTTTAGCAAGAGAATTCCAGGTGCTGTGTGGGACAGAATAAACAGCAGTTACCAGCCAGACAAGAGCTGATTCTGCCAAGATTAGTGAGGACAGAAAGAAGATAACTTAGAGTGATGTTTGGATTATTGGGGTGACAAGATTTAGCAAGATTGGGTAAAGGGACGAAGAATAGTTAAAATATGATTTCACAAGCTAGGGAAGGTAACCAAGTAGCTGGCCTTGCCAATATCCAAAACAAGGAAGGCAGGAGAAAAATCTCTTTGAGATGTGGACTAGATTGAGTTGACCAGTGGAGCAGCAATGCAGAAGTTACTGATGACCTTTGTAAGAGCACTTGTCATGGAATAGGGCAGGGAAAACCTGAATGGGGTCGGTTCAAGAGAGACTAGAAGGTGATGAAGTGGTGTGGGTGAAAGAATTCTTTTGGGACGTCCTGCTATAAAGGGGAGTAGAAAAAAAACGGAACAATGCTGCATGGGGATGGGCTTTGAGGGTTTGTTTTTGTTTTTGTTTTTTAATATGGGAGAAATTACAGGTTGTTTATATGCTGATGGGAATGATCTAGTAAAGAGGGAAATTTTGATGATGCATTGTGGGGGAGGGAGAAATTGCTGGAGCCATGCTTTTGAGTGTAAGTAGTTGAGAAAGATAGTGTCTAATACACCCATGGAGGAATTGGTCTTAGGTAGGAGCAGAGACAAGTCATCTGCAGTGGGACATGGAAAGGCAGAATATCTGGGCATAGGTACAAGTAAGTGGGTAGGCAAGGTGTTGGGAGCTTGTGAATGCTGATTACCTTTATTTTCTTAATGAAATGGGAAATAAGGTCATCAGCTGAGAGGAAGGATGTTACAGTAGGTGTTGGAGGCTTGAGGAAAGAGAGGAAGGTGTGAAATAATCATTTCAAAGAGTGGGAGAGAGAAATAGTAATAATAGTTTTCAGCCATTGACACGTAATAGGGACCAGCAGTTTTCTAACGTGTTATCTAGACCTGAAAGCTAATGGGACATAGAACAGAAGGGTTGGTTTATTTGTTTGAGGAAGAGGCTATCTGGGAGCCTGAAAAGTGTGGTTACAGTCCAAATAATTGGGTTCTGAAAAGCCAGCCTGCCGGGCTGGGTGTTTTCCTGAGGAGATGAACATAGACAAGGGAGAGGAAAGACTGGATCACAGTTAAAACCTCCATTTCAAGTTTGCCCCGTGCCCAGGTCTCTCTAGTATTAACTCACCCAGACAAGTGGCCACTTGCTCCGGATCACCTCTGCAGGAGAAAATCAAATCCTAGCAACTTGCAGCCCAAGAAATACTAGGAAGAGATTGCATCATCTCAGAATCCAAAAGCAACTATCTGAAATCAAATTTGGGATTTGAAAGGTAAATATCATGTCAATACAGTCTGCTTAATAATAATACCACCTTGTGTTCACAGGTCCTTTCCTGTATTGTTATCTTAATCAATACAACAACTCTGAAAGCAAGCAGGGCAGCCTAGAGAGGTTCTAATTTTTAAATTGCCACTAACCAGCTCAGGCAAGTCACACAGCTAGACACCCAGCAGAGCTGGGAACTCGAGCCCTATCTGCAAAACCTGTCCTGAGCTCCTGCCATTACACTCCAGGATTCATTACACTTAACTCAGTCTGAGCTATATGTACATTGTGTGCACATCTAACTTGCCATGAGAAGGAGAGAAAGAAATAAGTAACCAAATCTAAAACAGAAGTATATGTTGATTAAACCTGTGGAAAGAATGTGGGAATATTTTTAAGGATTTACTAATCATTAACAAAGAGATGAAATGCATAATTCAGGTTACCAGACCCATGGTCAGTGCCTGTGGAGGAAGAAATTGAAGAATTAACTGAGGATCAAAGAGACGGCTTAACTTAAAAGAAGAATTAGAGGAACTGACAAAAAGTTGCCTATAGAGCACAAGGATGATGAAAACACACAGCAGCATGTGATTAGAATTTTCATAAATTCACTGGTGTGTTGTTCTAAGCAGCAGGAAAAAAGAATGATTTATTTCTGAAGAGGAATTTTTTTCAGTGGAAGGAAGTCTCAAAGTGGGCGAATTAAGGGAATTTTTAAGACAAACTTTGACCACATCAATTCTTGCCGGGGCTGTTGGTTCCCCGCCCAGAACCTCTTTACCCGGCCACCCTACCCCTCCACTAGCTGCTACTTATACTACACCTTCTTTGGAAGATTTTTCTTAGTTTGCAGGAGCTGCTTTATCAGAAATTCCTGCAAAGTTAACACGCACTGCCTGCACCTTGCCCCTACCTCACCCATTACCACCAGGGGCCTCCTGGTGTCTCACAGATGCAGGGTCCCTTGCCTCTGGATGGGACAAACTTTGGAGCAATTTATGCTCCAGAGCTTACTGTGGAATCGGGCTAAGTTAGGCGTTCTTCCATCCTTGTTTAGCTTCTTCTTCTGTCTTGACCCCCTTCATCCCTTATAGATTTCTCATAAGAGCACTCCCTCAATAAATCATTCATACAAGAATCCCTGTCTCAGGATGTGCTTCTAGAGATCCTACCTTAAGACAGCCAGGTAGGATGTAACTCCATAGTACTTCCTCTGTGGGTTAGATGGAATACATTTTGCTTTTATTGTTTTTTTTTTTTTAAAGAGTTTGCTCTTCCTCCCTTGGAGTCTTTATCTTCCCAGGCCAAAAAAGAAATGAAAGACGTTTATCAAAATTTCTCTCAAAATATTGCTCTTAGGTAGGACTCTTCTATTTTAAATTTTAGTTTGGCTTGTTTCTGGGGCATACATATGCTGCTGCCCAATCATGAGGCCATGACAATGATTTTGATCTGTATTTCCCAAAGACTCACTATTAGCCAGCACTAACCGGACAGCAGTTCTATTCTCATGAGGCAGGGAGGGAGGGAAGCAGGTATCAAATACTTTCTGTTGTACATACCAGAAAACCTGACTCTTTCTAGTTTGAATAATAAATGGAATTTATTGGCTCATATAACTAAGAAGTCCAAAGGAGAAGTCCGGATTCAGGCATAGCTTTATCTTGTCGCCAAGCACCTGGTTTCTTTTTGTCCCTTGGCCCTGCCTTCTACAATACTGATTTTATTCTAAGTCTGAGTCCCCTTGTCTTCCCAAGAGAGCTGCCAGAAGTTCCCAAAGCCACATACTTTCTTATACTCAGCAAGAAACAGAGGATGCCTTGTTTTTATCAATTTTGTTGAGTTTCACTCAGATTGGATCAGGGTAGGTCATATGCCTACCCCTGAACCAATCACTATGGCCAGAGAGACAGAGCATGCTGGTTGGCTTGGCTTAGGATATGAACTCCATTGCTGGGGCCAGTGATGGAGTCTGGGCCCCCAAGAATGACATGCATTACATTCCCAAGAATTACATGCATCCCCAAATGGAAATCAGGGCATATGGCAAAGGAGGAGTGGGGAATGGAAGTTGGGAAGACAACCAACCAATACCAACCTGTGTCATTCACCATGCAAGTGAAAGCAGCAGTATATTTTATTCACTCGGCATTTATGAGGTATATGGGTGTGCCCTGTCCTGGGATGGGGGAGGGGCACGTGAAGGAAGAAGAGAGGGAGGAGGAGGAGGAAGTGCTGCAACACAGTGAAATAACAGTGTGTACAAGCGCTGATAATTAATACCCGCGTGGGGCTTTAGAGTTCACAATATGCACCTTGTCCTCTCACTAATCCTCATGGTTTGCAAAGGAGCATTTGTCCTTATTTTGGGCTGTCCAGCCTCTGAGCCCCTGCCCCTCCCTTGGGGAACCCTCTGCCTTAGGGTCTTGGTGAAGGGCAGGGCCTTCTCACACTATCCAGGCTGAAAACACCAGGTGCCTGCCCTCTCAGGACAGGGGCTCACAGCCTAGGTTTGGCCAAGCAGATGAACCCGTGATAGACTTTGAATTGGGAGCTCATGACACCAAGAAGCAGAGATTGTGGATAATTCTTTCTGGCTGTTGCGGGTGAGGGTGGCAGCCACACACAGTTGCTGGGAGCACAGAGCAAATAGGACACCCAGCTCCCAGCACCAATGCTGGTGGCAGGACAAGCTGCAACCGTTGGTGCTTCGTGACCGTGGCAGCAGGTTCCTAAATTCTGCCGCTTGCTTTGGGGCTGTTTTCCTATCTTTGTTCACCTCCGGTTTCCCAGCCCTCCTAGCCATTCTGGGAGCCAACCAATATCCTTTCAATAAATTTATTTCAGTCAGAATCAGTTTCTAAGGTTGCAACTTATTGAAATACAACCCTCTGAGGTCATTATTATTATCCTCATTTTCCAGGTGAGAATACAGGCTCTGAGAGATTAAGTAGCTGATGCCTAGGACCACACTATCTTCCAACTCCAAACCCCATATGTTTTCGGTATATGCCTCATTCGTAGGTAAAGGAGAAATGGAGAAAGAAAGCCTCCTTCATTCCAGAAAAAGTCCCTTCCTCTTCCCATCTGTCTAGTGCTTAAAATGTACCATTAGTGAAGAGTTCCTCCAAGTCTGAAAGGCTTTTTCCTAAACTAAAAGGTAAACACTCCAGGAACCTTGAGATCTTAGCAGATACCAGGGACGGGGTGGGAAAGGTGGGGATACTTACCTTAGAGAGAGCTTGCTTAACAGCTGCTTGAGAGTAAGGGTCCGTGAGAGTGAGATACAGTGGGTGGGACTGGAGAGGGGGTGAAATACTAAACGGGGAGGAATAGGGTTGCCATGTAACTGGGGCAAAAAACCCCAGAACTTGCCCCCACATTTCTAAGGAGGATCTTTTAGGTCTGCAGCCTAGTCCACCAGGGTAAAGAGTGAAGATGTCAGTGGGGGAAGTCCCAGGGAAGATGACATTGCTTGATACTGATGGTTCTCAACCCTGTTTACCCTTTAGAATCACCTGGGGAGCTTTTCAAAAATACAAGTGCAAGGGGGAATGGCTGCTTGATGGGTACAGGGTTTCCTTTTGGGGTGATGAAAATATTGGGGAACTAAGATAAAGCTGATGGTTGCACAACATGGTGAACGTACTAACTGCCATTGAACTGTAGGCTTTAAAGTGGTTAATTTTATGTTATGTGAATTTTACCTCAACTCATGAAAAAAAATAAGAAATACTAGCACCCTGCGTTTCCGGAGAGAGGAGAGGGTGGTAAAGAGAGTGCAGGAGGGTGGAGGAGTTTCAGAAAGAAAAGGAAGAGCGGAGAAAACTCTTGAGAATGGCAGGACGTAAGGAGACAGGGTGTGCTCTATAATCGACTCCATAACTTTCTTCTAGACGCCTTCAAGATAACTTCAGTGAAGGGACACTTTACTTTTTAAGGCTTTTATGGGAATTGCATTTGAATTTCTATTGGGTATGACTGTACTGAGGTAGGGCTAAAAATAGCTTAGTTTTACTTGGGTTACATTTTATACCTATTTTATAGGTTGGCCCGAGGCTGGCAACAAATTCTAGCAACAAATTCTAGCAACAAATTCAAAGGGTACCAAGTGCTCTCTTGCCCAGATGTAGTAGGGTACGCCCAGATCCAAAGACATCTTCCAATAAAAATAGCAAGAAACTGGGACTCTGCATTCTTGCATAAAGGCTCCAGAGCACAGCTCCCACCTCCTAACCAGAAAAAATATCCAGTTACCAGGGATGCTCTGGCAACCGGCAATTTCGGTCTCTAATTTTGATAAAAATACTTTCTGAGACTGACTTGGCACAAACACAGCACATTCACACCCAGCCAGCTGTACTCAATCTCAAGAGTACAAGCTGAAGCTCCAGAAGGTGAAGAGATTGATGCTATTTATGGAGACAATCTGCAGTCTTCTCTCTGTTATAGGTCTCAGTAGAAATGGTGCAAAGGAAGTATAGCAGTTAGAGGGAGAAAGCAGCTACCCAAAGGCTGCAAGTGCACACAAGAGCCAAGCTCCCTAGGAGACTCTGAGTGCCTGGGACACAGAATAAGGCAGTGGGTTTGCAAAATGACCCTGATAAGAAGCAATTACTAGTTCATACGCTCAGTAGAGACAGGAAACACTTTTCTCAGCAGTCAAAGGAAAGGACAGACAATGACGCCAGATAAAACAGAGTGAAATGGTGCAGCCAATGACAAGACAGAATGGGTGGGAATTATAGCAAATCTCTAGGGACACCAGAGCAGAAGTTCCCGTCAGGTTCTCTTAATGCTGCTTCCCAACACCACCCTATTCCCCCATCTTTACCCCCTTCCCAGCACTTTGTTGTGCTCTGCAGCTCTTCGTCCATTTATTAAATCATCCAGCAGAGCTTGACTAAGCCCAGCCTCTATGCCAGAACCAGTACAAGGCTCTGGACACACAGAAGTGAGGAAAACACAATTAAAAAGAGCCTCAGAGGCCTTAAGCACTAAAGAAGTTATGGTGCTCCCCCTCCCAAAAGAAAATTCAAAACAAAATTTTATTTTTCAAAATGACACAAACCTTACACATATGCTAGAATTAAAATATTGGGTTGTCGGAAAAGTCATGACGTATTTTTTCTATGTATTTTGTTGCAAAACTGCGTCGTCACTTTTCCGACAACCCAATAGCTTCTTTCTAGGTTTGAGGATTACAAAATTCAGATTACATTAATTAAAGATTAATGTTACTCAAGGCTGGCCGAGTGGCTCAGTTGGTTAAGAGCTCACTCAAGAGTGCAAGCTCTGAGCAACAGGGTCGCTGGTTCGATTCACAGCCCGAGTTGAGCTGCTGCTGAGAAAAAGACCAATGTTTCTGTCATTCTCATTTTGGTTGTTTCTTGTTTTGCTGGTATCTTAAGGGCTGACCCAGTTCTGAACAGTTTCCCTGCCCTTAAAAAGCTCGTGGGAGGCTGATGCTTGCCTCTCTGACTACCACGACTGCTCTTTTCTTTCCCAATTTCTGGTAGCCACGGTGGTTGTTAATGAGTGGAAAGCGGATGAGGAGGCAACAGGTGGAGGAATTGGTATCCTGGAAAAGGGGCCAATCTGACAAAATCCCTCAAAATTATTGCACTATCATATCAGGAAGTAGAATGAACTTTTAGTAGTTGTGCTTCAAGATGTGGAGAAGGTTTTGAAAAGAACACCAAAATATCAGAGGGATGGAATGGCTTCCGTCTTATAATAAATTAAATCATTTCATAATTTTAACACTGTTTTAAAATATAGACATTTGGAGGTTATATGACCCAAATCATAAAGATATGTCTTTAGCAAACTTGGCCTTGTCTGTACCGTATCCTTAAACACTAGAATTAGAGGTTGCTTCATATAACTGAACTCAGGTATCAGCCGAGTTCAGCAGCTGAAGTCTGGGGATAATATTAAGCCAGAGCTTGGGGAATGGAAGGTCCAGAGAAAAGCAGTGTAGAAATGGGTCAAAGCCGGAAGGAAAAGAGAGTTCCAAGATAGCTTCCAATAGCCGAAATAATTAGGCTTGGAACCTAGAAATTGTAGGAAAAGGAAAGTTCCAAAGTTAAAAGCTGGGCAGAGAGGAGTGAAAAGCCAATGATTTACTGAGAGGAATTTAGTTGGTTCTAAAGGCAAGATTAAATAGTCGAGGAGACTATTGGAAAAGAGAATGTCAACATATTAGCAAAGTGGGGTAGGCCTGCTCAGAGGCCGAAATTGGATTTTGGCTGCTGGGTCCAACAGATGGTTGCTTAAGTGACAGTCCTCCCCCAGTCCCTAAGGTAGCCTGAGAGGCCATTCGGGCCAAAACCTAAATAGAATTGGTTCATGGATGGTTAGATAAGCTCACAGCTGAGAGATGTACAACGAGTTACATGAGATTAGACATGTCTGGGCTATATCCCTGACTTGTGATTGTCAGTGAATTGAAGAACCAGGTTCTAAGACTTTTGGATTTTGTGGAAATATAAACTTTTCTTAAAACTCAGGGTGAGGCGGGGGTGACCGGTTAGCTCAGTTGGTTAGAGCACGGTGCTGATAACACCAAGGTTGCTGGTTTGATCCCCATATAGGCCACTGTGAGCTGTGCCCTCCCTAAAGGAGTCAACTATGCCATTGTACCATGAGAGCAATGTGTAACCAATGACCATGGCTGTTCCCCAATAAAATTAAAAAAACAAAACAAAACTCAGGGTGAGTACAGACTCTTATCGTTTTACCTGCCTTCCAAAAAAGTTGAGTACTTTGGAAACTACTCTTCCCCATTCCAGACATAGCTGTGGAGGGGTTGCCTAATCACATTTTCTCCATTCTTTAGCTGCAGGGTGAGCACACAACCCAGGATGGTCTCCTCCATAAATATGGTGACTGGTTCAGGGATGGCATGTATCCCAAGCCAGGATCATCAGAGTTCTCTAACTGGAGCTGATGGGAAGGTACTTTCTTCTCTCTTCAGTTGGAAGACTGTGTGGATAAAAGCCTAGACTTGCTTGAAGACAAAATTCCAATATTGTGGGGACAACTGAATTTCGAGAATGAAGCCAACAGGCAAAGAGAGGCAGAGAGTAGAGGACAGACAGGAGAGTGATCTGAAGGTAGTTTTAGTCGCTCCTGAGGGCAGCTCCACTTCTGCCTCGCACAGTTTGGCTGCAGGAGGCACTATACTTTGCTTCCCACTCACACTAGTTTAAATTGTGTTTCTTTAACTTTTACCCAAAGAATCCTGTCCAAGAGAAGCCATCTGGCAGTATTCCCTGGAATTAATTACCTGGGGGAATGTGCTAAAAGTTGCACAAGTACTACCACACACCAACTAGAATGGTCAAAAAATTTAAAACTGACAATATCAAATGGTGAAAAACAGGGATTCTCATACATTGCTGGGGGATGGGAAGTAAATGGTAAAAGCAAAATAAAACACTTTGGAAAACTGTTTGGAATTTTCTAATAAAGTTACACATATACCTATCTTATGCGAGCAGTTCCACTTCTAGGCCTTTAGCAAAGAGAAATGAAAATTTATGTCCACAAAAAGAATGCTCAGAGCAGCTTTACTCATGATAGCCCCCCCCCTCCCCAACTGGAAGTAACCTAAATGAGAATGGATAAACAAATTGTATACAGTTGACCCTTGAACAACGCAGGGGTTAGTGGTGCCAATCCACCACACACAGATGAAAATCTGCCTGTAACTTTTGACTCCCCAAAAACTTTACCAATAGCCTACTGTTGACCAGAAGCCTTACCAATAAAGCCAATTAACCATATTTTGTGTTATATATATTATACGTGTAAGTGCATGGCGGAAAGTTCATGAACTTAATTGTCTGACCTCATATACTGTAGTCTTAAAATACAGTAAGCTACAGAAAAGAAAATGTTAAGAAAATCATAAGGAAGAGAAAAAGACTTAACAGTTCTGTGTGTATTTTTTGAAGAAAATTGCATATAAAAGGACCCATGCAGTTCAAGCCTGTGGTATTCAAGGATCAACTGTATATTCATACAATGGCATAACACTTAACAATAAAAAGGAATGAATTACAACAATGAAGCTGAATCTCAAAAACATTATCTTGAGGAAAAGATGCTAGGCACAAAAGAGGACATACTGTATAATTCCATTTATATTAAGTTCTAGAACAGGCAAAACTAATGTATGGTGATAAAAATCAGAACAGTGGGTTCTGGGAGAAGAGATTGACTGAAAGGAGCCACAAAGGAGCTTTCTGAGGTAATAGAAATATTCTATATTTTGATTAGGGTGGCAGTTATTTTGATCGATATATTGTATATATCAAAACTCTAAACAGTTCACTTGAAGTCTGTGCATTGTATTTTTTGTAAATTATACCTCAATTTTAAAAAAGGATATTTGTACACCCATGTTCATAGCACCATTATTCACAATAGCCAAAAGGTGGAAGCAATATAAGTATCCACTGACAGATGAATGGATAAACAAAATGTGTATACGAGGTCTGACAAGTTCGCGATCTTCCTGAAAGGCTGCATGAAAAAGTTAAATGAAAACGACCCAAACTTTTCACCAACAATTCATGGCTCTTGTATCACAACAATGCACCAGCTCACACAGCACTGTCTGTGAGGGAGTTTTTAGCCAGTAAACAAATATTGGAACACCCTCCCTACTCACCTGATCTCGCCCCCAATGACTTCTTTGTTTACCCCAAGATAAAGGAAATAGTGAAAGGAAGACATTTTGATGACATTCAGGACATCAAGGGTAATACGACAACAGCTCTGATGGCCATTCCAGAAAAAGAGTTCCAAAATTGCTTTGAAGGGTAGACTAGGTGCTGGCATTGGTGCATAGCCTCCCAAGGGGAGTACTTCGAAGGTGACCGTGATGATATTCAGCAATGAGGTATGTAGCACTATTTTCTAGGATGAGCTCGTGAACTTAATTGTCTGACCTTCATACATACAATGAAATATTATTCAACCCTACAAGGGAAGGAAATTGTGACACCTGCTACAACATGGATGAACTTAGAGGACATTATGCTAAATGAAAGAAGCCAGTCACAAAAAGACAAATATCGTAGATTCCACTTAAATGAGGTACATAGAGTAGTCAAATTCATAGAGACAGAAAGTACAAGGTTGTTTGCCAAGGGTTGATGGGAGAAAGAAATGGTGAGTTATTGTTTAATAGATACAAAGTTATAGTTTTGCAAGATGAAAAGAGTTCTGGAGGTGAATGGTGGTGAAGGTTGCACAACAATGTGAATGAATGTACTTAATAAATACCACTGAATTGTATATTTAAAAATGATTAAAATGTTAAATTTTAAGTTATGTATATCTTACCACAATTTTAAAAAATGAGAGAATTGAAAACAAGTTACACAGGGACTGACATGTGGTTGTCTACTTTTTACTTTGCCAAGCAAGAACACTGAAAAACACAAACAACTCACCATCTACTATCACCTGCATTTCATAAGAGAAGGAATATTTTTGAAATTAAAAATGGAAGAAAGACAGTCTCAGGATAAAGAACAGTTCTTTCCCAAAATATGACATTTGAACACGTTTTCTTACTTTTTATTAGTTTTTATTTCATTACAGATTAGTAAAAAAAAAAAATTCTTCCCATATCAGCACCAGTTTGGAGACCAGAGTTGGGAACTGCTACCAGTAGACACCACAAAGTGAGCATTGATGGCACCACCAGTGATAAAAGCCCTGAGCCCACCAAACCATTATTCTGACCCTTCTGGTGTACTGAAAGCACGCTTTCATTCACATGGAGAAAAATATCATGCAAAAATGTCTCAGAGGGAATGTAAAGTAAAGCATAGGGAATATAATCAATAATATGGTAATAACTATGTATAGTGCCAGGTGAGTACTAGACTAGTCAGGGGGATCACTTTGTAAATTATATAAATGTCCAACCACTATGCTGTACACCTCAAATTAATATAAAATAATATTGAATGTCAACACACACACACACACACACACACACACACACACACACAGTCCATGTGTTCTAATCTTGCTGTGTCCATGGGTCCATGGCTATTCTGATAAGTCTGATGTTTTTCTTAGTGGCAAATGAAAAACATTTAGGTATAACCTATGGAGCAGAAATGACTTGGAATTGGTTATGGACAGACATAATTCATAATTATGTCCAGACAAATTACAATATTTCACCAATAAAAATAGAAGTATAATGGTTAAAAAACAACAACAAAAAAGTCTCAGAGACAGTTACTGAAAGACTGAAGACCAGAAAGGCCTGTTCACCAGAGGATGATAATGAAGGCTGGCAAAATAATATTCTCACCCTGACACCATCAGACAGCCACTTGTGTCTCTCCTGCACCTACATTCTAATTTGTGTGCCTTTTAATGGGGTACTTGCTTAGCCAGCAAAAGCTCTTGCAGCTGCTGCTTCCCAGAAGCCAGGAAGTGCTGTAACCCAAAGCTGATACAGCTAGAGAGACTGAGTTTGCTTCGCTGGTGGCAAGGTGAGAAAAAAATGAAACAAGTGTGAAACCACAAGGAAACTCATAGTTTCAAGGTTCAACCTTTGCAGTGAATACAGTCATGGGAAATTCTGGGAACCTTAACACTGGTAAGCTTCATGTGCCTGCCTTGGAAAGAGAAGAATGGGCACTGCAAAGTGAGGTGGTCCAGGAATCCTCAGGGTCTACATGAAGTCTATCATTTCATATTCTTTAAGTAGCATTAAAATAGTTATTAAATTAGCGTAACAAAATTTCTTAATGATACATCCAAAATTATGTATTAGAAAAGCAAGATACAGTTGAAAGGAGTCAGTGTCATGTGATTAACATGTTAATCCCAGTCTTTGTATACATATACATCAAATAAGACTTTAAATGTATATATTTTTGTTTCCGCCAAGGTAAGTTATTTAAAAAAAAAACACACAATTTCAGAAAAATTGCAAATGACACATTTTTATACCCCTTTAATGGGGATTCCCTTTTACCCTGCTAAAGCTCTCATATCCTGTGCCAGACTATGCCCCAGAAGGCCCTCTTCACCCAGCTTGGGCTCTGACACCCTCGCTAGGTTACCCCCAGGCATGAACACCTTTTTCATCTGGCTCAGACTCTGACACCCTGCTGAGCAACCACCACCACCACCACCATTCAAGGTGAACATCCTTTGTCACCCGCCTAGTCATCAACTCCTTACACTCAAGCAGCTCTCCAACAGAGGTGCCTGCTCAGATTCTGACACCCATCCTGTGCTGGGCTGCTCCCCTGAGTATATGGCCTCCTTGCTCCACTTAGGGTCTGACACCCATGCTGGGCCACTGCATGGATGTCCTCACTTTGCTTGGCAGTTTCTTCTTCCTTGTTAAAACACATAGGTCCTATTTTATCATATCTGCAATGTTTTGCCTGATTTCTAGATGTACGTAGATTTGACTTCATGACTAATCCTATTATATCATATATTCCCCATTGCCTAGTTTTCCTTCTGAAATGTCTTAATTGTCTAGATTTCATCATCAGGTAGCCTTTCAAAACGTATTTATATGTGCCTTACGTCAGTTAAGCCTTTGCATATTTGAAACTATGTGTTGGTTGCTTTCATACGCAGGTAGAAATTTGGCTGGGTCTAAAATTCTTCTTTTTTTTTTTTTGAGGTATCAAAA
>NW_017731491.1:761536-788372 GCF_001890085.2 Hipposideros armiger | reverse complement strand
TACACATTTTAAGAAAGCAAAAAACTGTATTAAAATTATGCTGATGATTGGGCCTGCCAAATGGCGTATTGGTTAAGAGTTGGCTTGGGACACCAGCTTTGAGCAGCAGGGCCCCAGTTGGGATCCTACATGAGGGCCAGTGACGCCATGCCCTCTACAGCTAAGATGGTGAACAACAGCTTGACCTGGGCTGCCATGAGTCACGGGTGGAGGCGTAGGCTGCAGTGGGGCTGGCTGGCAGCGGGCATGAGCTTTCGTGAGCTGCCGTGAGTGGCCGTCCAATGGCTGGTGAGCGACTGCCTCACCTGGGAAGAGCGCAGTAATACCAACATGTGCCAGTGAAGCGACGTCCTCCACAACTAGACTGAAGAACCAAAGGACAGCAACTTCTCTGCTCCCCTTCCCCCAATTCCCTAACACTTTTCCCCTCCCCCAATTCCCCAATAAAATCTTTTAAAAAAAGAATTATGCTGATGATAACCACTTTGAGCACCTCTTGTAATTGCAGAAGTCAAATGTGACTTGTATTCATCTTTTGCTATCGGTTATATGGAGTATTACAATTTTAATACATTTTTTCCTTTCTTAATATGTGTATACACTTTTTTGTACCATATGTATGTATGTATGCATGTATGCATAGTGGATTTCTGTTGTGTATTTTCAATGTATATAACTTCAATGACTTCAAACTTCTGTATAGATATAAGGTGTCTTAGTTCAGTCTTCTATACCAAAAATTCTATAGACTGGGTGGCTTATAAACAACAGAAATTTATTTCTCACAGTCCTGGAGGCTAGAAAATCCAAAATCAAGGCACCAGCGGATTGAGTGTCTGGTGAGAAACCCATTCCCTAGTTCATACCTGGCCATCTTCTCGTTGTGTCTTCAATGGCAGAAGAGTTCTCTGGGGTCACTTTTATTAGAACACTAATCCCATCCTTCCCCCGACTTTGAGAGCAAGTGGCATCAAGAATAAGGAATTGGTTATAGTGCCTGGTGGCAGCAGTAGTCACAGAAACATCAATTTTCAGGGGCTACAGTCTCAGCAGTGGGGCATTGTCCAGTGCCACTGGGGACTGGGGTCCAACCTGTGGCTTTTAATGGTTCAGCAGTCATGGTTGCAGTGTGTTCCTGGACTGATTTATGGCAATATTTAGGCTGTGGTCCTGGTTGCTCCTGTGACGTCTTTGTTCTGACCATTTTTAGAGCCTACTTCTCCATCCTTCCCAGCAGTATATTTTTAGTAAATTTTCTTTTGTGCTTAAATCACCTAGAGTTAATTTATGTTGCTTGCAACTAAGAACGCGGACTAAATGGTGATTAAATCTGCATGTTCATTGTGCATCATATTTCCAAAATAAAAAAGACTAGTAGCTCAAAAGTGGGACATGAAAATATTAATCTAACCCAGTTAATATTATACTTAATAGTAAAAGACTGAAAGCTTTCCCTTAAAATCAGGAACAAGCCAAGGGTCCGCTTACATCACTTCTATTAAACATTGTATTGGATGTTCCATTCAGGGCAATTAGATAAGAAAAAAGAAATAAAAGGCATTAAAATAGGAAAGAAAGATATAAAGCTCTATTTGCAGATGATCTTATATATAGAAAATCCTAAAGAATCCACTAAAAATATTAGAACTAATAAACAAGTCCAGCAAGTTTGCAGGATAGATCAACGTGCAAAAAATCAATCGTGGGGTGGCCCGTTAGCTCAGTTGGTTAGAGCAAAGTGCTCATAACACAAAGGTTGCTGGTTCAATCCCCACATGGGCCACTGAGTTGCACCCTCCACAACTAGATTGAAACAACTACTTGACTTGGAGCTGATGGGTTCTGGAAAAACACACTGCTCCCCAATAAAATAAAATAAAAAACAATCATATTTCTGTACACTAGCAATGAACAATCTGAAAATAAAATTAAGAAAGCAATTCTATTTACAATGGCTTCAAAAAATTAAAGTACTTAGGAATCGATTCAACAAAAGGACTTGTACACTGAAAACTATAAAACATCACTGAAAGAAATTGTAAAAAGACCTAAAGAAATGGAAAGAAATCCATGCTCGTGGATCAGAAGACTTGATATTGTTAAGATGGCAATACTCCAAATTAATACACAGACTCAAGGCAATTCCTATCAATTCCTTTTTTGCAGAAATTGATGTTGATCCTAACATTCATAGGAAATGCAAGGGACTTACAATAGCCAAAACAACCTTGAAAAAGAAGAACAAAGTTGAAGGACTCATACTTCCTGATTTCAAAACCTAGTAAAAAGCTACAGCAATAAAAACAGTGTGGTAATAGCATAAGGACAGACATATAGATTAATGGAATGAAATTGAGCATTCAGAAATAAACCTTCCCATTTTTGGTGAAGTGGGTTTTGTCAAGGGTGACAAGATCACTCAATGGGGAAAAATAGTCTTTTCAATAAGCAGTGCTGGGACAACTGGATATCAACATAAAAATGAATGAATTTGGACTCCTATCTCACATCATATACAAAAAATTAACTCAAAATGGATCATCAACATAAATGTAAGAACCCAAACTATAAAAGTCTTACAAGAAAACATAGGAGTAGGTCTTTGTGTCTTTGGATTAAGCAACATTATCTTTGATATTACACCAGAAGTATAAGTTACAAAAGGAAAAATAAGTAAATTAGACTTCTTCAAAATAAAAACCTTTTGAGCTTCTAAGGACACTATCAAGAAACTGAAAAGACAACGTGTATAGCAGGAGAAAATATTTTCAAATTATATACCTGATAAGGGATTTGTATTTAGACTGCATAAAGAATTTTATGACTCAACACTGAAAAGAAAAATAACCCATTTAAAAATGGGCAAAAGATTTGAATAGACATTTTCCAAAGAAGGTATGTAAATAGCCAATAAGCTCATGAAAAGATGTTCAACATCACTTCTCATTTGGGAAATGGAAATGAAAACCACAATGAGGTTGCTAAAGGGTATGGAGTTTCTTTGGGGGATGATGAAAATGTTCTAAAACTGAGTGTGTTGATGATTGCACAGCTGTGAATGTACTAATAACCATGGAATTGTACACTTCAAATGGGTGAATTCTGTGCACGTGAATTACATTTCAATAAAACTGTTACTCAAAACCCCACAATGAGTTGTCACTTCATATGTACCAGGATGGCTAAAATAGAAAAGACACAATAGCAAGCGTTGCCAAATATGTGAAAAATTGCCATCCTCATACATTGCTGGTAGGGTTGTAAAATGATGCAGCCACTTTGAAAAACAGTTTGGCAGTTCCTCAAAATGGTAAACACAGAGTTAGCATACAACCCAGCAATTCCACTCATAGGTATATGCCCAAGAGAAATGAAAACATGTCCACACAAAAACTTGTGCATGAATGTTCAGAGAAGCATTATGCATAATAGTTAAAAAATGGAAACCTATATCTAACTGATGAATGAAAAAGCAAAATGTTATATATCTTTATGATGGAATAATATTCGACAATAAAAAAGAATGAAGGCGCGCCTGATTAGCTCAGTCGGTTAGAGCACAGGCTCATAACACCAAGGTTGCCGGTTCGATTCCCACATGGGCCAAGGAGCTGCACCCTCCACAACTAGATTGAAGACAACTACTTGACTTGGAGCTGATGAGTCCGGGAAAAACGCACTGTTCCCCAATAAAATTTCTTAAAAAACAACCAAAACCAGAATGAAGTAATGATACATGTTACAACATGGATGAATTTTGACAACATCATGCTAAGTGAAGGAAGTCGAACATAAAAGACCACATATTGTGTGATTCTGTTTATAGAAAATGTCCAGAATAAGCCAATCCATAGAGATAGAAAGTATATTAGTGGTTTCCAGGGGCTGGGGGGAAGGGTGAAATAGGAAGTGAGTGCTAAAAGGTACAAGGGCACTTTTTGGGGTGATAAACATTTTCTAAAATTGGATAGTAGGGATGGGATTGTTGCACAACTCTATGTATGTTCTGAAAACCACTAAATTGCATATGTTAAAAGGGAAAATTTTATGTGAATCATATCTCAATAAACCCGCTATCAAAGTTTTTTAAAAAAATCATGAAGATTGTAATGTGAATGCCACAAATCAGAATAGCATTATAAAGTCAAATAATGAATAAGACTCTAGTGAAAATGCAGAGTATGATTCTGTATGTTATTGGGTAGACATCTGAAAATATGATTGTTTTGCACAAGGAGCTAAAAAATAACAGTGTCAATTATAAAACGGATGATGAGTATCTGAAAATTGGATTGTACTGGACTAGCTATGCATTCGTCTCTATTCTTCAATGTATTGTTTATTATGAATGTGTTCACATCAGAGCATAAAACCAACCATGACTGTCATTTTCAAACAAAACACAATGATGTCTCTTGTAAAGAGGTGATATTTTTTTCTAGAATAACAACAAAACGATACTTTCCAAATTGATGAATTTTGTTTCTAAAGGCAGACACAGAAAATATCACAGCTTAGCAACAGCACTGAAATCTACATTTCTTCAGCAAAACAAGGCTATAAATCATAATTGCCAAAAAGGTATAAATCCAATTACAAAGCTAATGGCACATTTTATGCTTCAAGAGAAAGCAAACAAAAGTCCTTTATCCAGTGATGTTCGGGGTCGTTGCAAAAATTCAACAGCATACAATATGAAAGAGCAACAGCAATAGTGTCATCCTGGAAGACGCTTCTTTTTACAGAGGAAGGAAACGGCTGATGTGATGTGTACAAATCAGCCCTTGGCATCTGCGTGTTACGTATGAGGGGAAAACGTTCCATGAGATTTTATTCTATTTATCACTACAGACTCATGCTCTGAAAAAAGAGATTTTTTTTTATCTATAATAATTATTTGGGGAGACAATATATGTTGGAGTCAGTACTGAGCAACCTGGCCATATGTTTAGCAAAGAAAAGTTAACTATAGGAATAAAAGATTGCAAAAGAACACACAGCTTCATTCACACAGAACAATTAGCAGGTAACCTGCACCCTGACCTTGAATCAGGAATGAAAGCAAGAGTGAAGATTACAAATATGACTAGGTCGCAACCACAGAGTGAATGTCTTTTCAGCATGTTGCGAGAAGAAATAAGACTGCTTTTCTATGTGGAGGCATGTTACCAGGGAAAGGTGTGCCCACACAGTTTTTTAAATAAAGAAAGTGATTTATATATAGTATTTCTTTGTAATACTCATAATGCCTATAGAGATATTTCTTTATTTTCAAGTGGCTTACCTCAGCTTTGTGTTCAAATTCTTGTATGGCCTAAACCTGTCACTTCAAGACGGATAGAGCAACAAGTTTTAAAACTTGAGAAAGTGAATAAACTAACAAAATTTCTTAAGATGATATAAACAAAAGGTATTCATTATGTATTGCTGCCTAACAAGTTATTCCACAATTTAAGAGCTTAAAACAGCAAACATTTATGATCTCACTGTTTCTGTGGGGCAAGAATCTAGGTGCAGCTGAGCTGGTTGACTCTAGCTCAGGATTCCTCTTGAGGTTGTGGTCAAGCTATGGGCTGGGGCAATACTCATACTCGTAGCCACCTTAAGGCTTGAGTGGAGAAGGACCCATTTCCAGGCTCACTCAGGTGGCTGTTGGCAGGCCTCAGTCATCCCTGGCTGTTGGCTGGAGATGGCCATTCCTTGCCATGTGGGCCTCCCCTAGGGCATTTTACAACATGGCAGCTGTCCTCCCCCAGAGCAAGTGAGCGAGAGAATGAGAGGGCGAGCAAGAAAAAAGCTGCAGTCTTTCTGTAACCTAATCTCAGAGCTGGCATCCTGTAACTTCTGCCCTATTTTATCTGTTAGAAATTAGTCAATAGGTCCAGCCCACACACAAAGGTATGGATACTGGGAGGTGGGGATCATTGGGGCCCTCTCAGAGGCTGCCTACCACAGACTCCATACACTTTCATGGGTGTGGCTTTACCTAGACTAAGATGTCATACAAGTCATCAGGTCTTGGTCAGTGAAGCTCTCTACTCTATCTGTGTTCTGTGATCCAGGAGGCAGAACTTGACCAGCCAAGTTAGTTGTTGAAAATGGGTGCACGGTCTAAATCAAATCATAATTTAGTAGTCCAGTGCCCTTGGGTACACATCTTTTATAGAGCTGGTGGGTTTTCCTCCACCCCCTTAAGCTGGCATGGCTGTTTGGTGGGACAGGTCTAAGCCAATTGTTCTTTCCCATGGCATAAACAAAGGTTGGCTTCAGTTAGCATGCTCTCTTAACCAGCATATACTGAGAAACTAATTCATCCTGGTTCCTCCAATGAAGTTGGTTTGACACCTGAGAGGATGTACCATCTTTATGACTTGGGAGTTGGCTCTCAAACTTTATGCATTGTTTGTTCATGCCAGTTGACCCAAATGAGAGTGGCCTGAATTGGGGCAGTGAGTGTCTTACTGATCTCTTCCACCAGGGTTTAGAGACAGCTGGTTGTCCTCAAATCTCTATTTTCCTTTTTGTCCTTAGTAACAAAATTCCCAATTATTACTTGGGCACATGGCTGCCTGGAATATAGACAATAACGATCCGTTTTCTTGCAGTTAGATGTGGTCATCATGTGAGTATGTTCTGGCCAATGAGATATAAACAATAGTTGGTGTGAGCAATACAAGTGGTTGGTATGAACAATTTCCAGGAAGTAGCCTTAAGGGAAAGCAATATGCCCCGCTTTGTCCTTCCTCCTTTGTTTTGGCTAGAATATGGATGCAGTGACTGGCACTCATGAGGTAACCCTGGGAACAGAAGCCATGCAGGATAAACCATCATGAAAGAAGGACACTATGGGGCCGGCCAAGTGGCGCGTTGGTTAAGAGCTGGCTTGGGACGCCAGAGGGCCCCGGTTCAGATCCCACATATGAGGGCCAGTGACACTGCCCTCTACAGCTAAGATGCTGAACAACAGCTCAACCTGGAGCTGGGCTGCCTTGAGTCACCGGCGACAGCAGGTGGGTTGCCGTGGGCTACCGTGTGTAGCCAGCCGCCAGCATGAGCGGTTAGCAGCCGCAGTGAGCGGCCGTCCAGAAGCCAGCAACTGATCTGCCTCGCCCGGGAAGAGCGCAATGATGGTGCCAACTTGGGCCAGTGAAGCAACGTCCTCCACAACTAGACTGAAGAACAAAACGACAGCAACTTGTCTGTTCCCCTTCCCCCAATTCCGCAATAAAAAAAAAAGGAGGACACTATGACATACCATACGATTCCTGGGATGACTGCCTCTGGACTTCTTAAATATGAGAGAGAAAGAAATTTGCATTTTTATGTAAGTCATTTCTAGATTTTTCTGTTACTCTTAACTGAACCTAATCCTAACTAATGGTGTAGCTTTGTTCAAGTCCAGATCCTAAAGGTATGCAATTTAAACCCAGTCTTGCCGTGACCTGAGCTGCTCTTCTACTTCCTACATTGTTCTTCCAATGGGAAGGTATTTTCTACAAACATAGGGCAAAAAGTTATAGCAAACATTGCCAGGTTCCCACTGGAACCTGGTTGAGAACTTAGGATGTGCTGACCTGCCATGTCCAGAGGATGGGGCAATCTGCAGACAGCCTTGCTGAACTGCAGGGGTGGGGCTAGATCAGAGCAGAGGCTAGTCCTTGGGGTTCTCTTCAGGTAGCAGGACCAGCAGGAGGCTGTGTGGCTCTGAACCGAGCTCTCCAGCCATTTGCCCTGGGTGTTGCCTAAGTTCAAAGGCCTGACAGACTTAAGGTCTGTAGGTCAAGTTCTTGTCTAACTAAGATATGCAGAGCCAGTAGGTACCTTTAGGAAAAAGGAATGGGAGTCATCAGGGACAAGGAAGTGCAGATAAAAAACAAATGAATCTGTCTTCTAGAAGTAGGCAGGGAATAGACAAAAACGAAAAGTCCGTATCAAGCACCAACGTAGACAGTGTTTGCACTGTGTGCTGCAATGCCAGCCAGGGGGCCCCTGGGAAAACAAAGGCCATGTCTGTTTTCCTTTCGTGGCCTCTGCTCCACGGTGTCAATGACTTTTTCCAGTGAAACCCACACCCAGGCTTCTGCCAGGGCTATGCTCGGCTCCCACTCTCCTTTTCACAGCATGCCAAGGAAATAACTTGCCTGAGGGCACACATAGGGGGCATTTCTGGGGTATTTTGTGCTGATGATAGCAGTGAAGAATCCATGGTATTCACCAGTTTCTTAGGCCAAAAGTATTCCTATTATAAAATAGAAGTCCTGCCTTGAGGAAAGGGTAGGCATTCACCTTAGAGTACAGGAGATTTTCAGCAAATTATAACCTGCTGTCAAAATTCTGGACTGTGCATATGTTTTCGATGCTTCTGAACTGAATTTAACTTTTAGTTTGATAAATGCACACCATTATCTTCAGACTGTTCTCTCTTAATATGTGCTGGCTCAAGAATGCCTCTACGGCCGGCCGAGTGGCGCAATGGTTAAGAACTCGCTTGGGATGCCAGAGGGCCCCGGTTTGGATCCCACATATGAGGGCCAGTGACACTGCCCTCCACAGCTAAGATGCTGAACAACAGCTCAACCTGGAGCTGGGCTGCTGTGAGTCGCCGGCGACGGCGTGGGCTGCAGCCCCTGTGGCAGTGGGTTGCCATGGGCTACCGTATGTAGCCAGCAGCCAGCATGAGCGGCCAGCAGCCACAGTGAGCGGCCGTCCAGAAGCCGGCGACTGATCTGCCTCGCCCGGGAAGAGCGCAATGATGGTGCCAACTTGGGCCAGTGAAGCAATATCCTCCACAACTAGACTGAAGAACAAAACGACAGCAACTTGTCTGTTCCCCTCCCCCAATTCCCCAATTTAAAAAAAAAAGAAAAAAAGAATGCCTCTAGTTCAAAATCCATTTCCCAGTACCTCGTATTTTAAAATATATTTCCCCAAATTAGGCAAAGGGGCAGCACTCACGGGTCCAGAAGTGGTCGGCGTGGGAGGCTCAGTGTGGAATGGAGAGGGCGTGGGTCCTCAAGTCAGGCAGATCTGCCTTGGAATCAAGACTCTCACGCTGGAGTCCAAAGATATTATCTGCAGTTGTGTAACAAGAGATAAAGGGGCATGTGCGTGACTCAGTTACAAAGGTGACCGACTGAGGAACTTAAAATATTGATAAACCCGACTGGGAAGCAGTTGCGGAGGTGAAAAGGAAAGGTTGTGTGTACACTAGATCCTTAGCTCTCTCATAGCAGGAGGTCAATTGATAAATCAAGAAATGATGGCAGTGTTTCAACAAATAGTTATGATGTGCCAAGCGCTATTCTAGGCATTGAGGGTACAGACATAAAATAAATGAACCAAAGTCATGGCATCTATTAGTCTAATAAGCCTGTTGGTTAAAGGTAGAGATCATTAAGGTGACTACCAGAAGAAACAGTAAAAAGTCTAAAAGAGTTGCCTAGGGAGTGGATTTAGGAGAGGGAAGGGGTGGAGAGAAATAGGGCAAGAGATGGTTTTCCGGACAAGCCCTGCCATGCTATTTGAATACATATACACACACACACACACACACACACACACACACACAGCAAAACCTTGGATTGCGAGTAACTTGGTTTGCAAATGTTCCGCAAGACGAGCAAACATTTCTAATACATTTTTTTTTAAATTGGGGAATTGGGGGGATGGGAACAGTGCTGGGGAATTGGGGGAAGGGGAACAGACAAGTTGCTGTCGTTTTGTTCTTCAGTCTAGTTGTGGAGGACGTTGCTTCACTGGCCCAAGTTGGCACCATCATTGCACTCTTCCCGGGCGAGGCACATCAGTCGCCGGCTTCTGGACGGCCGCTCACTGCGTCTAATACATTTTAACATGGTAAACAAGCAATGTCTTGCAACATGAGTAGCTTGTTTCCGGAACGAATTATGCTCGCAAACCAAGCCATTACTATATATATTTTCTATCTACATATATAGATAGACATATCTATCTATATAATATATGTATCTATATATAGATATATGCATATCTACATATATACCATGTCTATATATACTATATATCTATATATACTATATACATATAGATGTGTATAGCATATATATTTGATACTTAGATACAAATGTTTTTAAATTATTAACGAAATATCTCACTAGTTTCTAGCTATATATCCTTGAATAGATTACATAACTTCCCTGGGCCTGCGTTCTTTTGCCTGGAGATTGGGGATAATAATGCCACCCTCAAACACTACTTGTTGCAGGAGCACCTGGCATAGAGTCAGCATGAAAATGTCAGTCCCTTCCCTTATGTATCCCAGTAAGACTTTGCAGCTCAGGGTTTTCAGGCTGAGCAGTGACCATTGTTCTTCGGTCTGGCCTGAGCAAGTCCCATGACTTTTCTTTGCCTGCTTCTGGCCATCTGACACACAGGTGCTCATCTCACATTTCCCTGCGTGCTAGGGATACAGGATGTTCATTGGTGAGAACTGAGTGTCTTGAAAGAACACTGACCAAATATTAATATGACTTTCGTTTGGACAACACTGTACAGTTGTTGATACAGTCCTTACTGTTGACTTCTGGACAGCTAAGGTAATCCGCTGTCCTGGTTATATTGTTGCCTCAGAAGCTTTCACAATCCTGTATTTAATCCCTGAGACACTGAGGGCCTCATGATATGAGGGAGAGAACAATTGTGAATTCAAGAGTAAGAGAGAGAGAGAGATCACTGCCTGGGATCAGAACATAATTCGTAGAAAAACACTGAAGATAGCAGCAGGACAGAGCAAGGAGGATTGCTGATATCCGAGCTAGCTGTAAGAGGAACGTGTACATATGTGACTCTGTGTGTGTTTACACATACACAATACACAGGGGGACGTGCTTGCTGACTGTGTGTGTGAGAAGGGTGGGGAGTGTGTTAGGGGTGGAATACAGGCACTGATGTGCTGGTATTAATAAAAGGCCTACCAACCAGGCTGGGAGAGGAGAGCTCTAATGTGTAGCAGCTGCCAATTTTGATGGTGTAAATATTCCCACTGAGGCTGATTTCAAGCTACCAAGTTGAAGTCATTGAATGCAGAGGGGGAAAGGAATGTGCAGCGTCAGCTCTCACCAGTCCGGGCAAAGCTATGTCCAGCACAGTGCTGGCTGCAGGCTTCCAGCACCATTTCCTTTCAAAACACAGGAAAACCTCCCAGCTCCTATTGCTTAGCTTTTATTCCAAAATCTATCCATACCTCCCAAACAGAATTGTTCGCTCCACCCTGATTGATTCTTTAGTCCTCTGTAAAGTTCATGGCTCATCACAGCCCATAGGAATTCTGGAACCAGAGTGTTTGTTTTTCCCCCCCCCTCAAAATCTACACAATGGTTGGCAAGACCATTTGTTTATTCAGAAAGCAGCCAACAGGATGCTGCAGGCCTGTCAGTGAACCTCAGTGCTCCTAAAGGTTTGGTGAACTCCTGCTGGCCAACAAAGCTCCGACAGCTCCGAGTAGACAAGATGGGGCCCCTTCACTTCCGGCTCCCCCACAGTTACAGCACTTTGCAAATTAAGTGGCTGCCTAGTTCTTAGACACATCTATGAATCGCCTCCCCATCCCGCAGGAAACCCTCTCTCATTAGTCTCCAATCGGGTGGGTGGAGTGGGGGGTGGGGGAGGCTTCCTTTTGAAACTCGCCCCACCTCTTCCCTCTCTGAAATCCTGTATCCGGAGTCAGACACTGGCTAGATCCAGGCCCTGTAGGGCCTGATGTTTATATTCCTTGGGGGGCCTTCTTTAAGGAAAAGAATACCAAGTTACAAATATAAAGTTACTAGGGTCAGGGCCTTTAGCAGGGGCCTGTGCAAATGAGGGTCTGAAACACATCCTTATTAACTTCTAGTAAATACACCCCTGGAGCCAGACTATGCTCAGAAGGAAATTGAATGTCTGCCTGGTGACCCTAAATGATGGAATGTGCTGCATTTTTCCTTTTGAATGAGGGTGAGGCTCCAGCACCCTGCTCCTCCTTAAAAACCTCTGCCTTTGAGCCTGATCCTGGAAGACATTACCCAGGTTCTTCTGAGAAAGCCTTTTTATTGTGCACCACTCCTATTGCATATTGATATTTCTCCTAGTCCAGTCTTTCAAAAATAATATAAGTATTCTAATTTATTCGTATTTCAAAGGAGTGGAGGCAATATAGAGACTGATCCAGAAAAAGAGCAATAGGTCATAACTTCATTTTAATTGGATATTCATTCTATAATTAATCGCACGTGTGATGTAGCAAGTTGCCAGATGGCAGGGACCAAAAAGTCTGGGAAACAAGTTCTTCTCCAGTGGATGAGCCACACACAGATAATCAAGAATCAATGCACCAGGCAATGTTTCTGGTGCTTACGAATGGAGAGAGAAATGAAAACTATCTCTCCTCTCCTTGCCTAGGATGAATGAAACTAGACCCTGGTGTTCCTCCAGGCCATGCCACAATTTTGAAGGGTTCAAATCTTCACTGCTGTCTGTCTCTCATTTCCTCCTTCGACTGCCCAGGCAGGTCTGGTCTTGCTGATGGATACTGGGTCAAGGCTGAACATAGCAATGACCTCTCCCAGGCTGCTGCATGGGTACCCCACTTCAGCCAGCTGGGAATTCAGGCCTCCATCTTCCCCAGCAAATCATCTCAAGATGAGTGACCTTGTATGGGAAGAGCACCAGCCTAGAAAAGAGGTTTGAATCCTAACTTAGCCTCTATCCCGACCCACCTTTCTGGGCCAACCATTCATCATCCTGGAACTCCTCCAGGGAAGAGAGTTGTCTTGATCATTTCATCTAACTATAGCACATGGCAGGTACTCAATATACAAATAACTAATTATGGAATCACAACAAAATGAGAGGGGTCAGTCTGGCTGATCTTGACAGTGGCTTCCTTATTTAAGAGTCTGTGATGACCTCAATCTCACTTCCAGGATTGGGCCCTAACTCCCGAGAGGCACAGAGAAGTGGAAGGCCCAGGATTCCTAAGTCCTCAAATCAAG
Source organism: Hipposideros armiger (assembly GCF_001890085.2). NCBI lineage: Eukaryota > Metazoa > Chordata > Mammalia > Chiroptera > Hipposideridae > Hipposideros > Hipposideros armiger. Next base: position 775,365 of record NW_017731491.1, on the reverse strand, counting down.
GGGCACTTGATCCAAGTGTCCCAACCTAGTTGGTCCCTGAGACACAAAGTAATTAACGTGCATACATAATGTACGTTGTTGGAAAAGGCATTATGTAAGCCCTACTCCGAAAATAAGCCCTACCCCGAAAATACACCCTACCCCCGAAAATAAGGCCTACCCTGAAAATAAGACCTACCCCGAAAATCAGCCCTATCCGGAAAGTAAGCCCTACTCAGAAAATAAGACCACACAGCTACTCCACACTGCGTGGCGGAGACCACACCAGTTACACCTGTAACAGGCAGGGGCCTGTCTCATTGGCCCAAGGAGGCATCTTCTCTAACCCCTAACAAAGTCTAACTTCAGAATCACTGTGGATGAGAAGGGACCTCTAGTGGTCAACCTCTAAGGTCACATCCACGCTACCTCCTATCTATTCTCTTAAAGGTGTTCTGACCTGTCAACTTCAGGGTGTCAGTTCCAAGAGGTGGGGGAAGGGAAATACAGCACAGATCAGAAGAAGTTTTGGTTTTGATATAGCCAGGTTGTGGAGAGGAGGATGGCTTCTGTTGCATGGCATGTAGAGGATGTAGCAGACAGTTTTCTGTATATTTGCAGAAAAAAATCTACCCATTTCCTAGCATGATTGGGCCTAGGGTTGTGTGAGAATGAAGGGAAATAGGAGAAGCAGAAATGAGACTTTAGTCCAAAGTAATAGATGTTCTGCATTTTGAAAGCAGAGCATAATAGGTGAAAGAATAGATTTTAATCTTTTTTCGAAAATCATGTCTCTTTTGAGAAGTTATTTAAAAATTTAGAGACCATCTCCCTAGAAGAATACCCATGTGCACATATACATGTACACACACACACACACACACACACACACAGTTTGCCTACAAATCAGGGATTTCACTGACACTGTAAAGCCCATCCACAGTGGTTCAAGAAGTCAAGTTAAGAAACTCTGAAGTAAGGTACTGTATTTGGAAAAGGAAGTAGTGTGGCAGCCAGGAATCTTGAATGGATTCTAACCCCTGCATCACTTTGGACAAGTTCCTTTACCTCTCTGAACTTAATTTCTTCACCTATTAAAAAAAAGGGGGGGGGGAGGATTAGACAGATGTAGGAGTGCCAGCTAAAAGAACACCTACTTAAACCTGAATTTCAGATAAACAATGATTTTTTTTTAGTATAAATATATCTGAAATATTGGCTTTATTGTGAATTAATAGGTAGTTGTTGTATGGGACATATTTATACGAAATAAATATTGTTTCCCTGAAAGTCAAAGTTAATGGGGTGCTCTGTATTTTTTTATTTGCTGAATTTGGCAACCCTAGACAGGAGGCCTTTCAGGTCTTGATTTAGGGTCTAAGATTTTTGGTGATGAAGGAATCCTAATGGAGGATGGAAAGTTAGAGGATTATTAATCACTGTTTAAGCTTGAAATTGTGATGTCCCATGACCAATTTTAAGCAGCTTAGTGGACACTGTGTTGGATTCTGGAAAGAAAAGGCACCATACTGGTCCTTGCATTTTCAAATAACCACTGTACGAGTATCATTGTTAGGTTGTGACAGCCAGATTTCTAGCTTTTCTGTCACTTTCAAACTCTCAATTGCATTTCCAGTGACTTGGCCAGATGACCTTGCTGGCTTACAACCCTCCAGCCATTTGCTGAGCTGCTGCCTCTATCACATCAAGTTTGGTGACAGTGAATAGAAAGGCTGTGGCTCCAAAGCCTTTGGAGATGGCGCTGGTCCGCAGTAGCCGCACTGCCCCTCGGGCCTTCCTACCTTCTGGTTGCTTGTTTCCCTGTCCTGTCCTTCATTCCCACATAACAGGTAGTACTGTGAGCCTGCACACTTCCAGAGCCAGTCTCCCACAGAGCAGCCCTGTGTATGCATTCTCTTCTGGGAAGAGCGCCCAACATGCACCTTTAATTCACCTCTGAGTGGGCATCCTTTTCCTTCCTTCCTTCCTTCCTTCCTTCCTTCCTTCCTTCCTTCCTTCCTTCCTTCTTAAAAGATTTTTATTGGGGAATTGGGGGATGGGAACGGTGCTGGGGAATTGGGGGAAGGGGAACAGACAAGTTGCTGTTGTTTTGTTCTTCAGTCTAGTTGTGGAGGACGTTGCTTCACTGACCCAAGTTGGCACCATCATTGCACTCTTCCTGGGCGAGGCACATCAGTCGCCGGCTTCTGGACAGCCGCTCACTGTGGCTGCTGGCCGCTCACACTGGCTGCTGGCTACACATGGTAGCCCATGGCAACCCACTGCAGCAGGGACTGCAGCCTACACCGTCACCTGCGACTCACAGCAGCCCAGCTCCAGGTTGAGCTGTTGTTCAGCATCTTAGCTGTAGAGGGCAGTGTCACTGGCCCTCATATGTGGGATCCGAACCGGGGCCCTCTGGCATCCCAAGCCAGCTCTTAACCAACACGCCACTTGGCCGGCCCCCACTCTTTCTTGAGTTCCCACCATATACTAGGCACTTCCCCTTAACTGAGGGGCTTCCATCTTCATCACCCTCATCAGTGCTTAGTCCCAGTGCATAGCTCGTGGTTCTCAAAATGAGATTCCTGGACCTCTGTGGCAGTCACCTGGTAGGTTGTTAAAGATGAGATTCCTGAGTCTTATCAGAACTGATAAAGGACAGGGGCCTGGAAACTCCCCAGGTGCCTCTTACGCTCACCCTACTCAGAAGGCCATGGCTGCCAGCTCTGGGACACTCTTCTCTGTCCAGAAGTACATGGCCCTGATGTGGGGCAGATTGCTTTCTACTCCCAGGAATTTCCAGATTCGAGGCTGCCTTTCTTCTCTCCCTCTGCACCTGAGTTACTTGGGAGATGTGACATATTGGACTCTGTTAATACTCCAACCAGCCAACCTACTTGGGTTTAATGGTTAACTACTAGGCTTAGCTACTTATGGTGAAATGGTTTCCCCTGTATCAGGTCTAGGAAAGAGGACTGTTCCAGGGACGATTTACATGAACTTGGACAAACCTTGTCACTTCTTTGACTCTCCAGAAGGGGAGCTATGATACCATTTTAAACACCTGAAATCCCTCCCCAGCACCAAGTATACTCTGCCTGGCTCCGGACCATCACTGACTTTCTCCCTCTAGAATGTAAGACCCTTGAAGACCAGGAGCTTTGTTTTGCTCATCTGTATATCCCCAGGGCACTCAATCATTGTTGTGGGGTTCAGGGAGCACTATTCATCTTGTGGACATTATAGATTAGTATAAAACAGTTTTACATAGATGGCAGTAGACTGGCTTGAGGGGCCAAGTCTTTTACTAATTCATGATAAAGACACCATATTGGCTTGGATTGCAATGATATCCCCAATGCTTAGGGTACCTAGCACATAGAGGATACTCAATGAAAACTGCTACTTTCCCCCAATATTTTAATTATGAAAATGTCAAATATACAGAAAAGTTGAAAGACTAGTATCACGACTATTTAACCCTAACTAGATTCTAGATTCAGTAAGTGTTAATGTTTTGGGATCTTTGCTTTGTGTATGTGTGTATTTATTTTTGCTGAATCATTTGAACATTAGTTGCAATCATCATGACACTTAACCCACAAATATTTCAGCAGGCGTCGCCTAAGAATAAGGACATTCTCCTATGTAACTGCAATTACACAGAAGAATAATTAACCATTATTTCCTAATATCATTTAACATCGAGTTGTAGAAGTGGATGTTGGTGCCCTACCCACATTCCCTTGGCCGGCCTAGGGGTCACCTGTAAAGAGTTCCTATATAGCAGGTGATTTCCTGTCTTTGCCTAAACATTCATTGCTGGACAGAGAGAGTGCACTCTGCCCTCACAGGGCAGGCATGCTGAAAGTGCTAGGGAGTCAACACTCCAAGAGTGTCCCTGAACCAGTGATGGAGAAGGTGGATAAATACCCAAGCTTCCTTCCACCTCCTGAGTTGATTCTGAGGTGTGTTCCACAGAGCTTGTCAAAAGGTCCCCAGTGAAGTTGCCCACAGTGGTAATCTGTTCATTGTCACATCCTTTACTGGTTTTCCTCCCTTCCCTATCTCCCTTCCTTCCTGTGCTTCCTGAGATGAGCTTTAAATAAATTACTTGCAGCCAAAATTTGGTCTTAAGGTCAGCTTTGGGGGGACCTAGAACCAAGACATCAATTGATTGCTAAATTCATTTTAAAATGATAATAGTAAAACACCCTGCTGTTAGAACCCTAGAGAAGGAAACTCAAAACCTGTTTAAATGGTGCTTGCAGACCAGCCAACAGGAACCACTCTTAGTTATGATTCTTACTGGAACAACGCTATAGTGAGGCTGTATGTATTTATTATGTCCTGCCCAATTTATATTACTAATAACAATAGCTACTGCTTATTACAAGCTTGCTGTGTGGCCGCTTCACATACTTTATTTCACTTAATCCTCTCAATGACTTTGTAGGGAGGGCACTATTATTTTCCCCATTGTATTGGCCAAGACCCTGAGGCTCATGGAGGTTAAATAAGTTTTTTGGAGTCACACAGCTGGTAAGAGGCAGGTCCCTGGTGTGCTTAACCAATGTCCCAAAATGTGCAGATAACCATAAATATTATTTTATGCTATTCTAGTGTAAATGGGAACAATAGTACTTGCCAGATAAAATTCACATTGCAACAACACCATAAACCTATGTTTTTTTAATCAATAAAGAATAGTTATACTTAGTTGCTAATTCTTGAAAGCATAATGCAAGGATTCCCCAACCAGGTGACAGTCTCAGAGGGGTAAAACTGTCTCCTGACATGGCTGGCTCAGTATAGCTTACACAGTGGTTTTGGGTTACCAGCGGTGAGTAAGATTTTTCCAGCACCATTTAAGTTGTGCGGAATCTCCTAACGTTTTGGCTGCTGTGAAAATCAAACCTCTCCTCAGACTTGCCCCCATCACAGTTCTCAGGCTGTCAGATTATCAAAGCACAGTCATCTAATTTGAGCATGACAGTGTTCAGTGAGATGAGCTACCAATTTTTGTGTAAGGTCAGGCTGTCTTGGAACAATTTCATTCCTGTATGTAATATCTGGCCCCACCTAGTAACTTAGGCACACATAAACACTTGGATCTTAAGAAGATGTCTTTCCCCAATTATTATCTTCTCTAAGAATCCATAACAGAAACAGACTTTGAACCCAATTTAATTATTTACTTGACCCTACTGTCATAAAGTATTCTAATTCGAGTATTATAAAGATGGTAACAGCGAAAAGATTCAGGGTTCTCAGACAGAGGAACAATTGGCCACAGAAGTTGGCTTTTCAGAGCTCAGCCGGTAAGTGGTAAGACCTGTATAGAAAGTAGAAAGTCAAGAAAAATTTAAAAGCAAGTCAAGGGAGGGAAATTCATTTTGAAAAGTTGCAGTCTTGGTGGGTGGAAGCAAAAGGGAGACATCCATTTCCTCCTTAATAGGGCAGCACGAGGTCTGCCAAGAAGCCCATATTTTCAGTTTTTAGTGGACAGTGCTTCAGAAAACTCGGTTAATGACCAAATCCTGAAATCGTCACTGTTACGCTGCTGTGATAGAAATCTCTTTGGCAAAATTTTTAAATGACAAAAGAATCAATATTAGTAATCACTGCATCTGATTGAAAGATAGATGCAGGCTTGCCAGCCAGAAAGGGTGAGCTTGGCAGGAACAAAACTTGCTCCTGTCAGGACAGGTCTGGGATGGGGAGAAGCAGAGCTGGCCCAAGGAAGTCAGAGGTCTGTTTCAGCTCTTGAAGGTTAATATAAAACTCCAAGTTGCTATGGTCTATGGAGTGGCCAGGGACTAAAAGGGATTAACAGCAGCTTCTTAAAGGAAGAGAATATTAATCGAGGCAGTAGGGTGGTAAAGAGCATGGCCTTGAGAGTCCTGGGTTCAAATCCTGGCCCTGACAGTTACTATCTTTGGGATCTTGGGCAAATGATATTACCTCTCCAAACCTTTAGAAATGACCTCGTGAGGGTTGTTAGGTGCTTAGATTTAAATAATGTATGTAGTGTTTAGCGCAGTGTCTGTTGCATAGAAAGCATCCCATATGTGTTTTTACTATATTCATAGTAGTACTCTCTTTTTAAAAATTTTTTTATTGGGGAACAGTGTGTTTTTCCAGGACCCATCAGCTCCAAGTCAAGTGGTTGTTTCAATCTAGTTGTGGATGGCGCAGCTCAGTGGCCCATGCGGGGACTGAACCGGCAGCCTTGGTGTTATGAGCACTGCGCTCTAACCATCTGAGCTAACCGGCTACCCCTCATAGTAGTACTCTTGAATGGAAGTAATAAATACATGTTTTTCCTATGGAAACGCAGGCAATATAGGGAGAAGGATGGCAGCAGCAAAGCACAGAAGAAGGGAGAAAAGGGGCCTTTGTTATTTGTTATTTTTAGTCCACAGTAGGTCAAGGGGAAGGAGTATTGCGAGCGGGACAGTAGTGGAAGGACGGGGAAAAGCCGAGATTATTATGGTTTAAGACTAGAGGCTATGTCGCGACTGAGTTTTTCCTAAGGTACAAATTATTTGAATCTAGGGGATTTGGAACAGTCTCAAAAGCTCTCTATTACCAAAGAGCAACTTTAAAAGAATAACCCAAGTAGAGGCTTTCAAAACAAGATTAACTTTGTTCAGTAGAGGCCGTCCAAGAATGAAGCAAGTTTCATTTCTCTTTGTTAAAATGACAGTCTCAGGGGTTTTTTTGTGTTTGTTTTTGTTTTTGTTTTAAGCTGAGCCATCCTGCCACCTGTTGGCAGCTCAGCGGCTGCTCAGCTCGGGCCGGGAATCAAACCACTGTTGCTCAGAGCTCAAACTCTTGAGCGAGCTCTTAACCAACTGAGCCACTCAGCCGGCCCGACAGTCTCAATTTTTTTAGGGAAGGCTGGTTTTATCTTCTCTGGGGCTGCCCTATAGCTGCCCTATATTATATAGCCTATTTCCTTGTGGCTTTCTTTTCCTTATCTTAAAAAAAAAATTCCTTAATACTAAAAGTACGTACTTTGAATTGAAGTAGTCAGAACAGGATTGTTTAAAAACTAGAAATAGTACCGTTATAACTGGGATGACTGATCTGGGACCTCATTTTAAATGCGTAATAGACAAGAGAAAGGTTCATAAACTCAGCGTAGACCAAAGTACAGAAACAACTGCACTCTTCCTCCCAGCAGATCTGACTTGAATTCATTAAAGATGGCATGGAGGAGTAGTGGCCTAACGCAAATGTGCAGATGTCTTCTCTTAGTGACTTTATTTCTGCCACGTGAGATGACCAGTAAGTTCACATTCTTTTTGGCCTTTTTTTAATGTTGGAATTGTATTTTGATCATTTTTAATTTTATGAAATTAAATTAAATTTTATTAAATTGGGGTGACATTGATTCAGACAATTATATAGGTTTCAAGTGTACAATTCTATAATACATCATCTGTATATTACATTGTGTTCACCACCCAAAGTCAAATCTCCTTTCCTCACCATATATTTGACCCCCTTTATCCTTTTCTACCTCCCCACCACCTCCTTTCCCTCTGGTTACCACCATACTATTGTCCTTAGCCTCTTTTTAAATAAAGAAAAATTTCAGATTAAAAAATGATCAGTGGGCATTGGGAAAATCCAAAATCCAAGTTGGAATGACTACAGAGTTGGTATAGCTCAGAGTACAGGAGTAGCTAATATACTAAAAAATTAAATGGAAAAATGTTTTTATGGTTCTGATATCTAAGCAGGGTATTCTATTCTCTCCAGAGCCACAGTCAAAATTTTCCAACATTTTAATGCATTTTATTACTAATCGTGTCCAAATAATCTTCTGCTGTTTATTTGAACATACCACTTACACGAAAATCTTTCCTGCATTTGCTCCTCACCCCAATCTGAAAGTAGTAGCTTCCCCCCATGATTTAAAAATCAATTTATAGTCATTGTAAAATAAATTAGGAAATATGAAAAAGAATAAATGAAGAGTAAGAATCCCTCCAAATCCCATCATCCAAAAATAATGACTCAATGTTTTGTGTTATATTCTTCCAGATTAAAAAAAAACACTAGGCAGCCATCTCATTATCTTCTCCAGTTTATACTTTTTAAAGTAAAAGTTAATGTGCTTATAGAATATATTAACGATGTTATGTAGGGGGCAAGTTTGTGGTGGTTACCGTCATTTTGAGCTTTTGTTACTTGCTTCTGAACCAGGAAAGGAAAAACTGAAATTTAGGTATGTTACTATACAATGACTATATTTCTAAAAATCAGAGATGAAAACAAATAGAATATATCCTGATCATCCACTGCACAACTTGTCTACCCCACAAACCACAGCTACTTAAACATCTTTTTATTTTACCACCAAAACAATAGTAAGATATCAGAAATGCAAGACCAAATCCTATCATCCAATCAGAATTGTTTGCCCATATGCATATTCAATTTTGATAGATTTATAGTAATATTAGAGATGTCATTTATACTCTGCCTATTTATCTAATGTTATGTGTTAAGTATTTTTTCGTTTTGCTATAGTCCTTTGTGTTTCCCCACTCCCACCCCCTTACTTTGCTACTTCCAACCCCTTGAAGTAAACAAATTACGTCTGGTAAGTATTTCTGTACTTTTTTTTCTATTTTTATCAATATTATTCCATATATATAGAATTTTTCCCAATACTTTTCCTGGTAAATGTGTGTGTGTGTGTGTGTGTGTGTGTGTGTGTGTGTGTGTGAGAGAGAGAGAGAGAGAGATAATTCTGTACATACTATTTTCTAACCCAGTGGTTCTCAAATTTCACTGCACATTAGAATTGCCTGGGGGCTCTTAAAAAAATACAATGCCTGGGTTGCATTCACATCAATTAATAAGAATGGCTGGGGATGGGAGTAAGGCATCCGTAAGTTTCTTAAGATCCCCAGGTGATTCCAATGTGCAGCAAAATTTAGTAACCATCATTTTAACCTTTTCCTTTTTTAAGTCATGAATACATTACAGATCTTCTCCCTTGTAAAATTATACAGATCAGTACGACTTTTTAATTGTTGCAGAGTATTTCATTGTCCTCATGTAACCTAAATCTATTTAACCAATTCCTTGTCGATGGCCATTTAGATTGTTCACTCCATCTTCATAGTTTCTTCCTGTACTCCCAGGTTCTTTTTTAACGGTGAATGGTGAAACCGAGAATTATATTCTAAACACTTGGCGTGGCTTCCAAGAATCTCTGAATTGTGCTGTGCAAAACCACACCAGAGAGGAAGAACTTCTCTGGTACCGAGAAGATGGGACCGTGGATTTGAAATCTGGAAACAAAATCAATTCCAGCTCCGTCTGTGTCTCTTCCATCAGTGAAAATGACAATGGAGTCACCTTTACCTGCAAGCTGCAGAGGGATCAGTCAGTGTCCGTCTCGGTTGTGCTGAATGTCATTTGTGAGTAAAGGTGGGGGTGGGGGAGGCAATTGCTATTAGTCTGTGTTGTCTGTACTACATTAAGTGGTAGTTGAAATCTGAGTCTAAAAGAGTACATGCATTTTAACATTTGCCTGATATTGCCAAATTGCCCTATTTATGCTCCTACAACAAAGCATGAGGGTGCCTGTTTCCCCACGCCCTCATGAGCACTGAGTATGAAATCTACCATCATGATATGAAATTGTGTTTTCATTTTCCAAATTGAGAACGAGGGTGTTCACCTTTTCATAAATGTATCGGCTGTTCCTGTTTGAAATCCTAAAACATGAAGCTTTTTGATGGCTGGGTTCTAGAAATCGGGTAACCCACTGGTGGAACACTACGGGGTTAGGGGTCCTTCCAAGGGTGTTACATAGGTGATCATGGTTTGGGTGGAAAGCTGGTTCTACATGAGGGTGGTGTGAGTCGTGTGGTAAGGGGCCATGTGGGATGGACTGATGATGTGGTATGGTTTGGTAGGAAGAGCTCTGGACTCAAGCTCAGGAAACTTTTCTGTAAAAACTTGATACCATTGGTCCTGGGATAAAAGGGTGGAGAAAATGCCTAGGAATCCAGCCCTGGAAAATACTGGCAGCTTGAGTTTCCAAAATGAATCATTTGCTTGTTCCTGGGCAAAGGAGCTTGGTTTTTCATTGTCTATGAATTAACAAAATGTGATTTTTAGCAAGCTTCCACCTGCCTACTCTGATAGAATCCAAGACTATCAGGGGAACTTTGAGGTCTTGTAATCCTTATAAAATGACAGATGAGGAAACTTAGGCTCATACTCAGGGCCCGAATCATCACAGCTGCAACTAGGAACAGAATACAAATCCGCACGCTCCTTACCTTCTTAAGGGAGACAGGACAGAAATGCCAATAATATGATATGGTGGCTTTAAAAAATGATTTTCAGTTTTCTAGCCTGAATCCACATTTAACATCATCTTTAATAATAAAAAAAAATGTTGACAATAAAATAAGATCGTCTTTATAACCACCTCCTAAATATTGTTTGTTGCTAAGCACATAAACAAAAAACAAACAGGTTAGTGATTCATAGTGACAATAACTGACATAAACTCATGAATCAAGAAATCAAAATGAGCTCATGAAAATTGACAAGAATAGCATGTCCAATCCTGAGAAAGTATTATTATTGTTGTAAGTAGCAGTTAATGATACACTATTTGGGGGAGTGTGCGCAGAAACAGCTTCTTTCATATGTTGTCGCTGCAAGTATAAATTGAGATCACCGCTTTGGCAACACCTGTCAAAATGTAAAGTGTGCCTACCCTATGGCCCAGCATTCTTACTTCTAGATGTTAAACTTGAAAAAACACATGTTCATGTGCTGAAAGAGACATATACAAGGAATGTGTATTGAAGCACTGCTTAACATTTTAAAACTGAAAACACCTAATGCCCATCAAAATGATTAAAGGGTCATGTATTATATGATTATATATAACTATTATATGGCTGTAGCCCTCTCAAAGCAATGAGCTAGATCTCTGTGATTCAATAATACATCTCAAAAACATCCAAGTAATTGAGAGAATGAAGTCTTTTATGTAAACCCTTCTCATCCTCCTAAAACAATACAAGATATTTCCTATACGTACATTATATGTCCAAAAACTATTTTAAAAAAACCCATCTGCAAGGATTTACATCAAACTCATAGCAGTGGTTACCTCTGGGGAGTCAGGGAATGATGAGGATGGGGTCAGGACCTTAACTTTATCTGAAACGTACTGATTTTTTAAAAACAGAATACTCATGTATAGCTGATATGCATAAAAATAGTTAAATAAAAAGGAATAACTAATAGGACCTGTGGAATTTGTGGAACTGGTATATTTGGCAATTATGTTCTCTATTCTAGCAGCAGCCTACATATCTGAATACCACATAAATGCTCGGATTTGGATATGAAATTCAAGCTCATTCCAAAGAGCAACAAAATGTCACTCTGAGAGAGTTATTAATAGCACAGCCTACTCAGGGTCTAATTATTCAGTGCGCAGATTATACAAGCTCCTGTTTTCCTCCTTCTCCGTCTTTAATCTCTCTTCTACTGCCCACTTTTCAAGCATTTTATTACTCTTCTGCACGTTGGCCAGAAAATGCAAATGGAGGAGAAGGGAGAATCAGCTCAGCCATTTCTGCCCCCTAGATGTTGGAAAGCTTTCATGGGGACGAGGGTTAGGATTATCTGTGAAGGTAAATGTGTTCAACTATCTATGGGTCTACAACTGCCCTTATCATGGAGGGAGTAAGGAATTGCTCACACCGAGGGGTGAGAAGGACTCAGAAAGTCACACTCACCTTCCATAGATGCCAGAGTTGCCATGATTGGAACACCTTCTGGGAGGAGGACATTATTTCTAGAGGATCATTGAGGAAATGCAAATATGCATTGGTAAATACGTGTGTGGGGCAAATGCGGTTAGATAAAATGGGAAAACAGAGGGTGTGACGAGTTCTTAAAACCACCACCATGATAATAATAGTACTAACTAGCACTGTGGTAAATTCTTTACAGGCATTATCTCATTTAATCTTCACAACATCTCATGAGGTGGCTATTATTCTACTTTGTAGATGAGGAAACTGAGCAGTTACTTAGCAGTTAAGTAAATTTCTCAAGCTCACAGTAAGTGATGTAGATGGAATTAGGGCTAACTGCAATGCCTGCTGTCTTAATATTATACTGTTTTATCCAACACTACTAGCACCGGTTGGCTTGTTATATTAACTCTCAGAGAGCAAAACACAAGGCTTATACTCTTGGGTAGTGTTACAAATTGTCTACTTGGCACAGACTCATCATTATATAGATTTGTTTCATAGTTTGTCTTCTCCACCACATTAAAAGTTCTATGAGGTTTGGAACTGGATGTACGTTATTTAGCATTGTATCCTCAGTTCCTAGCCCAGTGCTTGGCATACAGTAGGTACTCAATAAATTTTTGTCAAATGAATGAATGACTACATGAGAGAGACTGAAGGAAGACCCTGAACACTGATGGTACGCTACTGTCTATCTGCTAATTAAACCTAAATTCTTGAGTCTTGCAGTTTCTCCCCTCCTGAGTGGAGATGACTTCCAAACGGTTGAGGAAGGCAGTGATGTGAGGTTGGTTTGCAATGTGAAAGCCAACCCCCAGGCTCAAATGATGTGGTACAAAAACAGCAGCATCCTGAATTTAGAGAAAAATTATCAAGTCCAACAGACGAGTGAGTCTCTTCAACTGTCAATCGCGAAAGTCAAGAAATCTGACAATGGAACCTACCGCTGTTTTGCAAGCTCATCTGTGGGCACAGTGAGCAAGGACTTTCACCTCTTTGTCACAGGTAACTCTCTTTTTAAATANCTAGATCTAGCTATATCAGGTATGAGTCAGCCTGTGCTCTTCTCATAGACCTCCGTTTGAAATTGCAGCTCTTTTATAATTTATCGCTGACTTTCTCTGCTTCCATTTTGTCTTGATTTTTTTCCCCTTAAGGGTCTCCACTTCGCTTTCCCATACAACTGGGGCAGATTGAGGGGCGAAGTGGCCCTGGCCAGAACCACCTTAGATGTTTCTGCTGTGTTCTCCCCCTCTATCTTAGAAAAAAAAATTGTCTAAAATTGCAGTAGCTAAATGTTTCGGAGAGACAGAGAGAGAGAGAGAGAGAGAGAGAGAGAGAGAGAGAGAGAGAGAGAGAGAGAGAGAGAGATCTGCTGTTAGACAGGTGGTAAAAGACCCTTATTGACATACAAGCAAAAAGAAGAAATGAGCAAAGTGTATGAAATCTCGATGGATTTGTTTCTGAGGAATGGACACATCTTCCTGTTAGGCTTCTCTTGGCTTCCTTTGAAACGTTAGGAATGGAATGGAGGGGCGGGGGTAGAGAGACAGAGAGAGGCCATTAAAGACTGCAGTTTACAGATTTGTCTTCTTGAAGGCCCCAGCAGGTTTTTGTGGGGGAACATACAGAGCCTGTCTCTCATTCAGGATTTCTCAAAGTAGAATTTGGAAGCCCTGCGGAAGTGCTGGAAGGACAAGGTAGGAGGACTGTGAAAACCTGAAAGTTTAGACAATTAAGTAGAAGCCTGGATACCATAAAGGGAAAAACATTTTCAGGTGATGGTGGGTTGGGATAGTTTAAAGTGGAAGAGGAAACAGAAAAATTCACATAGTATCTAATTGGACTTGGGATCAGGGGACCTGGGTCTAGGCTGCATTTCCTTGGGCAAGTCCTTTTCCCTGTCTCTGGAAAATGAGGAATTTGGACCAGGAGGAGGATTAGGATTAATTTTCATGCTACTTGAAAATTCCCAACAGATTCCCACGCAGTTTAGTGAAATGCTGGAAGGAGTTGGCAAAAAAAAAA
>NW_017731491.1:756193-758426 GCF_001890085.2 Hipposideros armiger | reverse complement strand
ATTCACAACTGGAGATACTAAAGTCCAAGGTCACATAGCTAGGAAGAAGAGTCACTCTTCTCATTACCCTGCCCTTTGGCTCTAAGGAAGTACTACAATTGCTCTCAGTTTTGCACAGGGCAATCATTCCGCCCTTTTGCCTTATGGGTGAATGCTATATTCCAGGAAGAATGGAAACCAGAGATGAGAAATTAAACTAGCACACACGATTATTAGGAATCGTCAAAATTTAATTCTCTGAGTTACCTGAAGTATAGTGACATCATATAACAACAGTTACACGCCTAAATGCTCTTACCTAGTACTGTCCTAAGCATTTTAAATATATTGTAACTCAGTCCTCACAAATCACATAACAGGATCCTATTTTCATTATACACATTTTACAGGCGAGAAAAACTGAGGCACAGAGAATTTCAGTCATGTGTCCTAGATCACACAGCTTGTTAATGGCTGAACCAGGATTTAGATCTAGGCAGTACGGCTTCTGGGTCCTTAACCACTAGGCGAAATTGCCTCTTACATTAAGAACTAACTTATCAGGCCAGCCAAGTGGCTCAGTTGGTTAAGAGCATGAGCTCTGAGCAACATGGTCACCGGTTCGATTCCCACATGGGCCAGTGAGCTGGGCCCGAGCTGAGCTGCGCCCGAGCTGAGCTGCCACTGAGCTGCCAACAGGTGACAGGGTGGCTCAGCTGGTGAGAGCATGTGCGCCTAACAACAAGGTTGCTGGTTCGACTCCCCTATGGGATGGTGGGCCACGCCCACCCGCAACTAAGATTAAATACGGCACCTTGAGCTGAGCTGCCGTGAGCTGCCGACGGGTGGCCGGATGGTGACTGGACTTGGGAGCTAAGCTAGCTGAGCTGCGCCCTCCACAACTAAGATTGAAGGACAACAACTTGGCTGTTCCCCTTCCCCAATTCCCCAATGAAATCTTCAAAAAACAACACAAAACAAAAACTAACTTATATAGTATATCATATATAGCAGGAACAAACATATATAGACTCATTTAATCCGTATTAGTGACACATTTAACATCTGAATTCAAATAGACAGTAGNCCCCCCTTAGTTTTCCACCAAGAATTTGAGTCCTTCCTTTTATGGGAATTATGCCCATTCCATATAGATAGGAGCAAAGGTCCTTTTCTAGAACCATGTAGTAGAAGATGACGCTGGTTGGCTTTTAGGGAGTATTTCCATGAATTCAACTGGGTAACAAGGTTTGTAAGAACTGGACTTTTGAGTTCACAGCCTAATGACAAACGGATGGCAGAAACTCATAGAGAAACAAGATGCTGACTAGGTAAGAAAATGGATCTCTAAAATCACTCGTAACTGTGAACTTGTAGCCTATCGCCTAATCAGAAGAGAGAATGGAGGAAAACGGAGGGTAAAAGTCCTTTATCTTGGCTTCACGCTTCATCTACCCAGATTTATCACCCCTGAAATACAAGGAACAAATGAAGCTGCAAGTGTTTTTCCCTCCTCCTCTTTTTTTCCTTTCCCCACTTAAAATCTTCCAATAACTTCCTGTTTCACTTTAAATTAAAATCAAGACACGTTTACATGACCCAATAGACCCTATATAATCTGGCCTCATCTCATACTACTCTCCGTCTCACCTACTGTGCTCAAGCCAAATTGGCCTCTTGATGGCTTGGTCATGCCAAGATCATTTTCACCTGGGGCCAATGTGTCCCTCTGGAAGGCTCTTCTGCCTGATCTTTACGCAAATGACTCCTTCCTATTGGTTCAGATTTTACCTCAAATGTTTCCCTCCGAATGAAGCCTTTTCCGATCATCCAAGTTGAAGTAGACTCTTCACCCTGCTTTTTTTTTTTATAGCACTTATCACTATCGGAGATTATCTTATTTGATTATTATCTCCTTCCACTAGAATAATGGCATGTTGAAGGCAGTGGCCTTATCTGCTGTGTACACTGCTGTATCCTGTATGTCTAGAAGAGGTCTTAGCTCATAAAAGGCCCTCAAAAAATATTTCCTAAATGACTGGATGACGCCAAGATTCTTGTTGGAATTGTGACCATGGCAATTCATCTGAGTAATACAACCTTGTTTCATTTTGTTGCCCAAGAGCAGTGAGTCAGGGCACCACCAACTCTGCCAGATTTTCCTGAGCAATCAAATTACCTTGATACAAAAGTTTCTACCACCTATGACTACAAGTGGTAGCAAATGCTTTTGTATAGTTTTTAAAATAGTGTA
>NW_017731491.1:751860-752937 GCF_001890085.2 Hipposideros armiger | reverse complement strand
GATGAACAAAATATATAGCTCTGAGCCTATCTGGTGCTCAGAAAACAAGGAAATGGGCTTTCATTTCCGGACTTGCATGGTTGCTGCTGATCTCTTCCTAGTCCAAGCTAGAAGTACACTCTCTGTTCTCCCCTATCATTTGAGAGGTTTGAAAATCTGTGCCAGGGTGGGGAAGGCTGGTACTTAAAGCACGTCTACCGTGCAGCCACCTTCTAGAATGTCTTGTCACCTGCTTGGGGCAGATCACAGTACAGCTACTAGGGGCCCCACTGTTGCTGGGGCCCACAGACCTCTCTCCCCTTAGTTTAGCGGGCTCTTCACCTTTTCTCTTCTTGCTCTTAAAGCTTTCCTCCCTCTCTTTCTCCCTCTGGGATGCCTCCAACTATCTTTTGGGCTTTTCAAAAGTCAGGAAAAACCACTGACTTCATCCTACGTCTGCTTTCTGCATGGCAACAATTATGAATAGAGAAAGCACAAATGGTCTGACTACCTGATTTGGGGAAGTTATTCATACTACCATAAATTATCCTTCCACAAAGGAATGGATTTGTAACCTGTCTCTGGCAGTTACTAGTTCTGTGACTTTCAACAAGTAAACTAACCTCTCCAAGTCCCTGGTTTCTCACCTATAAAATTGGGAATAATACTACTTACATAAAGTGCAAGGCACCATGGTTAGGACATATGAGAAGTACATAAATTAGAAGCATATAAATGTTAGTTCTCATTTCATGTGTTTGCATTTTCAACAGATAAAGCTGCGGCTATACCAATAGAGCCCATTATTGCTGCAAGTGTTGTGGTCTTTCTGACACTGTGCTTTGGACTGATTGCTAGAAGACAAAGAATAATGAAGGTATATAAGTATTCTAAACTATTTAGGGAAAAAGTCATCTAAATAAAGGCAGAGAACTAACTATATAAGTGACTACAGTTAGGAGCCATAATTGGACAATCTGGTCTCTCTACCATAAGATCTAAAATGGAAGTTGCTCAAGGGAATAAAAATTGTATGTATATGATGAGTACAGATTTACAAAGAACAGAAGTGCATATGGACAAGACCTGAATGAAAAT
>NW_017731491.1:745907-748140 GCF_001890085.2 Hipposideros armiger | reverse complement strand
TCAAGTTCTTACAGGCATCAGGCAGATCAATGAGTAAAGCAGGCTAGACGTAAAACAATAGGGGGTAGAGAGTACTATGGCATATAGAGCACATCTATGTCTACAAAAGGGCTAAGAGTCATAATTGGGGACAGATATGATTCTTTAAAGAAATCAGGAATCTGCATTTTTAGGTATTATTCTCCTAATTGAAAAAAATATATTTTTTAAAAATTTCATTATGTCTAGGGGTAGATGAATCCTCTTACCCCAATATCTGACATTCTCAGTTAGGTAAGTTACAACCCAGTGTTGACTTGGGCTTTCATTGTCTCATGGAGATTTTTGTGACACAGCTCTAGTAGTTTGCACTTATAGCCTCCTCTCCCCCAAACTCAGGCGTAATCACAAGGAACTAAATCAGAAGAGTTACTTATACCATGCTAAGGACTTTATCTGCAATCTGATCCGGTAAACAAACCTATGAAGTAGTCATAATTGTCCCAGCTTGATGAGGATGACACAGGCTCAGAATGCTTAGCTAATTTATAGAGAGTGACTAAGCTGGGATTCATACCAAGCTAATCCAAAGCCTGGGTCTGGAGTAGGGCAGAAGATAACACAGAAGGGGCAAAGGTTGAATAATAAAGACAAACTTTGCCTCGCTCGTAATTTCCCAAGAATGACGTCTATATCAATCCTACTTCTAGTGATCTGCAGAGAATTCATTTTAGTAAGGAAACAGAATTTAAAATAATCTTAGTTGAAGAGCATCTTGAAAATGTTACAACACTCCTTGAGATAATCTGAGCTATCCTGAAGTGTTGCAGGATTGAAGCTGAGAAGTACTGCCCTAAATATTTGCTTGTCCTTCTGATGATAATAATCACCAAAGGGTTTGCACAGATAATTTCTTATTGTTGCAACAACCCTAAAAGGTAGGTGTTGGAATCTGCATTTTACAGATGATGAAACTGAGGATTAGAGAAACCAAATAACTTGCTGAAACTCACACAACTAGCATGAGGTACAGCAGCTGGAATTCAAACCCAGGGCAGTCTTACCCCACAGTTCATGTTCCTTCCTCCTTCCTGCACTGTCCTGGGGTGAGGGGGNTCGCAAAAGCATAGTTGGTGGGGGCCTCGGGCCAGGCCATTCTAACTCGTTATAAAGACCACATGTAGAGACTGGGAAATTGTATCATCCCTCTTGGTTCAGAAGGAATCATAATTGCTCTCTGTCACATGAAAATAATATACAGCTTGTGTGGCAAGCAGGATGCCAGCTTGACAAATTGGCTTTCAGGTGGGCAGGATCCTGTTTGGGGTGGAGCTCTTCCAAACCGACTTGTTTTTCTTATTTCTTCCTGCTGTATGTATTACTTCCCTGGTTGTTGGCGGCCTCGAGCAGCATAAGCTGTCTGCTGCTGGTGGTCAGGCTAAATGCCAAGTTTGCCAGGAGCCTCTCTCAGCTTCACAGCTCAGTGGGGTAGTTTCTAAAAGAGGCCATGCAAAGCTGGAAATGACATCACGGATCTTTTCCTGAGCATAAGATTTTTTAGTCCACGTGTTGGGATTACTTTACCATAATGAACGTGAAAGAAAAAAATACCAGGTCTGGTTACAAATAAGAGAGTAAAACAGAGCAAGGGGAGAGATGCAGTTACACTTGCCAAATTCACTTTCAACAGAAACTTGGAAACCAAAATGAGCCAATGGGTCAGGCAACTTATTTCAGCTTGTTTATGGAGCGAACACTGTCCCACGTGGCTTCATTTTATTCAGCTTAGTAAAAATATTCCAATTTGTGACTGAATTCTGATTTCTTTTCCTAATTGTCCCACAGTTGCTTCCCCCTTCATTTTGACAGCTTTCCTTTGCCCTGCAAATTGAGAGGGTCCCCAGTAAGGCGAGGCCCTGTGGTGTGTCCCAGGGCTGGCAATTACAGGGCCAGGGCTTAGGATAAGGCACAGGCCCACGGGGCAGAGTTTCTCTAGTCTCTAGACCCTGTAGAGGTCTAGAGGGTTTATGCAACCCACACCCTCATGAGACTGATTTTTAGCAACAACCGAAAGGGAGCAAGAGTAAAGGATGCTTAATCCATTTACTCCCCAAAATTATCCTAAGCTGGACGAAAGTGGAGAAGAAAACAATTAGAAGGTAATTGGTTAACACATCATACAACTATGGGGGGAATAAAACCTATTGCATAATCTTGAGTCATATAGAGCTTGGGCTTTAAAATTAGATTTATA
>NW_017731491.1:742197-743528 GCF_001890085.2 Hipposideros armiger | reverse complement strand
TACTCAACAACCTAAGAAGCCTGGAAGCATTTTGACTTAAGAATTACACCTTCTCTATGTTCAATAAAAATGATTAATGTGGCCAAAGAAATAAGGCTTCAACTAGTGAAGAGGTGGCTATATTTCCAGCCACCTCTGTCTGGGTGTGTATTTTGCTAGGTAGGAGAGTAACAGCCATTTGGGTTTCCTGTCCCTTGAGACACCCTGATGCATTCAAAGTGTTGATCCACGGGCTTCAGAAAAGCAGGCAAACTCATTACCCTTGTTCCATTTGCCTTTTTAGCTCTGCATAAAGGGTGAAGAGCCTCAAAGGGAAACAGCTCTGTAAGTACTCCGGGCTGGGGCCAATGATCTGCCATAAGCAGAAGGGTAGCAGTGGTGTACGCCATAAATGCCCATCCCGGGCAAATTCCTCCTGAGATGGGAGGTGCTGGAAGGTGAAGGGGTTCAGAGAAGAATGGAGGATGGAGGAGACTCTGTCTTCACTTTAGAGGAAGACAGGTTTGACAGGTTGGAAGGTTGCCTAGAATTGAGAATACCTTTGAGTGTAAGCCTCCTTCTCTCTTGAAGCAATTTGGGGCTGATGCTTGTGCAACTGCATTTTATGGCCCTATAATGTAAATGACTGACAGGTCCAACCTGGTGAAAGCCACTGTTGCATTCTCCTTGACAACACGGTCAGAAGCCACATCCCTTATCCTAAATCCTGCCTTCTCTTTGGAGCTTCCTTTAGTCTGTTGGCTCCAGCATCCGTGAAGTGGATGGTGGGTAAAAAGAACAAAAGCATTCTTTCCAAGAGTATCAATTTGATTTTGATTTCTTTTTCTTACTGCTATGATCACTATAATTCATTTCTTGGTTCGTTTCAGATGAGAAAGCTGAGATGCCATCTAATACAGAAAGAATTATGCATCAGAACCCCCTTCATTTATGTAGTCCCATCTGTATTTATTGCTATTATTAAATTCACTCCTGTTAAATTGTCAGAGGTTATGAAGAAGTGTTTCATTAAATATTTAACAGTAGTTGTTATGACTAATTTGATATACTTGTGGAACACTTTTATGGAGAAAGCTGTTAAGAATGAAAAGTAAGAGTTTGTTAAGTCTTCTCGAAGGGTATGTTAATTGAGATTTGTTCTGAACAGGTAAGTGACCATCTACCATTTAGAATATATTTTTCTAGATAGGAGATTAACAGATATTTGGGTTTCACAAATCAGGGCAACACACACACACACACACACACACAAATGGGGGGGCAACATAGAGTGATATATTTTTTAAGTTGCCAAGGAATCATGTAAAAAATATCAATTATCGCCAACTTTC
>NW_017731491.1:734285-738612 GCF_001890085.2 Hipposideros armiger | reverse complement strand
GGCTTGCCATTTGATTCAAAGCATATGTGCCCTGAAGTGAGCATAAGATGAGGAGAGCCAGTCCTAGCTCCCTCATGGCTCTTAAAGTGTGAGCATCTCATGTGCTAAGGATGAGTCTAGTGTTCAATGATTTGTCATTTTCTTACATGGCCCCTAAACACAAGCCAACTACTTCATTGGTTTCTCAACCAAAGAAACAGCGATCTCTTTCCATACTGGAATAAAAGCCTGCTCTGCTGTATGTCCTAAGAGGTGTTTGGGCCTTTGAAGTGCTATTTTCCCAGGGAATTTCCAAGGATAATTTTGACGACAATCAAGTTTTGCCTGACTTTGGAACTTAATCCTCAAATAAGCCACCACCCACTTGTATCACCGAACATGGTCAGTGCTAAAAGGAGCAGTTGGATTCATGTAGTTTGGAATGCAACTCTGCTATGTATACTGGTATTCCACGTTGCTCACGGAAAAGTTTTAGCTACCAGATGTACATAAAGGTACCAGACGTATGAACAGTTGCTTTGAAAAACAGACCTCTCATCCTGGCGAGGCCAGTTAATGAGCTGCTTACCACAAGGATCTCACAGAATCTTTCCGAGACTCTAAACTGAGGGACTAGACCAAAAGATAATCTCTAAGATCCTATGAGCCCCCGTATTGTATGACTGACATTAAAATAAATTTAATAATAATGAAACAACTCTGAGGAAGCTTTCCTACCTCCTTGTGTGTCATTTTGCAAACTGTATGTTCCTTCTGCAACGGAGTCTCAGCCCCAAACAGGGTCATTTGTAGGTTTTATAGGCCGCTCAAGGGCATCATTTAAAACATTCCACCAAAAAGGATATAAACTTTGTTGCCGCTGAAGAATCCTAGCCTTGAATTCCTGAATTTTATAGTTATGGTACTCATAAAAGTGTTTAATAACAAACTTGGCTCACTTGGAAATCACCAATCTAAAGGACTTTGCTCCAATTTGAGATGTGGATCGCATTTGTTTTTAAGAAACTACTTAATGATTTATTAACAAGTTCATATTTCTGTGAAAGATTTCTACACAATCTCTTTTTGACTACTCTACGTGTAGGCCTAAGGCGTCTTATGATTCCACAATGTTATTAATCATCTAATCAAGGCTTCTATCCCTCATCCTTGTTTGTCACGATGAGTGGTCATTATGATTTTCTACCTGTCACGTTAAAATGGGCCAATGTGAAAATTTAACAGCAGCATATATGTGCCTAAGGAAAACTTCCTGATTACGTTCCGTTTGTCAAAGCCTAGAGCAAAAGCACCCATAAACCTCAACCATCCACCAATGGAATATCTACAAATGACGGCTTTGTTGCAAGTTGAAAAATAACATACAACACTCAGCAATTCATAAATCTGCACGTTTATTGTTTAGACTGGCATATCTAAAGTACTTAAGTTTCAAAATGCATTCACTTACATTATATCTCTTGATCCTTAGGCTTATAGAGCTTAAATTCTTAGTCGATGGAATGAAATACCTGAGAATATTCCCTAAACTCTATACTACTTTGCTGGCTGTGTGATGATGTACAAGTTTCCTAACCTCTCTATGCCTGCATTGCCTCACCTGTAAAATGGGCATCTACCTCCTGATTTAGGGCTACTGTGAGGAATAAATGAGTTAAGATTTGTACATTGTAAGACCAGCAGTATAGTAAACACTCAACATATTTTATAATAGCTATTATAGCTAGTACCCCACTTTTCAGAGGTGATTAAGACTCACTTAATGGCTGTATATGCCCATAAATAGTAGTTAAGACCTAAAACCATGTCTAATGGCCTTCAAACCTTGGCCTCTTTTCTTAACTACATGCTGCCTTTCTTATTTAACATAAGAAATCAGGATGTCTAATTGAGGGTTTTTAAGAAGCAAAGTCTTTTTCTTCTTTCCAGTACTCAAAAGAGAGGCCAATGTTTTTCATCTACTTTCAGGGTGAGATGTATGTTATCTTTCAGTTTTTCGTTTACCCTGTGAATGTGTTCAGTTTTACTTCATCTGATGAATCATTCTTCTTAGAACAAAGATGAAAGAAAATTAAATGAAAGAAAAATAAGCGGAGACAGAAAACTGGAAGTCTGATGAGAAAATGTTACAAAGGGTATGCATTGGAAAAGGTAGATTTGAGTCACCAACTCCTGCATCTTAACTTTATTTCTGAGATTTTTATGCTCAGTCTCAAGAAAAGTCTCTGAAAACAGGATAAGAATGCCGTAACTATTATATGTAAATATTTGCTTCAGATACTAAAGAATGTAGTACATAAATGAAAGAATAAAAAAAGCGCTATGGATTTTTTGTTGCAGCTTTAAGCAAAGCCAGTCTAACAGCATTTCTAAAAGGAAACCAGGGTCCATGGTCTCCAATTGTCCTTAATTATTGTTTTCTTTCAAGTCCAATTTCTCCATTTTTATCGCTATCATTTTTTTTCCCTTCCATTTCCCTTCCTTTCTTTTTATCTTCATTTTGATTTTTCTGTAATTCCACAAAATTTAGATTTTGGTAATCATAGGTGATCGTTTTATAAAAATGATCAGTACAAAGAGAAGCATTTTTAGAGTAGCCCAACCAGGACCTCCTTGTGGCTAGATTCTCACAGCATTGTATCAGTGCCTTATTTTCTTGTTCGTTGTCATCTTCCTTTCTCCCTGGCAAAATGAAAGAAAAATGGAGGCAGTTTCCCCTGCATCTTTCAGAATGAGGTCACAACCTCTCAGTGAGCACAGCTGGCCCTCCATGTTTGGCCCCTGCCCTCTCACTCTTTAGTAGAGCTATGCTCAAGGCATTCAGTTGCCAGAGACTTGCTGCCTGAAGATCTTTGCATAAACCATTCATTACCTCCAACCAGAATGCCATTAACAAACTCCTAGTAGTCCTAAACTCAGATATCTGCCATTTCTTCCAAGGTTTCCGTAAAAGCTCTCTGTCTGACTTAGATTTTCCTCTTCCATGCTCCACATTACACTCTGCAAAACTCTACCAGTGTATAATGATTAGGATTAGGATTCAGGTTAGGCGATTCACTTCCAAAACATACGCCATATTCATCCTCCTCTTTTCATCTCCACTACTGCCTTCTTGGTCCAGGTTAACATTTACCCTTTGCCTGGGCAAGTTATAGTCTCCTAACAAGTCTCTTGCTTATATTCCCACCTCTCTTCAGCCCATCATTTATACTGCAGCTAGAGTGATCTTTTTAAGAAAAAAATATGTACAAAAATATAATGCATAAAATTAGGTATAATGAATGAAATCAACACCCATGTACCCACCACTGTTTAAGAAATAGAATTTTGTCAACACCTTTGAAGCTGACTGTGTCGCTTTTCCAAAGATAACACTATCTTGAATTTGATGTTTCATGTGCCCTTGTTTTTTTTTTTAATTTCTTTTACCATGTATGTATATATCTCTAAACAATACTTTATTTATTTTTGCTTGTTTTTGAACTTTGAAAAAATGACTGCATATCATTTACTTTGCAATTTTCTCTTTGCACTCAACATTACATTTCTGAAATTCATCCATGTTCATTTCCACTTCTGTTTAGTATTCTGTCACATGGCTATGTCACAATTCATGCAAATTCTTGTTGATACACTATTGGGATTTTTCCAGGTTCTACGCAATCACCAACAATGCTAAAATAAACAGTCTTGACTATGATTCCTAGTGCACATATGCAAGAACTCCTCTAGGGCAGGGTTGTCCAACAGAACTTGCTGTGATGATAAAAATGTTCTATATATATGCTGTCCAATATGGTGGTCATATGTAGTTACTGAGCACTTGGAATGTGACTACTTCCAATGAGAAAGTAAAATTTTAATTTAATTTAATTTTAATTAATTTAAATATAAATGGCCACAAATGGCTAGTGACTACCATATTGGACAGCACAGCTTTAGACTATATACTCAGGAAAAAGGTTGCTGGCTTATAGAGTATGTACATCTTCAATTTTACAAAATATTGATAAATGTTTTCCGAAGTAGTAATATTAATTTATACACCCACAAGCAGTATATAAGAATTATCAACAGTACTTTTTAAATGTTTGCCTGTAAAATGTTTGCCTATCTAGCTATATAAATGGCATCTTACTGTAATTTTATTTTGCATTTCCATCATTACTATTTATTTGCCAGGCATGCTTCCTTTTTGCGAAATGCCTGTTTAGGTCTTTCCCCCATTTTTATATTGGGTTGTTTGTCCTTTTCCTAGTTATATTTAGGAGTTGTTTATACTATTTAATGTTCATTTTTCTTATTAAATGTGTTGCAGGTATCTTTA
>NW_017731491.1:719906-733080 GCF_001890085.2 Hipposideros armiger | reverse complement strand
CCAGGTTGAGCTGTTGTTCAGCATCTTAGCTGTGGAGGGCAGTGTCACTGGCCCTCATATGTGGGATCCAAACTGGGGCCCTCTGGTGTCCCAGGCCAATTCTTAACCATCGCGCCACTCGGCCGGCCCTGTTTCGTTTTCTTTATACCACTACTGAAATGATCTGCATTGATTTGTATGTTATCTGTCTCCCACACTAGAACGTAAGCCCCAGGAGGGTAGGAACTGTGTCGGTCTGGATTTCCTGTGTATTTTTATACAGTGCCTGGCACAAAATATTCAGTGCTCACTGAATATTTTTTGCACTAATCAAAAAATAGTGATTAATTTTGCTTTTTCTTTTGATTTTTCCCACTGGATTGAAGCTCCTTGAGGTCAGGGACCAATGTCATACTCATTTTTGTATTTCAAATGCCTAGCACAGTTGCTGCCAAACAGTAAGTGTTCAGTAAGCTGTTGAATAAATGAATGAAGGGGGGGGGATGAAATATTCGGGAAAAATATAATGCCAACCTATTGCCTTTATGGGCAGTATCACTTGAATAAGATTCTCTCCCATTCTTCTCACTGCCTATGGAAGGATTCTGTGGCTATAGTAATATCCCCATGAATAAAGAATGTGTGCCCTTCAAAGCACTTCACAATCTGACTATAAACCATCTTTTCAACCTCAGCTCACACTTCCTACATGTCTTCCTTCCCCCAACATTTACTCTACACTCTTGCCACACCAATCCTAGTGCAGTTGAGTTTTAGTCAGGGATACATTCCTGAACCCTTCATACAAAATTAAAAACATCCATAATTCAAGACTACTTAGTAATAGTATTTAGCAAGACGATTTAGTACTAAATGTAAATTTATTGAAGGGAACACACTATTTTACCAGCGAAAATAGCTCCGGCATGTGGCAACAGCATAAAATTTCTAATTCACTGAGCCACCACCAGCTTTGAAAACATGCAATTCATGTTAAGCACTGTGAAGGCTTCACATTGTTTCAAACGTTGTGCATATAGTAAGGTGTTATTAATGGTTTATAAGGAATGATTTCAAGTTTGCATAATTCAAATACTCACAAAACTTGAGCAGGTTTTCTCCTTGTTCCTGAATCATACTCAAGCCCATTCGTGCCTCTTGGCCTTGGCATATGCTGTTTCCTCTGCCTGGCATGCTCCGTGAATTGCTAGCACCTAGAACAGTGAGTGGCAGAAATGTCATTATCTAGAGGTAGAAGTAATATTCTTGGTATGACAATGTGATTCCAGAACATTGGAAATATATTTTTAAAAAGGCCCAGACATGATTTACAATGAATGTTGAATATGTTGAACACTTAAAATCTGAAGTGTTCTCAGCAAAGGGAGGCAAGGGTTGGGTCAAGCCCATGTGGAGTGGAGGAATGGCAGGGAGGGTACGAGAAGCTCTGAAGCTGTCAGTTACCTATACTCAGGTGGGTGTATGCCACATTCTGGAGGAAAATCGAGCAAAGGGACACAAGCGTCTCTGGACCCAGAAAGTCCCAGTGTCCCATATTTGGACTCCTTAGTGGGGTCAGGTCCTGCTGGTCCTGTTCATCCCCGGGAGGCAGGGATTAGGGGTTAAGGGGAGGGGTGAGGGAGGAAAGAGAGGGGTAGTTCTCCCAAATTCCACCTAAGTCACCCTAAATCAGTAGTTGAAAAACTCAAGACAATAAATGTAAATGATTACAGCAAGCTAGATATAAAGAAAAATATGTGGACCCCTTCCACCTGTTTTGTTGTGTTTTACATTTGATGGAGAAATGACTATCATGAAGAAACAACAATATTTTCAAGAGAAGCCAGCAACCCAGGTTTGTACACAAAGCTTCCCAATTCTAAATACCGGCTCAAAAAATTTAAAAACACCGCACAGGCCAAGAAATATATCTAGATGCTGAATTTGGCCCAGTAGGACACTGATGTGTGACCTGAAATTTACTGTTTCATAAAATTGCGGAATATTTGTGTTCGACTCTAGTCCAGACTTCCATCCAACATACAAATCTGGTCTTTTCCATTAAAGTAAATGCAGTTGGCCAACACATGTCAAAGACTGCTGGACAGCAAAGGAGGGGGTCATAGGATGGAGAATTTGCCTTGAGACAGGCCCTGTTTGCTTGAACTGGGGGGAGCCCCATGAAAGTAACAAGCAGGAGGCATATCTGCAGTGGCAAGTGATGTCACTTGACAGGACTTATATTTTCTTTTTTAATGCTGTGGATGTAATACTAGAATTCTGTTTCTGGTTGCTTTGTTCCATGAGGTGTCACAGGGCCTAATGACATCTCTTCTGGATGGAGTTAGAGGGTTAGATCCTAAGAATTCTATTCTTGGGGAAATGCCTTCCTGGGTGGATCATTTGGGGTGAACCCACTGGGGAACCAATTCTCTTCTGCACCTCTTCTCTGTGCCCACATAGGGGCTGAGTGCATGGGTGTGGGTTGCTGGGTGGAAAGCTGGTATTAAGGGTGCCACCCTGACAATGAGGGCACAGCAGGAGACCTGGCAAATGATGATGATAGGAATCTCTGGCAAAATGTAATCATTGGTAAGTAAAGGGTGGCAGGAGCTGTAAAACTGGTCCCCTCCACCTTCTCCAGTCATTCCATCCCTCTTCTTTTTTTGGGCTCTAGCAATTGTACACTCTCTGGTGTATATTTAATCTCTCATCAGCCCTGGTTTCTGCCTTTTATCTCTTCCAGGTAGACACAGGTTTTCCTTTCCTCCCAAAAGAGCTTCCCTCCTATTTTCCTTCCTCTCAATGTAGTGCAGCATGG
Organism: Hipposideros armiger; assembly: GCF_001890085.2. Lineage (NCBI taxonomy): Eukaryota > Metazoa > Chordata > Mammalia > Chiroptera > Hipposideridae > Hipposideros > Hipposideros armiger. Next base: position 730,280 of record NW_017731491.1, on the reverse strand, counting down.
CTTCTGCCTGCCCTGCCCTTTCGCTGAAGCTGCCCCCTCTAGTGTCACCTCTCAGTCAGTTTGCCAAACTCAATCCTACTTCTCTGAAGCTTTCAGTCTCAGTCACCATCTTCTCCTTGCCTTCCTGAGATTCCAGTACATAACTCTCCAGGTCTCCTATCTCTGTAACTGCTCTTTCTGTCTTTTTCTGCTAGCTCTTTTGCCTTCACCCCTTCTTTATATGTTACAGTTTCTAGAGCGAATGCTACCCCCATATGGCATCCTTGTAAGAAGTAGTAAAAGGTGCACCATACCCTTATTGGGCCAGGGTTCATGGCTTAGCAATCCGAGCTTGGGCTGGACTTCAGGCCCCATTCACCCGACGCCTGGTACCCTTGAACCATGAATACCTTGTACAACTGCATGCTGCCGTCCAGGGTACTATTCTCAGTCCTCATCACTTTTTTGCTTTACTCTTTCCCTCTACAAATGTGTTGCTTTCATTGTTCCAAGATCTATGTGTCCTACTTAATCTCTAGACATCGTTTCATCTGCCTCCTGGACTTCTCTTTCTGGGTGTCCTGTGAGTACCCCTAACTTGCCAAGGTGCAAACTGAATTCATTATCTACTCACTCACATCCTCCCAAACATGTCTGTTTTTCCTGTATTCCCTCTCTTGGTTGATGACACCACCATCAAGCACATCATTCAACTGAAAACTTCTAGATTATCTATTTTATTTTCTTTATACTATTATTTAAATTATTTGCATTTATTTGTTTATCTGTCTCCCCCCACTAGAATGTAAGCACCAGGAGAGCAGGAATCTTGTCTGTCTGGCTTCCCACAGTTTAAGGCTTGTGTCATCTCCCAAAGGCACTACTGGAATAGCCTTCTAACCAGTTTCCCCATCTCCAGAATCCCTCCCCTCCAAATCACCCTCCCCACTGCCACTGTGTTTCTTCTTTTACATAGAACTGAGCATATTACTCCTTTGTTTAAAAACCTGTTTTGGGGAGATCCAGTCAATATGGCAGAGTAAGTAAACACTGTGCTCGCCTCCTCCCATAACCACATCAAAATTACAATTAAACTACAGAACAACCATCATTGAGAGTCACCTGAAGTCTGGCTGAACTAAAGCCCTACAACTAAGGATATGCAGAAGAAACCACCTCAAGACTGGTAAGGGGGGAAGAGACACAGAGCAGGTTGGTCCCACACAAACACAACGTGTGACCATTAAAAATTGGGAGGGATATCTCAGCTGTGGATATCCTCCCCCCCCCCAACAGGAGCGAGGGGTCTCATCTCCAAACCAGGCTCCCCAGCCCAGGGTTCCAGTGCTGGAGAGAGAAGTCCCCATAACTCCTTGCTGTGCAAATCAGTGGAGACTGTGGCTGAGACGAGGGTGGTTGCAGTCCCAGGTGTTCCTCTTAAAGGGCCCACCCACGGACTTACTTGCTGACAGATTCATTTGCTCTGAGCTCCAGCACTGGGGCAGCAGCTCAAAAAGTGCAGGGACATACAGGGAGGAACTGAATCGTCTGGTTTCAGGGCAAGAGCAGGAGGAGCAGCTTTCTCCCAGACGGAGGAGCTGGCAGAAGCCATTATTTCTTTGTTGAGCCCACCCCCTCCCAGCAGGCAGACGCAGGCATCCACCAAATCTGAGTCTCCATCAACCTGGCTAACACCTTTGATTTGCCCTGATTCCGAGACCCTGCCCCACCCAACTTCTTGGCACACCCAAGCTGCTTTCAGTGGCTTTTCTGTATAAACTGCCTGTCTTGGCTCATGCTGCAGACTTTCCTAATATCTCTAAAAGATTCACAAACCCCAAACAAGCAGCATGTGGCTTCAGCATGTCCCGTACCTCTGGCTGAGCAGCCCTAAGCCCAGCACTAGCAGCAGCCGGCCTTGGTTTGCAGCTTGGCCTCTTGAGGCATCTCCATGCCCAGCATGGGCAGCAACCATCTGCAGATGGCTTTGTGGCTCAAGCCAGGGGGCCTGGGGCAGGGAACAGGCTGTGGCTGAACTTGGCCTGCAGCGGGTCCCCTCACAGGAGGCCCTAGGGCTGGCACACAAACCCAGTGGCCAGCTTCAGACCAAGCCAGAGCATCACCAGGCCACCTCCAAGGATAATACACCCAGAACCCCGCTAACGCAAATCCTGCTCTTTAAGGTCAGCCCCTGCACAACAGCTCCTTCACTGTAGTTACAACCAGTCCTCACAATCAATCAGCCCAAGGGTCAGTCCTTCCCACTGATGTGCAAACAGCAACTAAGGCTCAACTACAACAGGAGGGCACACACAACCCACACAAGGGACACACCTGGAGCACCCTGCTCTGGTAACTCAAGAGACTGCACCACGGGGTCCCACAGGACACCTACAACATAAGGCCCTCTACTAGGACCAGGAGGCATAGTAGCCCTACCTAATGCATAGAAACAAACACAGGGCGGCAGCCAAAATGGAGAGACAAAAAAACATGTCCCAGATAAAATAACAGAACAAAGCTCCAGAAAAAGAACTAAACAAAATGGAGACAAGCAATCTATTGTACTAGATGCAGAGTTCAAAATACAGGTTATAAGGATGCTCAGTAATCTCAGGAAGAAGTTTAACAAAGAGATAGGAAACATAAAAATGGAGACAAAAAACGTAAAGAACCAGTCAGAAATAAAGAATTCAATACCTGAAATGAAGACTACATTAGAGGGAATTAACAGGAGATTAGATGAAGCAGAGGACCGAATCACCAATTTAGAAGATAAGGTGACAGAAAACACCCAGACAGAACAGCAAAAAGAAAACAATAATCCAAAAAAATGAGGGTAGTTTAAGGAGCCTCTGGGACAATATGAAGTATACCGACATTCACATCATAGGGGTACCAGGAGAAAAGAGAGAGCAAGGAATTGAAAACTCTTTTGAAGAAATAATGACAGAAAACTTTCCTAACCTAGAGAAGGAAATAAATATACAAGCCCAGACGGTCACAAACAAGATGAACCCAAAAAGGCCCACACCAAGACACATTACAATAAAAATGCCAAAGTTTAAAACTATGAATAATAAAATGGCAATAACTACATATCTATCAACAATTACTTTCAATGTAAATGGATTAAATGCTCCAATCAAAAGATATGATGTCTGGGTCCGGCCAAGTGGCGTGTTGGTTAGGAATTGGCTTGGGATGCCGGCTCTGAGCAGCAGGGCCCCGGTTCGGATCCCACATGAGGCAAGTGACGCTGCACCCTCTACAGCTAGGATGGTGAACAACAGCTTGATCTGGAGCTGGGCTGCCGTGAGTGGCTGGCAACAGCGTAGGCTGCAGTGGGGCTGGCCGGCAGCAGGTGTGAGCTTTTATGAGCTGCCGTGAGCTGCCATGAGCCTCTGTGAGCAACCATCCAATGGCCAGCGAGAGACTGCCTTACCCGGGAAGAGCGCAATGATAATACCAACATGGGCCAGTGAAGCGATGTCCTCCACAACTAGACTGAAGAACAAAAGGACAGCAACTTGTCTGTTCCCCTCCCCCAGTTCCCCAATAAAATCTGAAAAAAAAGAGAGATATGGTGGCTGAGCGGATAAGAAAACAAGACCCTTACATATGCTGCCTACAAGAGACTCACTTCCTATTAAAAACACACACAGAATGTAAGTAAAAAGATGGGGAAAAGATATTTCATGAAAACGGAAACAAACAAACACAAAAGCTGGAGTAGCAATACTTACACCAGACAAAACAGACTTTAAAACAAAGGCTATAACAAGACACAAAAAAGGACCCAATAATCCCACTTCTGGATATTTACCTGAAGAATCCCAAAACACTACTTCAAAGGGACATGTGCATCCATATGTTCATTGCAGCATTGTTTACAATGGCCAAGATGTGGAGGCAGCCTAGGTGTCTGTCAATGGATGAGTGAATACAGAGTAGGTAGTGCATATATACAACAGAATATTGTTTGGGCATGGAAGGGAATGGGCTCCTGCCATCTGCAGCGGCATGAATAGACCTGGAGGGTATTGTGCAGAGTGGAATGTCAGACAGAGAAAGACAGATGCAATGTGATTTCCCTTATATGTGGAATCTAAACAACAAAATAAACAAACAAAGCAAAACAGGAACAAACTCATAAATACAGAGAACATTTTGATGGTTGCCAGATGGGAGGGGAGTTAGGGGTGGATGAAAAGGGGGAAGGGATTAAGAAGTGCAAATTGGTTGTTACACAGTAGTCATGAGGATGTAGGGTATAGCATAGGGAATACAGTCAATAATATTGTAATAACTATGTATGGTGTCAGATGGGTACTAGATTTATCAGGGTGATAGGTGGAAGGGGGCTTGGGGGGCAGGGTGAAAAAGGCGAAGGCATTAAGAAGTATAAGTTGGTAGTTACAAAATAGTCATGGGGATGTAAAATAAAGCATAGAGAATATAGTGAATAATATGGTAATTACTATGTATAGTGCCAGGTGGGTTACTAGACTAGTCAGGGGGATCATTTCTTTTTTTTTTCTTTTTAAATAGTATCTTCTTTTTTTAAGGATTTTTATTGGGGAATTGGGGGATGGGAACAGCGCTGGGAAATTGGGGGAAGGGGAACAGACAAGTTGCTGTCCTTTTGTTCTTCAGTCTAGTTGTAGAGGACGTTGCTTCACTAGGCCAAGTTGGCACCATCATTGCGCTCTTCCTGAACGAGGCAGATCAGTCGCCGGCTTCTGGACGGCCGCTCACTGCGGCTGCTGGCCTCTCACGCTGGCTGCTGGCTACACACCATAGCCATGGCAACCCACTGCAGCAGGGGCTGCAGCCTACACCGTTGCCGGTGACTCACGGCAGCCCAGCTCCAGGTTGAGCTGTTGTTCAGCATCTTAGCTGTAGAGGGCAGTGTCACTGGGCCTCATATGTGGGATCCGAACCGGGGCCCTCTGGCGTCTCAAGCCAGCTCTTAACCAATGCGCCACTCGGCTGGCCCAATCATTTCTTAAACTACATAAATGTCTAACGACTATGCTGTATACCTGAAATTAATATAAAATAATACTGAATGTCAACTGAAATTGAAAATTAAAAGGGGAGGGGGGAAGATGAAGGGAAAACCAGTAAGTACAGCATAGGGAATACTGTCAATAATATTGTGATAGCATAGTATGGTGTCAGATAATTGCTGGACTTATCATAGTGATCACTACTTTAGGTATATAAATGTTGAATAACTATGGTGTATACCTTACAGTAATATAATCTTGTATGTTAACTATATTTTAATAAAAATCTTAAAAAAGAAAACAAACCTATTTTGGTTTCTAATTAACCACAGGATAAAGTTCAAATGTTCAGGCATTACGCATTAAAGCCTTCATATCCTGACCCAAACTGACCTCTCCAGTCCTACATCTTGCACCAGATCTCAACACCTCCCTTGTTCTTAACCACATCAAACTATGACACAGTTTCTTGAACAAACATGATTTTGCCATATGCTTTAATGTCTCTGTGCCTTTGCTGATGCCTTGGACACCCTTCTGGATTTTTTTGCTTTGTAAAATCCCATCCACTCTTTAAGATTATACTTACTTGTCACCTCTTTTTTTCAGGTACCTCTGACCCTAGGTAACAGCTCCCTCCTTACTATTTCTACAGCACCACTGGTATGTTAGTAAAGATTGTCTGAAAGATATTTAGCATCTTTCCTACTACATTGTGAGTTTCTTAAGGGCAAAATTAAGCTTCGTTAGTCTCGTCATCATCAGCAGCTTGCCCAGTGCCTGGTACCCAGTGGGTATTGAATAAAATTTTATGAAGTTGTCAGGATGCTTGAGTATTAGTTTGTGAAAGGACCAATGATTTCTTTCAGCATAATTTTTAGCCTGTTCCTTTTCTTTAGCCTGTTCCAGACATCAGAAGAATCTCAGAATAGGATAGTTAACTGAAGACAGTTGCTATGTCATATCCCCAAACTTTAGCTAGGTCTGTCTCTCTAGGGACTTTAGAGTTTGTGATTTTGATACGGGAGAGCCCCCTCACTACAGGAATTTTAAGTCTCCTTTTTCCTAGTTTCTTAGCTCCCTAGTTCCTGGTCTTAATCAGTTTCTTAACCTTAGACTAAAGATTGTTCCTAGCCTGAATCATAGAACGTCTCTTACTCCCTACTTCAGATAATTACCCAGAAGCTTGTTAATTGTAATCATTGTGACCCAGCAGTCTTTTCAGGCTGCTCCGGGTCCAACTCTTGGATAAACAACACCACCTGAACAACTGGTTAAAACCACAGGAAAAGGCCACAGGCCCCATGAAGCTAAATGGACTTTCACCCTGTCTGTAGCTTTGAGTCCTGCTCCTTGGGCCAAAACTTTTAAATCTATTAATCAAAAATTATCTATCCTCATGGAGGGGCCATTGGGATACAAATGATGTCCCAGCAAGGCTTTCAGTACACCCTGACCAAGGAAGCCAATGTGGTCTTTCTCGAGACCCCTTCCCCTCATCTAAGATCAGTTAGGGGAAGAGTTCTGTGAATCCCCCAATAGGCAGGGACAACGACCACATTCAGCAGGAAGCAGATACGGAAGACACCTCCTGTCCCTCAACTTCCCATCAAGAATTATGGGGATCACGCCTCTCAGGGGAAATGAGGCAGGCAGTTAGAGATAGGAATGGGCTCTCCAGACATTCCTGCACATTTGACACGGCCTAGGGAGAGCGACCACCCAGAGACCTCCCAGAAATCTCCCCTCTACCCCCAAATTTTTCCCTTGTCTACCATAACCATTAACCACTGCGAAGACACTAGGAGACAAAAACTACCTAAATAGATTAGACCCGTCACTCACACTTGTGCAGTAAAGACTATACCGACCTTCATCTCACCTTAACCTTATTATACCATTATTATAATATCATGCATATGCCCATAAGTTCATTAATATTATTATAACAGACTGAATTCTGGGAAGGAACATGTGTACTCTAAAAAGATGAGGTAATAAAATAGCCTCTTGTCAATTACAGGTGTCAATCAAGTGGCCCCACACCTAGAGAGGAGTGGTCCATTCTAGAGAAATTAAAATAAAAACTCCAAGTCCTCACTGGTTGGAGTCTCCTGAGCCTCTCTGTTGCTCGGGCCTGCTATCTCTTTGGAGTGTACTTTCGCTCTGAATAAACTGTTCTTTCACAACTGCCTTTTGGTGTCTCGCTCAATTCTTTGTTCGGGATACCAAGCACCGGGACCCAGAAGGGTCTCTGGTAACAATTTTTCAAATGACGGACTCGTGTCTGTGTGTGGATTTTCCCAGATATTAGAGTTCCTTAGAACCAGTGATGCCTTTCCATCTACGACCTAGAGCCTAGGTTCCACAGAAGACTCGCACTGTTGTGAGCAGCAGCGTCAGGGTTTTCAATGCTAAGGCAGGTATATTTGTATTTGTTTTATCATTTGTGAGTTGAGATGTTAGAGCACGAAAAAAGAAAGAAAAGATATATAAGGACTTCACCATCTCAAAACCTTGGAAAACCGCTGTTATCTTACAGAGGGGGGTTGGGGGGGGGCGATCTGCAGGTTTTGTAGGTCTGGCAAAACAGCATGGATGCTTAAGACTGACCTCTGTCATTCCCCTTAGTTAAAGCTCACAGTACATGCTGGGCTGGGGAGCAGACACTCACCGACTCCATGAAGCCTAGAATGGGTAGTTTTCTTGAAACGAGCAGATGCCTATTTGTAGAACTGTGGTAGCAGCTTCTGAGTGGGTGGGAAAGAGCTTGGTACCGATTTCCCCGCAAATACAAGAACTTGGTTCTGATCGGAATCCAAGCAACAAGTGGCCATTCAAAAATACAGCGATTGGTCGGCAAAGGATGCCTATGGGTAGGGCTTTGGGGGTACGTTTTTTGTGATGGAGCCAAGCCACCCCAAGCCCTGTGCTTAAATATGAGGCCCCTCGGCTCCGCCCTGCCGCCTGGAGCCCACTTTTATCTTCTGAAAAGGTTTTATGGGGTCTATTCTCCAATGCGAGAGTTTCCAGGGTCTGGACCCAGCATGAAGCCCCTCAGGCTACCCGCTCGCGGCAGGCTGTTCTTAGAAGGGCGCCCCCGTGGCGCGGAAGCGGGAGCGCAGCTGGCCGAGGGCGCCGGCGCCAACCGGGCGGCCTGTGGGCAGCAGGAAGAGGGAGCGGGGGCCGAGCAGCCTCAGGGACAGCCCCGGGCGGCGACGCGGGCAGGACCGAGTGCGTCAGCGAGCCCGTCCCTCTCAGTCCGCCCCCGGGTGGGGCCAACCCCACCGGCGCTGACTCAGCAACGCGAGGGTGAGAGTTTTGTCCCTCCACGGACCCCGTTTGTCGGCCTCCGCATTCCGCCTCCACGGACCCCGTTTCCTCCTTCCGGCACTGGGGGTGCGCAGGGCAGTTCGCGACGCGTAGTCTGAGAGCCGGTGTGCATCCCGGACGTTCGTCTGAGAACCCTGAAAGCTACCGTTCCCCCGCTGGGCAGCGTGGGCGCCATGAACAACGCGGGTGAGGCTCCGCTCGTCCCCGCAGGGGCTTTGCCGGCGTGCTCTTTGGGGGCTCAGCTGGGCCCTTGGGGCCCGGCGGCGGGGAAGGGCCGGGACGGGTCGGCGGGGATGGCGGGGATGGCGGGGATGGAGCTGTCTGAGCAGGCTGGAGCGGCAGGGAGGGAGACAGCATCTTGGGGGAGGACGCCGGGAAAGGGCTTCTCCACTGCAATGGTCAGCTCGGGATGTTCTTAGGAAGTTAAGAGCCAGGGTGTGGGAGTCCCAGATCGGTCCACTTCGGCCTCTTTTTGGTGTTATAATCCCGTTTGGTCTTCCAACAGGACTGAATTCGGAGAAGGTCGCTGCTCTGATTCAGAAACTGAATTCTGACCCTCAATTCGTACTTGCCCAGAATGTCGGGACCACACACGACCTGCTGGACATCTGTCTGAAGAGGGCTACGGTCCAGCGTACTCAGCATGTGTTCCAGCACGCCGTGCCTCTGGAAGGCAAGCCAGTCACCAACCAGAAGAGCTCAGGTGAGGTCTTAAAACTTCTTGCACATTTTACTTAACCTTCTTGACAGTGTCCCATTGTAAGAGTGGTCTTAGGGAAGCAGAGGTTTGTATTGAAAGAACTGGTAGTAAATACCTAGAGAACAGATACAGGTAAAAGCAGGTTCAAGAACATTCCTTTGTGACTTGTTTTGGCATATCTGATTTGAGCACTAAAGTGGCAAGTCCATGGTCATATGTTTGAATGTAATTCAGTATATTCTGTGCTGAAGTTATGTGTTTGCAGCCCTCTGTCGTGGAGATAATATGTTCTTGCTACAAAACACACCATGGAAAAATGGTCATGCCCTCAAGGACTCCCCCAAATTGCCCCAAGGCCATATACAGATGTGTGAAATGGAAAAGACACAATGTAATCACATCAGCATGTCATCAAATGTTATTTTTGAATATGCTTCCTGGTTGCAACTTGAGCAAATGTGCTAATGGGCTCAGTTTCCACAAACAGATCAGTTTGTAATGCACAAAAATATTCAGTTCTCATGCCTTACTGGTCAAGAGCTCTTGTTTTGCTATCTGCTACCTAGCACCACTGTCAGAAAAACAGCTACAGTGAAAGATTAGTTATCCAGGAATCTAAGCAAAGAGGACATTCTCACAACAAAATTCTACTAAAAAGACTTAGAAGGCTATTCGTTTTAAAACTACTCCCATTCTACTTACTTTGACAGAAAGCAAATCAATGCTTGCTTAGAGCCAGTCAGAATTTAACAGGTATATTTTATTGTATGTAAATTATATCTCAGTAAAGTTGATTTTTAAATTTCAAGGCAAAAAATCATGCCCTTACAATAATTAATGTTTTGCCGTAGTAGAAAGTGCTTGAGGTGGTGTGGACTGTCAAGCTACAAATTATACAGTTAGTAATGTCACAGAAGTACTCACGTAGTTTAAAACTGCAGTGGCCTCTTAGGGAAAAGCCTGGAAATATTCATTTGGAAGAGATCAGGTCTTGTATATTCTGTAGTGTCACTTTTATTTACAAAAGATATAATAGCACATGAGCTACATACTTTATTTTCATGCAGTTATTACATTAACAGTTCATACAAATTCCCTCTAATAGGAAGTAATATAGTGGATATGAGAGAGGTGGCATACACATAAACAAAAGGTAAAGATCTGCTATACTAAGTCATTAGTGGTTTTCAAAAGACACTATAGTTACTTATTTTTAATTCTCTTTTCTTGTTATAAAGTGACTTGTTCAATGAAGAATATTTGCAAAACACCAACGAGTAAATTTTTTTTGTCAGTTCTTTATTCTTTGTGTGTGTGTGTGTGTGTGTGTGTGTGTGTGTGTGTGTGTGT
>NW_017731491.1:584270-717704 GCF_001890085.2 Hipposideros armiger | reverse complement strand
TTTTTTTTTTTTTCCATTTGTATCTTTTACAACCATTATTTATTCGTGATCTCTGCTCATGCTTCTCTAGCAGTATTTCTAATGTAATTTTCTTAGGTGATTTGTAATGGATTCTTTATGTGACATGTAAAAAGTTTTTTTTTTAATATCTTAAGAACATTAAACCTTTGCATATATATTGCAAATAGTAATTACTACTTTTTAAATTTTATTTTGTTGTTGTTTTTAATCTTTCTGCTCTTTCTGATTTAGTCTTAAATTGTCCAAGATCTTGTCTTGGGTTGATGGTTGGGAAATACAGTTGGAATAGTGTAATCTATGTGAACACTCATCATCATTTCTTGATTTGCTTTCTTGTTTCAGGGCGATGCTGGATCTTTTCTTGTCTGAATGTTATGAGACTTCCATTCATGAAAAAATTAAATATTGAAGAATTTGAGTTTAGTCAGTCTTACGTCTTTTTCTGGGACAAGGTATGGGACTGATCTTGAAAGATTCTTTTTGTTTCAGTATCAACCTTGGTAAGGACTATCTCTTTATTTTTTGCTTTTCTGGTTGTCGTCTGCCTTCCATTATAGATGTGACACCATTTATTCTGATTTCCAAAGTATCAAAGTTGACTTTTTTCAAAGGCAAAACTGCTTTTGCTTGGTAGGTGGCTGCTTTTTTCAATGAAATAAGTCTGCTGACTCACCCTACTGCTTCCTTGTTTCTTTCTTAAACTTACTTAAAATTTTTTATTTTTGTTTTCAATAACTGCTCTGTTCAGCATCTTTATTTAGGTTATTTGGTCTTTCCCTTCTCTGAGTAGTACTTGTCTGAAAACAGTAAATAATTTTATTCAATTTTTTAAGTCCTTAAAATATATATTATATAAATGTCAATTAGATGTTTATTGATTGAAGACTCTAAATATCAGATTTTATTTAAAAATAAAGCAATGGCTTGTTTTGGATAAACTATTAGAATGTATACACACAGATATAAGAAGAAACTTTAAATGTTTTTTTTTATGAGGCCAGATACTGATGTTTTAAAAACCTCTAGTTTAAAAGTACCTACTGTGTATACCTGAAATTAATACAATGTTGTGTCAATTATACCTCAAAAAAAGCCAAAGAAAACCACACCAAAAAACAAAAAAACCCCACCTAAAACTAAATAATATGTCAGTTGTACTCAATTAGAAAAGAAAAGAAGACAAAACAACCTACTGTGTTGGGTCTACAGTAGTGCCAAGACTCCTGCTCTGTTGATAATGCAAATAAAGATATTAGCTCTCTTTTCCTTTAATTTTATTTAACTTCTCTTACTCTAGGTTGAACGTTGTTACTTCTTTTTAAATGCTTTTGTGGACACAGCCCAGAAAAAGGAGCCTGAGGATGGTAGGCTGATGCAGTATTTGCTTATGAATCCTGTAAATGATGGTGGACAGTGGGATATGCTTGTCAATATTATTGGTAAGAGCCTTTCTCTAAGTGGAATGAAACAGCATTATCTAGCAACACACTTTAGTTAGGCATAGGCCATTTTTTGGGTGGTTACATACAGAGTCGAATTTGTCTTCCAGAAAGTTAGCTTTAAGAACATTTAGCACATGCTCTCACCTATAAAGTACCTTTCTTAAATTGTAGGTAAGGAGATAGACTGTGAAGGGCGAGTTGGAGAAAAGGTTGTATTAACTAGAACTATCTATGAAAAAGCTTATCTCTTGTCCACTGATGTAGTCAAGAAACACATTGAAATTGCAACTGTTTGAAAATGTCCTCATTCTATAAAGGGTTGTCTTTTTGGGAAAACCTGATCATGCTGAGCACTTTACAAAGCATGATAGATAAAAAATGAAATTCTAAGATAGATGGATAAATGTGCAGATTAACCGGTTTAATAATATGAGGCCTAAGATTGTGAAGTTTTCTGAATTAGACCAACAAAATACGGCCTACTTTTTAAAGCAATAGCTATTTTTGCCAGGGTTTCTGATGCTGGAGTGCTGGAGTATATATATACTTTTACCTTATCTAACCCTAAATTCATTTTGTTTTAGAAAAATATGGTGTTGTCCCTAAGAAGTGCTTCCCTGAATCTCACACAACAGAGGCATCCAGAAGGATGAATGATATTCTGAATCACAAGGTACAACATATGGAGCAGGGTGGGATTGAAGCTCACGTACTTACCTTGAAACTCCTAACTGATTCTTCAAGGGGATTCCTGGGCATTTCAGTTCGCACGGTTGTCGTACAAGTGTCTCTTGTACATAACGTACATGGTGTCTCTCAAAAGCAATGTAGCTATATATTAACTTTAAAAATAATTGATATTATGGTGTTTTTTTCTTCTTAAACAGATTCCGCTTTTATTTCTATTGATTTTTAATGTTTTCTTATTGGTGCTCAGGAAAGAAAGTCCTACGTTCAATTAATATGGGCCAGAAGCACACTGGGTGCTGTGCCTGTCACTTGGTTCTAATGGAGGTGGGTTGGGACAGCTTTATGGACTAGTAAAACCAAAAAGAACTGTTTGTGAGACTTCCTTAAAGAGTATGCTGAGCTCAGAAGCTTCCCCTAACCACATCAGTGTAGTTTATTCACACACTAAAGATGTAATGTAGTCACTGAAGTGCTTTTTATTGCTTCATTTATCTTAGTAAATCATTCTCTCTTCTTCACATAACCCGTTTTCCAAGGAGGATTACAAATCCTACAAGGATACTTCTCTGCCAACCAGACATCTTTTTTGAGAACTGAGAGTTGCCAGAATCTGCTATCCTCATCTGTGAGGCTAAAATCGGATTTGTCATCCCTGGGAGAAAGATTACATTTAAAAATAAACTGTAGATGTGTTTCCCCCAGATCAGAAGTGGGTTATTTTCCACCCAGGAAATGCTGAGGGCGTTTATCTACAGGCTAAAAGATCGTTAATAGTATAGCACTGGCTTCCATTTTGGATGGGAGCAAACTCCTCTTTAGCACCACGATTAGATTTCAGACTCGCCTTTATCTCAGATAAATTGAAAACAACAAAAATGAAAACTATATTGGGGGTTGGCATAGCCATGGTCAAAATGATTTGATAAAGAAGTAGACAACCAGTAAAATTATAAATAAAAATCTATTAGAGTGACTTAATGGCATAGTCATCGTAAGTCTGCTTTTTCTAAGGGTCAGGGGCATTATGGAATCAGATGTTTTCCCCATACCCAAGCATGTAGTGTCACAGAGTGCCATCTGTTACCGAGCAGGAGCTGTTCATCTAGTGTTCTTTGGGAATAGTCTGAGTTTTTTTTTTAATGAAAAGTATTTTTAGCTATGTGTTTAAGTGGATTGGTTGGGAAAAAACATTTCTTTTATGAACTTTGCCCTGGGTCTTAGCTGAATTATATACTTCAGAATAGAACTAGTGTTGGTCTGTTAGGCTCATTTACAGTTGAATTTAGGTAAATATTGGAGTGCTGAATAACTTTCTGTCATAGATGAGAGAATTCTGTATACGACTACGGAACCTGGTACACAGTGGAGCAACCAAAGGAGAAATCTCAGCTACACAGGATGCCATGATGGAGGAGGTAATAACAATTATTTGCATTTTTTGTGATTCTTCCAGAGAACTGTCAGAATATTCCCATCTGTTAAACTGATTAGGAAGTGTAATCTTTGCAATAACTGTTGGATTGAATTGAAAATTACTTACCTTGCAGCTGTAAAAACTGAGGTGTAAACTTTGTATTTTGGTAGGGGACTTACATGTACTTCCATCATCTAATTCTCAGTTTAGTAGTCTATATAATTGATAAATGTTGAGTACCCTTTATGAGTTTGGCACTGGGGATACAAAGTTGAGAAAGACATCATCTGTACTCTCAAGGAGCTCAATCTCTTAGGGAAAAGAAACACATGAATAATGATAATAAATCCTATGCTAGAGATGTGTAAAAAAAGGGTTTGGTGGTCATAGAGGGGAGAGTGACTAATTCAGTGAGCTGAAGGTTTCATGGGGAAGGTATTTGAACCAGCTCAGAAGAGCAGTAGGAATTTACCAGATGGGTCATAGGGAAGACCGACCATTCTAGACAAAAGGAATTGCGTGAACAAAGGCGTAATCCTCAGAAAGTAGTGTAGCTGAAACATAAATTTTGTGTGATTGGTAATAAATTAAGCTAGAAAGGAAGAGTTGCGAGGGATCTCAGGAGATACTAGGACTTTTGGCTTTATTCTGTGGGAATAAAGATGGGAACTTATAGATGGTTATATCAGTTAACCTAATGTATGTATAATGTATTGGTGATTATATCAGAAAACATTTTGGAAAACCTACTAAAAAGCATTAAACAAATATAAGGTTAGGTAATATTAATATCAAGGCAGTTAAGAGTATTACTTAATACCATCTATAATCCAGGTCAATATGCATAAACCTCTGAAATTGCTTTGAGAAAAGAATAAACATTTCCCTTTTTTATCTAGTGGACCCATTACTAGGCATCACCAACAGTTTCCTTTCAAAATTATCTGTGTGGAGTTAAAATGGCCTAATTTTTTCACTGCAATGGACAATACTTGTGTTTCCCTTTGAATTTTGGAGAAGGGGACTACTGTATCTGAGGGCCTGGTCTCTGGAGTCAGATGGTCTTCTTATTACTTACCAGCCACGTGACCTGGAACAGGTTCCTTAGATTCTCAAGTCTCAGTTTATTCAAGTGTGACATATATAGCCCAGTGCTTAACACTATGGCCGAATGGGTATATATAGAGGCTTCATTTTTCCAAATGCATTTAAATTAACTCATACTTAACTCTTTTCTTTACTTCTTAAATGTTCCTATTTAAAAGAGGTATTGGGGGGTAGTAGGAAAAAAATGGGCTTAGAGTTAGATAGACATGGGTTTCAATTCAGGCTCTATCACTTAACGGGTCTGTGATCTTGGGTAAGATATGAACCTGTCTGAGATTCAGTTTGGGATTATAATATAGTCATTGGGTTTTTGTGGGACTCAAATAAGGAGTTAAATATAAGCATGCAAGGCATTATGCCTGACACATAGCAGTTGTTCAGTAAATGTTAGTTCTCTTTCCTTCTTGCTTGGAATGATTTCCCTTATTGAAGCCGTATCTCCTACATACTTTGCTTTCATTTATGATTATATGAGATGGTGGGCTATATATAGTAAGGATGAAGGTTTCTATAAACAATATGGAAAAGGACCCAGATAATAACTTCTTACAGATCACAAGCATCCTGTTGGCTTTCGATGTTTGCTTTAATGATCTTTTATAGGATATATCTAAGATCCACTCTTGACCATGGGATTGGCTGATAAGAATTGGGGCATATATGGTTCACGTATCTTTCCTCTCCTACCCCTACCATGGAAAAATTGTAAGACACCATACCAAGCCCTGAGTATGGATGCTATATAGGATTATTTACTTAATGATGCTGTTCAAACTGTTGACTAGAATTCTGGTTTTAGATTTTTTACAATCCTCCAAATGACTCCTCTTTATTGAACCTGACTCTTCGATAATGAGGAGTGTAGCTATGGTTTTAAAACCACAGATTAGTACCTATGATATGCCTAGCCTTGTAGGCATGTCAGAATGATGACTTAAATCAACAGCCATGAAGCTCAGAAAGCTTTGAATGAAAGGGGTTGATGCTAATGGCATTCTTTCTGAGAGAAGAGAAGTGCAGTTGCTTGTTGAGATGACAGACAAGGCAGATCTGTTTTGGAAACGTGTTGTCACCTGTGTTGCAGTTTTTTTTCTCAGTGCATCTACTCTTTTTTTTTTTTTTAGCCTCCAGATCCCCTTAGGATTATTCATGTATCCTCTACCAATACTCTGTTAAAAACAAAACAAAGACTAGAAACAGTATGTGTCAGTGCCATGAAAACAGACGGGAAGCCATTATTATTTGCTTAGAAATTCTACAGCAGTTGCTCTCAGCTCTTAACCCTCCATCTGGTGCAAAGCAAAAGTTACGAGTTCAAGCGCAATGCATCTAATAGATGCATGTATGACATTTGTTTATTTAAATTGAAAATGCGTGAAAATAACGTGTAAGCATGCTTATTATTTATTCAGAATTAAAATTTAATTTGCCGCAAAGTAAAAACAATATATGTTTATTACATAAATTCAGTATAAGCTTTGCCTATTACTGTGCAATGATCAGTTGCGCCCTATGGGGGGTTAAAAACAGTACATAGTCCTAGGCTTACTCCAGACCTACAAAATTGGTTTCCCTGAGAATGGAGCCTAGTTATCTATATTTTTGTTTTTTATTTTAAAGACTTCTTTGATTAAAAAAAATTGTTTAGCATCAAAAATATAAAGAGGAATATAGTGAAAAGTCTTGCATTCTGTTCTCCTTCACCCCAGTTCCCCATATCCCCAAATTAGTTTCCTTTTTTTAACAATCCAATACAAGTATATATTTTTCCCTTCCTTTTTTTGCACAGATGTTAATATATTATTCATATTCTGTATAATGCCTTTTTTTTTTTAAAGATTTTTATTGGGGAATTGGGGAAGGGGAACAGTGTTGGGAAATCAGGGAAGGGGGACAGCCAAGTTGCTGTTCTTCAGTCATAGTTGTGGAGGGTGCAGCTAGCTCAGCTCCAAGTCCAGTCGCCATCCGGCCACTCATTGGCAGCTCGTGGCTGCTCAGCTCAAGGTGCCGTATTCAATCTTAGTTGCGGAGGTAGCATAGCCCACCATCCCATGTGGGAGTCAAACCGGCAGCCTTGTTAGGAGCACATGCTCTCACCAGCTGAGCCATCCTGTCACCTGTTGGCAGCTCAGCGGCAGCTCAGCTCAGCTCGGATGCAGCTCACTGGCCCATGTGGGAGTCGAACCGGCAACCCTGTTGCTCAGAGCTCGCACTCTTAACCAACTGAGCCACTCAGCCAGCCCTAAAATGCTTTTTTTTAACTTAATATATCTTAGAAATCTTTCCATATTGATACATAAAGAACGTCTGCATTTTAAAAAATAGCATTCTAGTGTCTGGATAAGCCATAATTAACTGGTCCCTCTGAATTCTGGTTATTTTCAAACTTCTATTTTAAAAAACTGCAATAAATAATCTTGTACGTGTGTCATTTTTCATATATATGTGTATACCTTTAGATTTTATTTCTAAAAGTAGAACTTTTGAGTCAGAGAGAATATGCATTTGTAATTTAAATATATAATGCCAAATTGTCCTCTTTGGGGATTATATCCATTTACGCTGTCATCAGCAATGTTTGATAGAACCTGTTTCCCATTAGTTTTATCCAGGCAGTGTACTTATCAAACAGTTGGATTCTTAACCTATCTGATAGGTAAACAACTTGATAGGTAAACTATCTCATTGTGTTTTTAATTTATATTTTTCTTACTGTGAGAGGGACTGAGCATTGATTGTTTCTGTGAACTGTTTATTCATATATTTTACTTGGTTTTCTTCCTGAAGCTAGAAGAATCACGTGGAAAGTTAGAATTAGACATGTATATAAAAACTAAGAGCTTTGAAAACTAGGATGAGAGTTTGTCCTAATTCAGTAGGAAATAAGAGGTCAGGAAGATTTTTTTTAGTAGAGAAGTAATGCAAAGGAAAGCTGTACTTAAAAGGAGATTAGTTAAATAGGTAAAACTGGAAGAAGTAGAGGTAGAGGACCAATTAGGAAGTGGTAGCCATCTAGGGGTACTAATTTGCCTGAATAAGGACAGTGACAATCGAAATGGAAAGTGGGTGGGAGGGGGAATGTGAAAGAAATCTTAGAGGAAAAATCCGTAGGACTTGGCAACTTAACCTGTAAAAGAGGGTCCACAGTTAAAAGTAACTTTGAATGTTTCAAGCCTGGTAACCGGAATAATGCTGCTGTGGTTTGCACAAGTAGGTCAGTAAGAGAAGCCACCGGGAAAAGGAGGAACATTGTCTTTAAAGTGCCTCATCCCAAGGTACAGTCCAGTTGGAATTGGGTTTCAAGCCTATGAACAAGCTTGGAGCTTAGGAAAAAGAGTGATCTAGCAAAGTGATAGTGATGATAGGACAGATGACTGAAGCCTTGGGGATGATTGAAATCTGTGCGGGAGAATAGAAGGATAGAATAGGTCTGAGTAAAGAATTGTGGAAAACATTTCGTAAAACATCTGTTTCTATAAAAGCAAGGGCCAGAACTATGTTTTGATGTATTGGGTTGTCGGAAAAGTCATGACACATTTTTGCAACGAAAAACAGAAAAAAATACGTCATGACTTTTCCGACAACCCAAAAGATGCTGATATCAGTGTCAGATGAGGCAGATAGGTCAACAGGTCAAAGAACATGAAACAGAAAAGGCTGCTGGATTCCCTGAGTAGGGTTTGTAGAATAGCACCAGTGGAATGGAGAAGGGAAGAAGCCAGATGGAGAGGAGTCATGGCTAGAAAAGGCAGGCAGTTTCGAGGAGCGTGGCAGTGAAGAGAAAGAAAAAAATTAATAGTCATTCATTTCATAAGTATTGATTGAGTACCTAAGAAATGTTAAGCATGTCACTATTTGCAGATGACATATAACATACAGAAAGCCCTAAAGACTCAATCAGAAAAATGTTAACACTTATTATAATAAATGAAAAAAACAAACCAAAACTAATGAATGAATTCAGTAACGTTGCAGGATACAAAATCAGTATACAAAAATCTGTTGTGTGTCTATACACTAATAATGAAATATCAGAGAAATTAAAATAATCCCATTTACAATTGTATCGAAAAGAATAAAACACCTAGAAATAAATTTAACCACGGAAGTGAAAGACCTATATATTGAAAACTACAAGATTTGAATGAAAGAAATTGAAGACACAAATAAATGGAAATATGTTCTGTGCTCATGGATTGGAAGAATTAATATTGTTAAAATGTCTATACTGCCTAAAGCAATAAATAGATTCAGTGCAATTCCTATCAAAATTTAAATTGCATTTTTCACAGAAATAGAACAAATAGTCCTAAAATTTATATGGAACCATAAAAAACCCTGAAGAACCAAAGCGGTCTTGAAAAACGAAAGCTAGAGGCATCACTCTCCCTGAGTTCAAACTATAATGGCAAAGCTATAGTAAGTAAAATAGTGTGGTTTTGGCATAAAAACAGACACATAGATCAACAAAACAAAATAGAGAGCCCAGAAATAAATCTATATATATGATCAATTAATTTACAACAAAGGAGCAAAGAATATACGATGGGAAAGGACAATCTCTTCAATAAATGATGTTGGGAACACTAGACAATCACATACAAAAGGATGAAACTGGACCACTGTCTTACACCATACACAACAATCAACTCAGAATGGATTGAAGACTTGAAGTAAGACCTGAAACCATTGAACTCCTAGAAGAAAACATAGGCAGTAATCTCCTTGACATAGGTGTTGGCGATGATTTTTTTAATCTGACGCCAAAAGCAAAAATAAACGTGTGGGACTACATCCAACTAAAATCTCCTGCACTGCAACGGAAACCATCAACAGAATGAAAAGACAACTTTCTGAATGGGAGGAAGTATTTGCAAATCATATATCTGATAAAAGTCTAATATTCAAAGTTTTTAAGGAACTCACATAACTCGATAAAAAATGGGCAGAATATCTGAATAGACATTTTTCTAAAGAAGACATACATATGGCCAACATGTACATGAAAAGATGCTCGACATCATTAATCATCACGGAGATGCAAATCAAAACCACAACGAGGTACCACCTCACACCTTTGACAATAGCTGTTATCAGAAAGACTAGAAATAACAAGTGTTTATGAGGATATGGAGAAATGAGAACTCTTGTCACTATTGGCAGGAATGTAAATTAGTGTAGCCGCTGTGGTAAACAATTTAGAGGTGCCTCAAAAATTAAAAACAGAGCTACCATGTGATCCAGCAGTTCCACGTCTCGGTATTTATCTGAAAAAAACAAAAACAATTTGAAAAGTTTTATGCGTTCCTGTGTTCATTGCAGCGTTATTTACAATAGCCAAGATATGGAAACAACCTAATTTTCCTTGATGGATGAATGGATAAAGACGGTGTGTGTGTGTGTGTGTGTGTGTGTGTGTGTGTGTGTGTCTGTCTGTCTGTCTGTCTGTCTTATTCAGCCATAGAAAAGGATGAAATCTTGCCATTTGCAACAACATGGATGGACCCTGAAGGCATTATGCTAAGTGAAATAAGTCAGAGAAAGACAAATACTATATGATCTCTCATATGTGGAATCTAAAAAAAATGTATGTTACATATACATAACACATATATACATACATATGTTGTGAGATTATATATATGTGTGATTGCCAGAGGCCGGGGGTGGGCTGGAGGGTGAGAGAAATGGGTGAACTGTTTTTAGGTTTAGTTTGTTTATTTAGTTTAAATATAAAAAGCAAAAAAAATGAGCAACAGATGCAGTCAGGTAACGATAACAAAAAAGAAAAAGGCGAAATGAAGCTTACTTACAGAGAAGTATAATAAATAAAGTTTGGAGAAGGAGGTAGGAGAAAAGGGAGGACTGTTAAACACATGCCATCATGAAATTCAAACCAATCCCAAGCCTTTCCTAACTTCCTCTGACAATATTAGTGAACTCCACACTGGTCTAGTTCTGAAGTACAATAGGAGTTACAAATGAAATGACCTCTGGTCTTCAACTTTTAAAAAAATTTTTTTGCAACTAAATTTTTATTTTCTCCTATCATTCAAGTTAATATCTTTCTTGAGAATCCATTGTGTGCAAGTGGCAGAAGTATCATTTTGTCTGCTGGAGTTTTGTTGTTACCCTCCCCAAGGTCACCAACCTTTGGAGGCCAGAAATTGTTCTTTTTTATCCCCTTTGTTTTCAACCTATCATATTTCCCCCCAGAAAAGATAGACATGAAACGACATAGGGGATAGAAAAAATAGGAAAAACGGTTAATATTTCAAAAATACTACTCAGCCACTCATATACAGTTCCTGTTGTCATTGTGTCAGGGTTTTTAGATACAAGACCCCTGGCTACTTTAAAGATAGAAACAATATATTAGATGATATAGATAGCTCACTGGATCTCCAGGAAGGCTGGGAGAACCAGACTGAGTGTGGAAATGTTAGGAATGGCATCCAAAATGTCACAATAAAGTTAGTTTATCTCATGAAGATACTGCCACCCCTGGGCACAGACACCTGTGATGCTGGACCCTGGAAGCTGATGTAGTTTCTCATGCTGCCTCCCTCACCAGAAGGACATCTGGTCAATCCCTGACTTGAAATCACCAGCTTCTGAGTCCAAATCCAGAGTGGGTGCATCTCACAAGCACAGCCTAGAATATAGCCTTGCGGCATCCTAACAATGGGAATGACAGAGAAAGGGTTTCCAGTTTCCATGGTGAGATCGGAGCTACTTTCCACCTTGACTCCTAAGATGGCTAATTCGCTGAACACAGTGTATTTGACCCAGTTTGCAGTACACCGATGTGCTCAGTACTGCCTGTCCTCTAGACCCTTGCCGTGTGCCTCCCGTCCCTGCCAGAACAGGTCAACAGTGGCTCACATTTTTACTGTGAACATAGAGCCAACACTGACGCTGTTATCTGGCCTTCTGCCATCATTGTCTCTGCACATGCCCCCTTCCGAGGTCGGAGCTGGGCTCTGGCATTGTCTCAAGAATACCCAACAAGGGGAAAGACTCGGCATCTACAATACTCAGGTTCCACCCTGGCGTCTCCAGGGGCTGCCCAGAGGGACCACGCTCCAAACCCCAGAGGTAGAGGGCAGTTAATCTCTCAAGGGGCATTTTTGGGTCAGTGAACAACAGGAGGTGGGAAGAATTCAGCTGGTATGGACTTCAACGTTTTTGTACCCTGAACCCTTCTTGCCATCTAGTGAAAGCCACGGACCACTCCCAGGTTTGCCAGATTTAGGGGGAAAAAATGCAGGACACCCAGTTGAGTTTGAACTTCAGATCAAATGGTTTCTTAGTATAAGAATGTCTCATGCCATATTTGGGATATATGTATACTAAAAAATTATTGTTTATCTGAAACTTAAATTTGGCGGAGCATCTTGTATTTTATATGAAGACCCTAACCCCTTCTCAAAATGTGTTTTTAAATGTATAAAAGTACATAGGATTACAAAGGATTCATTTATATTAAAATGTAGTTGTAAAAATATTAAGTGAGTACAGTATGTACTTTATTGAATTTACACGTTAAATAACAAGACCTAACGATTGGTCTAGTAGGTATCATAATTTTCAAATAGTCATGAGAATCAAAAATATTTTGAGACATCTGCAACAACTGTAATTGATATAAGACTGCCTGTGATGCTTACTGGTGACAAAGGCAGTACTGTTAATACCGCTGTGGCTTTCTGTCTGCATTCATAATAGGGGGAAATGCTAACTAAATTTCAGTTATTAGAGGCTCGTGAAAATAACAATGTAATTTCCTTTCCCACCCAAGTTCATAGATCCTCCTCCTGATTTTTATTCACTGGTCTCTTGGGGCTCCCTAGACCTAGGGTAAGAGCCTATTGGAAGGACTTGGCAGGGAATACAGTACGTCTATGTGGAAAGCAGACAGGATCAGGCATGGCTGTCCGACCAAAGAAAGCAGCCCTACTGAACTCAGCCACTTGTTACCCAGTAGGAGTGCAGGCCCGTTGCTGTTAGAGAAATGGGAAATCTCCATTTCAATATCCTTATAACTAAAAAAGCGAAAAAGAAAAATACTTTGCAGGTGAAATTCAACATCTGCGTGGGCTCGATTTGGCCCAGGGGCCAAAAGTTTGCCCCTCCTCTCTCAAGTAGTATTTCTTCGGATTCCTCTAAACTGCTTTGGATTTCTCCTTCTCTTCTGTTTTTACCTGGCTGTGTAATGCAGCCATGTCCACGAGGCAGTAGCCCCACAGATAATAATTAGTAAAATGAAGTATTTATAGCTAGCTCAAAAATTATCATTTTCTATAAGAAAAAAAAATCTTGATATAGGTTCTTTGTATTGGAAGAGCCTTTACTCTTCGTTATTTTGAGCTATGAAACAGCAAAAAGCCTAAAGTCAGTTGGGGGAAAATAACTGTTCTAAGCACTCGGGGTACAGTGATAACCAAGATAGATGTGAACCTTGCTCTCGTGGATTTTATACTATTGGAGGGAGACAGAATACACATGTAGATAAACAAGGAACTATCTGATGTGCTATGTGTTCTGAAGGACATAAAATAGGGTGATGAATAGGTGGTCCAAAAAGGCCTGTCTTAGCTGAGACATGAGTAATAAAAAGAGTCCAGCCATGTAAAGACCTGGACACAGGGCATACCAGGCAGAGGGGACAGCAAGTGCAAAAGCCCTCCTAAGATGGGAGAAAGCTGGTATTTTTGAGGAAAAGAAGGCAGTGTGCTTGAGCTTGGGAAGAGGGCGGGCGGGAGTGGCTGAAACTTGTAGAGGAAACAGAACTGGCTTATATGGGGCCTGTAGGCCATGGTAAGGCGTGTGCATATTACTCTAAGTAGGGTAACCTTTGAGGGGTTAAGCTGAGGAGTGACACGGTTTGATTTCTCTTTAAAAAAAAAAATTCCGGGCCAGCTGAGTGGCGCATTGGTTAGGAGTTGGCTTGGGACGCCAGCTCTGAGCAGCAGGGCCCCGGTTCGGATCCCACATAAGGGCCAGTGACACTGTGCCCTCTACAGCTAAGATGGTGAACAACAGCTGAGCCTGGGGCTGGGCTGCTGTGAGTCGCCCGCGATGGTGTGGGCTGCTGTGGGCTGCCGTGAGTGGCCAGCAGTGGGCATGAGTTTTCGTGAACTTTTATGAGCTGCCGTGAGCGGCCGTCCAATGGCCGGCGAGCGACTGCCTCACCCGGGAAGAGCACAGTGATAATACCAACATGGGCCAGTGAAGTGACGTCCTCCACAGCTAGACTGAAGAACAAAGGGACAGTTCCCCTTCCCTGATTCCCCAACGCTGTTCCCCTCCCCCAATTCCCCAATAAAATCTTAAAAAAAAAAATTTGCTCTGGGTGTTTTGAGAATGGATTGTAAAACAGCAGGAGAGGAAGTGGGATGACCAGTTAGGTTCTTGTGGTTGTGTGTATGGGAGATTAGAGTGGTTTGGACCAGGCTGGTGAGAGTGAGGATGGAGAGAAGTGAATACATTTGGGGTATATTTCGGAAGTGAAGTGTCAGAACTTGCTGATGTACAGGACAAGGGAAAGGAAAGAATAGGGTGATGTGGTGGTATCCTGAAGCAGAGGACATGCAGATGTGAGAGAAGGCCTTTTGGTGAGGGCCGTGGGAGGGAACCTGTGTGTGGGAAGGGTTATGCAAATGAGATAGAATTAAAGGAGCAAGGTTTTCGGAGGAGGAAAAAAATAGATGTGGTCTGAAGTAGCACTTTCAAACTTTAATGTACCTACGAATTCCCTGGAGTCTTGTTAAAATACAGATTCGTATGTTTGAGGTGGGGCTGGAGAGTGCATTTTTAACTCGTTCTTTGATTCAAACACCAGCCACTCTAGAAGTAGTCTCAAGATCATCATTTGATTATTATCTTCTATATGGAGTTCTGTATATGAGCTCATTTCCTTTAACACCACAGAAGGGCACATACCTTTTAAGCGTACCTTTTCATGTGTTTTCCCTACCTGAAAATATTCGTAAGGCCTCCAGAAAGTATCTCCCAGCCTGCTTTTGCAGGTCCAGGTGGTTTTTTGTTTCTTGTTTTTTAATAGATCCTTGCCTTTCTTTCATTCCCCACCAGAAAGCAGTAGAGAGCTGGCTTCTCTCTCCTTTCTCCTCACGTCAGTAGTCGCCCAGGCCCTACTCCTTCCCTCTTGTCACTAGCTCATTTACCATCCGCAATGAACTTTCTTCAAAGTTTAGCCATTTTCCGGGACCACATTTGTGTACTTGCGGCCATTCTACTCTGTGATCAATAGGTCATTTTACCTCTGAGCCTAGTTTCTCTATCAATAAAACTAAAAAGTTGGGGTTGATGATTTCTTAAGGGCACTGTAGCTTTGCATTTTTATACTAGAAATAACTAATATGCCTGCAGGGCTTTAGACTTTATACTCTCTTGACAACCCAGTCTTGTGTCTGCCTGTAGCTGGCTTTAAACTCTCACCCGTCTAAGTATTCATGACTTACCGTCAACCATCACGTCCTGCCTTCCTCGTTCTGCTTGACGTCCATCTCCCCAGTTAGCTGTGGGTGTGGGAACGGACTCAGTCCCGCATCATTAGGCTTTAAGTTGGGATCCACACATTCTTTCTCCACTTTCCGTGTCTCAGGCTTTCTGTGTCCTCCTCTCTTTTCCTTCCCTTTCCTGATTCTGTTATTCACCAGGATTTCATTCTGTACAAGGACTTGTGTTCAGTGTCCAGTATCTTTTTTGTCCTGAGTGCCAAGTGCATCTTGTGGGAAGCAGATGACACTCCCGAGGTGCCCACCAGAGAGCAGCCTTGGATATCCAGAGCTCACTGCCAGTTTTGTACCTTTGGGAACGGAATGTGATTTCACAACAGCAGAGTCTCTTATCAAGAAAATATAGAATCTGGGACCCTGGAGATTATACTTTGGAGAAATTTTTTTTTTTTAATTTTATTGGGGAATTGGGGGAAGGGGAACAGACAAGTTGCTGTCGTTTTGTTCTTCAGTCTAGTTGTGGAGGACGTTGCTTCACTGGCCCAAGTTGGCACCATCATTGCGCTCTTCCCGGGCAAGGCAGATGAGTCGCTGGCTTCTGGACGGCCGCTCACTGCGGCTGCTGGCCATTCACGCTGGCTGCTGGCTACACATGGTAGCCCATGGCAACCCACTGCCACAGGGGCTGCAGCCTACGCCGTTGCCGGCGACTCACGGCAGCCCAGCTCCAGGTTGAGCTGTTGTTCAGCATCTTAGCTGTAGAGGGCAGTGTCACTGGCCCTCATATGTGGGATCCGAACCATGGCCCTCTAGTGTCCCAAGCCAGCTTTTAACCAACACTCCGCTCGGCCAGCCCATCAGCATGTTTTTAAAGAGAGCAGAATCCCACTTCACACTCCTGAATTCAAACTTCATACCAGTCATTGGATGAGAACTTTTGATTTAAGAAAACTGTTTTTAGAGGCAGCCAGTTAGCTCAGTTGTATATTTACTGAATGGCATACGCCTGTGTAAGAGTAAGAAAAATCAGGTCATGGAGTTTAGATTTGTTGTAGGAGGTGACAGGAAAGCATTAGTGACTTCAACAGGAAAGCAACTGGAAGGAAGTGGTATTTCTAAAATTATTCCTTCTGTGGTGATGTAGAGAATGCAGTAGTGTTCAGATCAGCTATTCTATCTAGGTCATATATAGTGCTGGATGCTACAGGAGACACCAAATATCCATGACCTGGTCCTTATCCTTAAGAAGTTTATCTTTTAGAGAAACCCAGAAAGTTACAGTGAAGGATAAGTGCTTAATCCATGGCGTTATGGAAATAGCACTGAAGTCAGATCTGAATTCAAATCCTAATTCTGCCATTTATTGGCTTTATGTCTTCAGTCAAGCTATTTATTTCCCTGAGCCTTGGTTTCTTTCTCTATTAAAAAAAAATGGGAATAATATCTATTACTTTCGTTGAGAGGAATAAGAGATACGGTGTTCAAAGATGGTAGTGTGGACAATAGACATTCAATGAATGTTTCCTTTTTTTAAACCCTGTGTCTGTGGAATAATACTTTTTTGAGGGGACTGTATGTGACCTCAGTTCACAGTGTGGTTCTCCCACTTACTGGCTATGTGACCTTACTTAGGTTCTTAATTTCTTTGAGTATTGATCTTTTTTGAAAAAAGAAAACAAGGAAGGGAAATTACATCTTAAGAGAGTGTTTTGAGAATTAAGTGAACCTAGCAGATATGTAGTATATAGCACAAAATAGGCACACTTAATAAATATAAGATTCATCTCTCTTGAATGTAATGAAATATACAAATGTGTAATACAAATAAGGCAGGTATTAAGCGATGAAATTGGATCACAGTGGTAACGGGCAGAGAAAAAAGAGGCAGATCATAGTGTTACATTTTTTTAAAGAAACAGCAAATTTTATATAGAAGAGGAAGTACTTTCTATACTCTGACCTTACTCTCTCTGTATTTCTATTTTTGTCTTTCTATAAGATGGAAATAATATAAAATGTATCCTTGGATTGTAATAATGCTAACTTGAAGGTGTTGTGACATCATGAGAAAATATATCGCAACCCAAAAAATAGTACCTTACAATTAAAAGTTACTCTTATTTAATAATACCTTTAATAGACATTGTCATCCAAGATCCATCTGAAAAGTTAATGATTTTCCTGAGTGGAGACCCCTATCACAATCAAAGCAAAACCTAGGAGAATAAATGGAAGGAAATCCATTTATAAAATATATGTCATTTTTGGTCACTTGATACAGAATCAGCAGAGCCACAACCCTGATCTTGTGTATCAGTGGTGAGCAGTTTCTTGGCTTAGGAAGTTTTATTTGTAGGGCAAATACTGAGCACTAAATATTGACATTTCAGAATTGTATTGTTCAGAGTGTTTGTTTAAGAACTCAGAAGTTGACTGATATCAAATCCTAGATATCAACCTTCCAGTTTTTGGAACAATAATTGATTTCCGGTGAAGTTCCTGGCATGAATTTAGCCTCTGATTTTGGTGTTTGCCAAGCTTGAGGAAAATGAAGAGGTAAATGATAACACTTTTCCCGTAACCATCACTCATCTGTCCTCCCCCTTTCTTCCAGATATTCCGAGTGGTGTGCATTTGTTTGGGTAACCCACCAGAGACATTCACCTGGGAGTATCGAGACAAAGATAAAAATTATCAGAAGATTGGCCCCATAACACCCTTGGAGTTTTACAGGGAACATGTCAAGCCACTCTTCAATATGGACAATAAGGTTGGAGACTGGCACTGCCTGTTGACTACAAGGAAGGGTATAAGATTTTCTGGGTGAACATGCATCATCATCAAACTAGAAACTAAACAAACTCCCCCCCCCCTCCTCTAAGGTATTTTATGGACCTAATAAAGTTGATCATATTAGGATCCACAGTGCATCTCTTCAGAGACTTTTCTAACTGTAGGCCAATCAGTTTAATTTCCACGTGCCCCCATGATTTGGGCCCAGAATCATTCAGGTGCAGACAATAAATGTCTGTTGGGCGTTTCTTACTGTGGTTTCAGAGCACCTCTGTTCTGTGCCCCCTACTTCCCCCCGCCCCACCCTGGGGATGCTCCCGGGAAAGAACAGTCTCCCATCTTAGTTTCTCCTGCTCTCTTCAGGTCTAATCCACTGCCTAGCAAGATGACCAGAGCCCCATTCGTCATCTTAACCTTGACTCTCTTGTAAGCAAATGGCTTTGTTTTAAGATCAGAATCCCAACTCAGTTGAAGTGTGGCCGGGTGTTGAGCCTGTCTTGTAACTTGAGAACAGGGATCTTGTAGTTATGGGATCTCCATCTTGCCTTGCAATTCTTCGGAATTAGTTTTGGGGCAATTCTTGCCAGTAGGAAAGCTGCAGCTCCCACATGTGTCCCTTGCCCTAATTAGAATCTACAAGGACTTCTGTCAACACACTTTGCCACCTTTTGTTACTTTATTTAACAGTGTGTTTGTAATGCTTGTTCTTGTAGGCAGAGGTATTGAGTTTTGGTGCAGACATGTGAACTTAGAGGAGAGGTGTGTGTCTTCCTGGACATTCCTGGTTTTATGTTCTAATCAACATGTGTTTGATCTCAATAGATTTGCTTAGTGAATGACCCTCGGCCCCAGCACAAGTACAATAAACTTTACACCGTGGACTACTTAAGCAATATGGTTGGAGGGAGAAAAACTCTATATAACAACCAGCCCATTGACCTCTTGAAAAAGATGGTTGCTGCCTCCATCAAAGATGGAGAGGTTGGTATTGTTTCTGTGTCTTCTGCATTGGGATTAAAACCTCTCCTTCCACTTCTTTGGTTTAATAGGAAGATGGGATTTATGTTGACTTCCTTTCTCTTTCTTTCCCCTATTTCTAGGCTGTGTGGTTTGGCTGTGATGTTGGGAAACACTTCAATAGCAAGCTGGGCCTCAGTGACATGAGCGTGTGAGTACAGGAAACTTAAAAGAGGAAGTCATTTGTGAGTTGTTGCTGTTGGAGTGCACTCTTGGTGTGAAATGACTCGGCCGAGGTTCACAGAGAGTAAGGCTGGCCCGAGGGTGGGTCTCTCTCTTTCCATCTTGTAGGGTTTGAGGACTCATAGCAGAAACCCCACATACTTAATATGCTCTGACCTGGGAAGTCAAGATCATACTTCGTGTCTGAATTGAAATGATTGGGTATGTGCCTGAAAAGCCATCCTACATGAGAAAGGCACTTTGAAAAAATAATTGATTACTGCGTAAATCTGCTCAGTGCATTTGGGAATGTAATGAAAGATTTTCCACGTATCTGGTTGGCTGTTTAATCCTGCTTAGCTACTTCTCTTACTTTGATGCATACGTATTTTGTCTTTTATGACAACTGGGACTAATTTACACTTTAACACATCCCTCCTGATTATTGATGGCAGTGAAGGTTCATTTGTGAACCAAATCATACAAGATTTCTTGACAGTTAGAGTATACCACTTTAGGGTTACTTATAAGTAATCGTTATTTGTAGGAAGTTGAGTAAATAACTGGACAGTTAACAACAAGATAAAAGAAATCTGCTAAAAGAGAGAGTTAGTGATTTTTTTTAACTTTGAAAATATTCTCCAGTATTTTTGACATTATTTAAATTTCATAGTCAACAATGGTCTAAATGAATGTAGAAACTGGGTGGTTCTACCAGTTTAAAAGAGAGACCATTTTTGAAAGAAGTTACTTCAAAAGCTTTTTTAAAAGTTTTCTTGCCGAAATGACAGTGCAAGCCTGTCTTGTCAGCCTTTTTTATTTGGGGAATTTATATTTAATCGCTTCATATTTTCTTGGGTACTCTTCTGCCACGTAGAGACTGGAATCCCATTGAGAGATTAAATTCTGCATGTCCCCAGTTCTCTGAAGAGGCTACAGCACATATGTACTTAGAGCTATTGGGCCCCTTCAGCCCTGTGTTTCTTTTACAACCGGAAGCTAGCTTTCCCCTTGATTGTACTCTCTTTATTCTGTACTGTTATTTATTTATTTATTTATTTATTTATTTAACAGCTATGACCATGAATTAGTATTTGGTGTCTCCTTGAAGAACATGAATAAAGCCGAGAGGTTGACTTTTGGTGAGTCACTGATGACCCACGCCATGACCTTCACTGCTTTTTCTGAGAAGGTATGACCCTTACTCTGCGTGCCTACTGCAGTGTGTTTGCGCAGCTGGCCCCGCCCTTCTCCTGCAGATTCTTTACCCAACAGAGCTTCATTCATAGTATTGGGCTGTCGAAAAAGTCATGACATATTTTTTCTATGTTTTTCATCGCAAAAATGCATCATGACTTTTCCGACAACCCAATATATATAACTTCTATTAACAGTTAGGTTCCCAGCAAAACATCATACCCGTGTCACTTGGGGTTTTGCTGCATGCTCAGAGGTAATAAAAATAGGAACTTTTCATGAGGAGCAGAATTTGGGTCAGCAGGGAGTAAGGAAGTGACTCCTTTTCTGTAACTTTGGGAGTTCTTGGTGTGAAGCGAGGTCAGCAGGGGAATCTGGGAGAAATAATTTCTATTGAATAAGGAATTTAAATGTGAACTCAGAGTGTTCATAACATTCAGACTTACCTTCCTTTCATCTGTCATTCAGATTCGGCTGTAGTCAAATCTCAGTAACTAATTTGTGGGCTCTGTGCCCATTACTGGATTTAGATAGAGCTGCAGGAAATTGGATGTAAAGTATTTTGAATTTCCTGAGAAATACTCTGAATAGTAATGTCACTGTTTCTAGGACCACAGGGTTGGAAACAGCAACTGTTTTTTTTACAACTGGAATTTTATCTTTTACAAATAAGCCTCTCCATTTCTAGGCTGTAGAATGGATATTTTACACCTGTGCTCAGGGATCCTAAGGAAGAAGATACTTCAGACTACTTCAATTCTTTATCACCTTAAGCAAAAAGGTTCTTCCTAACCTAATTATTAGAAAGAAAGTCACAGAGTAACTAACTACCTTGACCTTAGAAGGAACTTTTAATAAAATATGGTAAATAATAAAATACTAGAGCAAATAAAATACTATTAAAATACCAAGTCCGTATTTATATGTTTGGACCTGCTATATTGTAAAATTCAGTGGATTTAGAACTAAAGCTCTGTAAGCTAAAGTTAAACATTTTTTTAAAGTTAAACTTTTAAATTATTTAGAGGACTATTAAGAAGCAAATCTAAAAACCTTGTAATTTCTAAGAGCGGTTTGACTTTTTATCATTTTCCATCTCTGTTATAGAGTATTCCTATTTTTCATAAATAAAAACCATACATACCATGTCATTTTCTCAGGAACGTTCATTCATTGATTGGCATGGCTTATTAACATGCCATTTCTTCCTCAGAAATGCAGCTACCTTATATGCTAACAGTATAAAGCAGAATTTATATTATCATAACTGGAACTTCATATTTTCTCCCTCCCAGTTTGAATCTTTGACCACTAAAACTAGTTTGCATTGCCTTTGCATGATAATGCAGAGGTAAGTGCCAGTAACTGCGTTCTGGGATATTCTTTCTTGTTGCTGATTTCTTAGAATCTCTATGAGGGAGATCCAGGTATCATTCTATATTTGTAGATGACACAGGGAACATCTTAATCTGGGTCATGCAGGAATTCACTGGCAAAGGGAAGAAGAGGAAATATTTTCAGACTTATTATAATAAATGACCTTAGGTGATGGAGATCCTAGCAGTGGTATTTAAAAGGAAAGTAAAGATGGAGTAGAAAACCAAAACAGACATTTTAGTAGGCTAACCCTAGAATGTATAGTTTAATGATGTAGTTTTGAAGGTACCTGGGCTAGTACAGATAAGGGTCTTTGACACTTGTGAGTTTGGTGGTTAGCTATTTCTGAGACTGAAAATCATTGAGATCCAAGAAAACTGCCAAGAGTAGAGTCAGTCAAATCCCATGTAGATGAGACTCATGCAGTTATATGCAAGTGGGGGTTGACTGATAAATCATTAGGAGATAACGCAGGAGCCAGCTCTCTTCTCTTGCTACAAAGATTAAAAAGTTGTTTTGACATCGGCGAATGCCGTGGTAAACGTAAAAGAGGAAAGTTTTTTTCCCAAATGGAGCCTTCCTCTTGTCCTCCTCTGTGTCACTGTAGTAAAAACTGTAAGTGAAGGTTTTTATGGTGCATATCATCGCTCCTTTAAGAAGATGAAAATTGAGCTTATTTTAGTAATGAAGATAGATGAGGGAGAGAGCAGCAGTACTGCCTGGGTTTTGTTTTATGAAAGTAGTCTTTTTACTTCTGCTTTGCCATTCAATCTCTGTTGTATAAAATTCAATATTAGTGTAACTGAATCAGTAAAAGAACACATTTGGAGAGTATCATTACTTGGTTCCCCTGCATAGGACATTAGGCAGCATGATGAGAATGTGTTTGTTTTCTTTTTAAAACTCTAACCAGATATTAGAATCATTTCTAAAATAGCTACAGCGGGATGCGTTTGCAAAGAATGCTGGTCAATTAAAAGCAAGAGTCCCTGGCTTTCAGATGGTGTTCACTGCTTTTAGTAATTTAATGTTTTGTTTTTCTTAGCCAAGTAGGACTTTAATATGCTTATTTTCTGTATAGAGTAGAACGTAAAACAGAAAATAGTATGTATTGCTTTGTTAGGTTCGTTGCATTTTTACCCCAAGAAATTCGAACTCCACTTCTGTTAGTGTCAGAAGTAAAAATCATACATACCATGTCATTTTCTCCAGAGCTTTCATTCATTGATTGGCATGGCTTATTAAGATTATTCTATCCCTTAATCTTTAGTTATAGAAGAAAATATATGGCCCCAATCATGTATATCATGGCTGTATAGAGAAGGCTGTTTCTTCTGAGTGGCTGAAGAAGAGCTAAAATCACCTGACACCTCACCAGGAGGGATCTTGTTTCAGACTACACATTGTTATCCACTCCTTTGCAGGATGATCGGGATGGTATGTTCCTGAAATGGAGAGTGGAGAATTCATGGGGTGAAGACCTTGGCCACAAAGGTGAGCTTCATGTGGTAACACCAACTCAGGGTGACTGGAGCCTGCTCTCTCTGCTTCCTAAGAGATAGGGGTAGAAAGCTGCCGTACCATGGAGCATTTTTCAGTAATTGGTCCCGTTGGATAGACTATTCTAGAGAAAAATCTGAGGATCTGGCTTGTCCCCAAGTTCCCTCTGACCATCATGGCATGGTTGACTCTGAGACCAGTGTGTGCTGGCAATTCCTTCCAAACCATGCTAACCCGACCAGACCTCTTTGTACCAGAAAAACTTGGCCAATGAGAAGGTTGAATGCCCTTTGCTAGGACACTTGCTGTACGAATATATATAGCACTTGGTGCGTTTTCATCTACCGTACTAACTCCCTGCAAAGTCAGAGCCTTCTGAGTGGGAGAATGGGATTGGCAAGAAACTTGAGGCATTTATTGGAGACTCTAGACATTGTGAAGCCTAAAAAGGAAAAGAACACTTTGTTTTATTCTGACAAATCAAAACCCAGGCAGAAGTCATAAGTAAATTATAATCATTATATTGGGTCGTCGGGAAAGTCATAACGTATTTTTCTATGTTTTTCAATGCAAAAATGCGTCATGACTTTCCTGACGACCCAGTACTAAAAAAAAAAACAAGAACCCCAGGTAATATATGAGTTGTAGAAAAGTAAAAAATATAGATAAGCAAAAAGAAGAAAATGAAAATCTCTAATAATCCTACCACCCAGAGATCACCATTGATAAACAGTTCAGGGTTTTTCTTGCAAATTTTTGAGACCGTATTTTTAAAGACTTTTTCATAGTAGAGAAAAGCTTTTTACGGAGCTTTTATGCTTTACTATTTAGGGCTTCAAACCCAAAGTGGGGACTACTATAGAGTAATTATGCACATGAGCATGTATTTGCATGTGTGCTACGTGCTGGTGGCATTTTGGAGCCAGCTCTTTTCCAGAGTTCACATTCTCACTTTTAGCCAGTGGATTCTGGCTGGGAAAAACACGTTCACCACAGCTTACTAGACTGGACAGAAGTCTTGGAGGAAGGAAGTAGGGAAGCCAGTGAGATACCCAGACACTTGAAATCAGACTTCAGCATACATCTCACCCAAGCAAGAATCAGCTAAAATTTTCTTAAAGAAAGAAAAAGAAACAGAGAGAGGGAGGGAGGACGGGAGGGAGGGAGAGAGAGAGAGGGAGAGGGGAAAGAAGAAAGAGGAAAGGAAGAAAGGAAGGAAAGAAAGAAAGAAAGAAAGAGAAAGAAAGAGATCTCAGCAACTCTTTGCCTGTTGCCTCCCTCTATGTTTAGGAGCTTTCCAACTATTATTCCTCAGAGCCCCAAGATTTCCAAAGGTAAAAAGGTGGAGGAGGAGAGGTGTGGAGGTTTGGAAGTAAGCAGATGGGGTTTCAGTCATTCATATTTGAAAACTTCTGTCTTAGAAGAGCCTATTAACCTGAGTTTTGAACTTGACAGGACTTGAGTGTGCTGGATTTGAGCAGCACAGGTGGGTAGATGCTGGCCAAAACCTCAAGGCCATTTTAATCTGTCCTTGCAAGTCTTTTCATCTCCCCATGAGGTGATCATTGGTGGGTTTGGCTAAGTAACCCTAGGATCTGCTGTGAAACTCAGCAGTTGAGTGTTTCTATATAAACACACACAGTGCTGTTAGTGCATTTCTGTTCATCGTAAGGTTTGCATGTACCCTCTCTGTGATTGCTGTTGTTATTCTGTGATTACATGGTGCTTGTTAAATTACTATTATGAATTAAAGTGCAACATATTTTTAATTGGTTATTTATTACAAGATGAATTTCATTTTAAGACAAATACACGTTGCGATCAGGTAGAGAGGGGGTATAAGCCTTAACAAAGCCAGCAGAAAGATTAAAAATAAACAATTCACAGTTCACTTATATCTGTGAATTGGTAAGAAATGGGTACAAAGGAATAGCTTTTCTTGAATTGGAAGGATTTGAGAAGCTGTAACATTTCAAAACATAAGAAACTGCTTCAGATGAACCACTATAGCTTCTGTTTCATTTTTAGTCTCATTCTCGTCTAGCTGGGTTTGTTATCATGAAGGTTAGTGTCCAGGAAAAGGACTAAAATTATGGTTTGTTTAGATGAGCCTGGATCTGTTGGCTTGCTCCTGTGACTTTTTTTTTTTATCTTTATCAGTCACTGAGTTTATAGATAGTAGTGATATCCACTTAGGAGAAGATAAACACTCCTAAAGTCAAGCAAATGCTGTGTTTTGGGTAGTGTGAATTACTGTCTTTATTATTTTGAACCTAAATACCTACTCTTAAAAAAGATTCTGGGCCACTTGGCTATTTTTCTTTTTTCATTCAACTGTACCTCTTTACTCCTACTCAGTAAAAGTTTTGCTTTCGCTGACTTCCTCTGTTAGTACATTCGTCTCCTCTGTATCCACGGGGGATTGGTTCCAGTACCCTGCGGACACCAGAATCCACGGATGAGTAAACCCTTATACCGTGTTTCTCTGAAAATAAGCCCTAGCTGGAGGAGAAGCCCTAGCATGATCCTTCCAGGATATAGAGGGCACGCACCCCTCACACGAGGGTTTTATGACCTGTTTCAGGGAGAAGGGTGCCTTTTCCACAAACTCCTTCAGCTTAAAATATTCAGCATGCCAAGGTGCCATATTTTGGCACCTAAAGTCATGCGAGGACTTATTTTTCGGCTAGGGCTTATTTTCGGGGAAACGGTATAAAATGGTATAGTATTTGCACACAACCTACGCCCATGCTTCTGTATACTTTAAATCATCTGTAGATTACTTATATAACTAATACAATGTAAATGCTTTGTAGATAGTTGTTATTTACAAAGCATTTACATTGTATTGGTTATAGGCAATAACTAGATTGTTTTGTTAACTGTATTGTTTAGGGAATAACGACAAGAAAAAAGTCTGTACATGTTCAGTGCAGACACACCCACTGTAGGCCTAACTACGTAGTACATACACATCAGCTACAACATAACTTTTTTTTTTCTCCAAATATTTTCCATCTATGATTGGTTGAATCCGTAGATGTGGAACCCGCAGATACAGAAGACTGACTGTGTGTTGAGAGAGCTGGGGTCTTGATCCCAGCGGTCTGCCTGTAATCCTTCCTAGTGAAATCTACAGCTGTCCAGTTAAGATTAAAGTAACTTTTTTGTTCTCAGCAACTGGAATGTCTGAGTCTATACAGAGCACAGCATTTCAGTAGAGAGCCAAAAGATAATTGAACTGAGTGGGGGTAGAGAATAGTTCATTCAGAGCCAAAATAAATTATTCTCATGTATTTCTTGGTAATGAAGACTTAACAGGAAGGAAGGAAAGAAAACATGATCTAATTGAATTGGCACACTTGGCCTGACCTTAGGAGACTGTGTAGTATGTTATTATGCTGGCGATGTGTGTTTACCCCAGCAGGGCCCTCCTGTCTGTCAACCCTGGTGGGTATTGGCTAGCACGTCTGAGGCAGAACCTCTGTTTGTGCTCTCTCAGGAGACGGGACAATCTTAAATAGCATTGCTGGGATTTTGTTTCTGTAGATAACGTTAACAGTTTGTTACTATTCTCTTTAGGATTTCTGCCTGTTAAGATTGATGGTTTCTGAAAAAGCAGTGTTGGTAGTACAAGCTGGAGTGAAAGAGATCAGAGTTACCTGGGCAGGCTGCCCTTGCCCTCTGCCCCGTCCTGGCTTTAGTCTTCCCATGGTCATGTTCACCACCCTTCCTGACCAGAGACTACTAAAGTAAATCAGATAACCTGACTCTTTCGCCACATGCACACAGGTTCCTTCTGATCACAAGAGACATAAAAGGAGAAATTAATTCTTGTCTTACTGGGCCTGTTGCATTACTTCGTGTTGTGAATTCTAGCTGTTAGTCAGCTGACTAAAAATTGGATGCATATCTAACATGTACAACCAACATGGCGTTCTTTTCTCCCCTGCTTGAAATGTTTGTGCATTTTGTACCTTATTTATGGATCATGTCAGAAATAGATTTCACAATTAGATGAAGGAACAGATCGTGGGACTTGTTACGTTGTCTCTCATTTTTAAAAGTTGATAGGCTTGTTAGAGTAAATAGTTTGTAAAAGTTCATCTGAGAAGAGCATAATCTTTAAGCCAAGGTGACACCAGTCTGACACTAGAGCCTGTTTTCTTAACCACTAAAATGTGCTTCCTCTCAGCTTCTCTGTTCTAGTAGCATCTAATCCACTCATGGAAATAACAGATACTTCCTTGTCTTTGGTGACCAGAAACTAGTGGCCCAGGGGACATAAAACTGTATAAAGGATCTGAAGACATCATGTAAATGTCTGATGTCAGGAGAAAGGGCCCTTGAAGCACCATTTTGGCTGGGAACATGAATAAGGAGGTGGGGTGGGTATCTGGTGAGAGTGTGTGCCCAAAGTCAGCATACTGTGAGTTGGGCAATTGAAAGACTGTATGTAACGACCCCAAATTTCCCAGAATTATTTTGCACATGCTGCTTTATAATATGTTTTTTAATGTTGTTGTTAAGTTTTTATCATGGACAATTTCAAGCATATATAAACAGCATAGTATTAAGGACCCCCTCCCACCATGTGCCCATCACCCAAGCCCTTAAGTCTGGTACAGCAGAGCTCTGAACGTAGAATTATCACTGCATCGTTCTTAATGCTTATTTAAGTCTAAGTTTCTTAATATGCTGAATAATACAGCTTTTAAGTGAGGGTAGGGGCAGTGTTATTCTCTCATTCTTCAGTGGTCCCTGAAGGAAAAATCTTTATCTTTTTAAAAATTCTGTCGTGGTTTTCATTTTGAACCAAGATGAGCATCCCATTTTTCAGATTGCTTCTGTGCCTTTCAGATACATGACCATGTGAAATTGTTTTGAACCCACATTCTTCATCTTTCTTACAAATAAGCCTCTCTGTTCCTGATTTCATTTTAGGAAGATTTCCAGATTTCCTCCTGAAAGGGTCTCTTAATGACCTCAGTTGTAGAGACTTTGGCATATTAGAGATTAATCTGGAAAAAAACTTCCATGGCTGATTCAGGTTGTACCTGGACTTCTTGTGCTTCTTGAAAACCAGTAGTACAGCATTTACTGGCCTCAGCTGCCAAATTACCCTGTGTGATTCTAGAGACGGTATGTCCACAACTAGGCACAAAACCCCTCGTGTCCTTCATGTAATGCTACACTGTGGAACCAGGAGAGACGGTTACTAATTCCTTGATTGTAGATCCTGGACAGTAATTTAACTCCTTATGATTTCGCATTTTTCCGTCAGTAACATGGATAATTACTGTTTCCCAAAGAGGTCCTGCAGTTTGTCTGCATATATCCATCCAATGAAATAATGTATGAAAGCAACTTTCAAACTGTAGACTGTTCTGTAACTCAAAAGAGTTTAATGAATATTCCATATTCCTGTCACAGGTACTCAGGACATATAGGTCATAACTCTTGCTTCATAAGAATTCAAAGTTTGCTGATGTGTTTGTATTTATTGTTTCTCATGGCATCAACTTCGAGTAACTCAGGATATGAACATAGGTGATTATGCCCAAGTTTTATATGGGAAAAAACCTGCAACTTATAGAGAGATTTTGACTAACTCAGTTGCACAGCATCAGAGGTAGAGTTGGGATTCAGATTTCTTAATTTCACACAGGCAGCTTCCCTAAAAAGATATGTTACCTATAAAAGATAACTGATTATTTGCAGATGAGAGAGAGATTCAGTTTTGGATTTCTAGCACAATAATTTAAATGATAGACAATATTGAGCTGAACTTGACAAAACAAGAAAGAAATTGCATGCACTAAAAGCAGAGGCTTCTGATTTCCTGGAAAGGGGCAAGATACAAATTTGTTATGTCACCTCAGGGTTATCCTGTTTGCAGGCTTGGGGAAAGTGCTGCTACCATAAATGTGGGTATCTGAGTTCTTGCAGAGGGACTTCTCATCCTCCATTTTTATTTACTCAAGAGCCTGCATGACTGGGCGAAAAATAGTACATTTGAGTGGAACAGAGGAAGTATGTGCTCTCAGATTGACCACTGCTTTCTTATCAAAGTGTGTGACTAGGAGAGAGAGGGCTGCCATTTGCGAGGGGACAAGCTATGGGACAGAGGATCCTCTGAACCTGCAGCAGACATCTGTTTCAGGGAGAAAGCCCCTCAGAAAAAGAGAGAGAGAGAGAGAGAGATTGATTGATTGATTGAGATTGCTTTCTCCTGTGTGTGTATGTGCTTTCTCTTGTAGAGAGGATCTATTATTTTCACCAGATTGTCTTTAAGGTATGTTTGCATTGGTTTGAGAAGGATAGAGGTTATAGCACAGAAGCTGAAGCCAGGCTGCCTGGGTCCGCACCGTGGCACCCCCCTCTTGCCTGTGTGGCCTTGGTCCTGGTGGTTAACCTGTCTAAGCCTTAGGTTCCTCGACTATAAAATGGGGATCGTAATTGTGCCTACCTCAGTTGTGACAATTGTGCCAGGCATGTAAGAAGTGCTCAGATATTAGCTATCATTGTTACCGTGGTTAATGTTACCTGTAGAGAAACGAGGGCAGGAAAACAAGCACATAAGGCTCCTTAGCCTTTCCCTTCTAGACGAGGACGGTCTAACGTGCCCATGGCTCTAGCTGTAGATCTCTACAGCTTCAGGACCCCAGTGGAGTCATTGTGCTGCGTCACCCGTTTACTGGATGGATGATTCGTCATGTGGGCTTAGTGTCATGAGAGAAAGCAGTGGAGGTGAATAAACCCAGTGCTGAGGGGAAACCATTAATTAGCACTAGCATCACCTCATGTTTATTGATGGGATGCAGGGAACCGTGCACAGACCATGGTAAAATGAATGTCTCTCACCCTCAGAGGAATTTATCCTTACTCACCTGGGACACAGGAAGGGAATTTGAAAAGGGCTGTGATGTGACAGAGTGACACTCATGGTGTGCTCCCCATGGTGGGCTAAATAGACTGAGAAAAGCAAGAGAAGAGATGATTTCTCCAAGAAGGCAGGTGACAAAGAGGGAGAACCGGGAAGGGCTCCCTCAGTGGGGAGATAATAGGAAGACATTGAAGCTGAGGTTATTGGAACAGATGAGGAGCTAGAGGAAGCTGAGGGGGGACTAGATGATGTCAGGGAGAACTCGGTGGTAAATGGTACCACAGCAGAGCAGTCAGAAAAATGAGTCAAGGAAGAAGCTTTAGGGTTGGACTTGAAGACAATTTTTGGAAACTAGGAGCGGTGAGGGTGGAAGCCCAATGGTCCTATTAGGCCACATCAGCAACATTTTAGTACTTAATTCCTTCACATTATAGGTAGGTGGCAGGAGGGAAGGGGGAGGCGGTGAAATTGAAGCTGGGATAATTGAGGCTGGAAATCGTGCTGCATCAGGTGTTAGTAATTTTAATATAAGAACAAATACGTAAAATATAAGCATAAGAATACGTACAAAGTAATATCGGAGATAAACTGCAAGGGAGATGGTGAGTGACTAGAAATGGGAGGGCTCCTTCGATCCATCATGGGTGAGTGGAGTTTTAGGAAAGATGGCCAAGGTTGTGGATGTTTTTGGAAAGGAAGTGGGAGGCCAGCCAGGGGAACGGTCGCTGAGAAGGGTAGCGCTTAGCATGTGGAGCAGTCTTTGGGCAGGTCTGAGGAGTGAGGCCAAGAAATAACGTGGCCCGCCCTCCATGGAGCTTTTGAGGAATGATCAAAAAGCAGGCTTCGCCCGAAACAAATAGGAGTAGCGACAGTTTTGGGGTCAGAGAGGAGTCATTGAGTTTCTGCAGGAAAACAGACCCTTGGATGACACCTAAAAATGTGTGTTTTCCTCTCCTGTCCAACAGCGAGACCCTTGGCAAAATTGCGCGTGCTCTCAGACTTGCGTGGATCGGGCACACTGGGCCAGGGGGAAGGGACAGCAGGCTGGTGGGTGTGTTGCCTTCTCTCCTCAGCTTGGAGGCGAACAGGCTTCGGGACTCTTGACCAGAGGCACTTCCTCAGGAAGTGTCGACTGAACTTTGTTGTGTGGTTTGATGGCTTAGAAAAAATACAACCCACAAACCAAACAAGCAGCTTTCCCCACCATACTTTCCACTCGGCTTTTTCTTGGTATATTTATCAGGGAAATGGTATCTTCTTTAACTTTTGTGTCTGAAAGAGGTCACAGTTAATATCCAGCTATAAGGGGATCCCTTCTCTTACCAGCAGAAGGTTCAGGAGCGTGAATGTGTCCTCACCACATAGCTGGACTTTCGTGTTTACTCTGGATGGAAAAGAAGCCTCTTCGCAGATGTCTGTCCAAATGTCTGTCTCACAAGTGGTGGTTTTGGTTCCCTTCCCCTGGTTGTGGTTTTTTTGTTTTGTTTTGTTTTTAACATCCAGCCAATGCTGTTCTCCATTCTTCTAAACACATGCACTTAGAACACATGCCATCGCTTTGATTTAAAGATACAGAATACCTCATACATGGACCCCGTAAACACTGGGCACATGAACGCTGATGTAGGCTGTGTGAGCAGATGGAATCGGTTCCAGTTAGGTGCCGAAGCTAGATGACGCGCTGTCATCTGTTGTGAAGCCACACCTGCCTGCCACGTCTCTTGCTGCTGAGTGCTGTATTAGAGAAAGCTGAGCCCCATGGAAAAGACTGAATTTGAAATTAAGAGCAGAGTTTGAGTGTGGACTTTACTTACTGGCCACGTGACTTTAGACAACTCATACCAACCCTGCCTGCCTCGTAACGTAATTGTGAGGGTTAAAATCGAAACAAGGATAATGGATGTGAGATTGCATTGTGAAGTGTAAGCTCCCTACAGACTTATGTGTATGTGTGTTTGTTTTGGTTTGCTTTGCTTCTAGACTGCAATTCATTTAATAAATAATAAAATTACATTGTTCCAAAATGAAAATACAAAAAAGCACAGAAAGAGGAATCTTGCTTCCATCTGTGTCACTCTCCATTCTGTTCCCCTCTTCGTTCAGCTTACCATTTATGTTTGTTTCTCTTATATCTTTCCAGTGTTTTTAGTTCAACAAAGGTAGCAAACCGTATACCCTGCTTTGCATCTTGCTCTCACTTCACTTAATGGCACGTCTTGGAGGCATTTCCATATCAGGGTCCGTATCAGTACGTTTCCACATCAGTACAGCTTCATTATCTTCCATTGTCTGGATGGACCATTATTTATTCTATTCTATTTTATTTTTTATTTTAAGCTTTTTGTTTTTACCATAATTTATTTAACAAGTTCCCTTAAACTAGCAGAATTTGGGTTGTTTCCAGTCTTTTGCTATTATAAATAATATTGCAATGAATTAATATACGTGCATGCTTAGAATAGTGCCTGACATATAGTAAGAGCTTAATAAGTATTATTGTGTATTAATAAATACAGAATGCATAATTCATATGGTGTGCATGTAAGTACTTTGTGTCTGTAGGGTAAAGTCCCAGAAATGGCATTGCTTAGTGAAAAGGGTAAATGCATTCAAAATTTTTCTAGATATTGCCAAATTCCATTCCATAGGGATTGTGTCATTTTGCACATTTGTAACATCGTCTGTACAAATGTAAGGCATTAGGGCTTTATGCACTGGGTACCTAA
This sequence comes from Hipposideros armiger, assembly GCF_001890085.2. Lineage (NCBI taxonomy): Eukaryota > Metazoa > Chordata > Mammalia > Chiroptera > Hipposideridae > Hipposideros > Hipposideros armiger. The sequence goes on along the minus strand of NW_017731491.1, from coordinate 684,891 downwards.
CAGAAGTGGTTTACAGGTTGTCATTACCTAATTACCCGTTAAAACTGTATATGTTCACAAGCCGGGACTAGACTGTGTCAAGTCCTGAGTGAGTGATGAGTTTTTCATTGAGGCTGTTTCTAATGTTTTCTTCACACTTATCCTACTTTTTTCTCTTATTTATTTTTGCATTATAATTGCAGAAAGATGTTTATATGCATTTACAAATTTAGAAGCCATAAAGGAAAAGATTGATAAATTTGGCTTCATAAAAATAAAAAATTTTAGTAGACTAGAAAACATCATAAACTAAATTAGGAGGCAAATTACATAATAGGAAAAATGTTTGCACCTGTTATTATTATATATAAATATATAGTTCATTATTTCTGATTACTATGAAAAAAAGTAAAACCACCAGGTAAAAATAGGCAGAGGTCCCACACGGACACTTTACAAGAGAAAACTGTAAATAGCAAGCAAACACACACACAGTTCAAATTGGACCCAAAGAGAAAGTTGTAATTATATAGACCAAGTATTGATGAGGATAGAAGGAAATTAAATAGATAATTAAGGATGTAACAAAGATTGTTTCTAAACATGAAAAAACAGTTTAGATTCCAACAGCCAGGGTATACTTTTCGGTTTCCTCTCACAGGTACAGCACTTTCAAATTACGTGGTAGATAAAAGTCTTTTGTTTTTTTTTTGTTTTTTGGGTTTTTTTTGGAAAGAGCAACATTGGAACACAGCATGTGTGATACTTTGTAATAAAAGACCATGTATGATGTCTCATTTTTATTAAATGTATAGAGTCTACATGTAGAAACTATCAAAGGATATATATATAAAATTGGAAGAGTATTTATCCCAAAGTGGTGGAGTTGTAGGCAGTTTTTAAATTTATATTTGTCGTCTTCTCACCCACTTCTTCCTCCTGTTCTTCTTCCTTCTCCTCATCTTCCTCCTCCTCCCATATTTCCAAAATTTTTTATAATGAGCATGAATTACTTAGGTAATCTTTAAGGAGTCAAAAAGCAATATAATGCTTCAGAAACTTAGAGGGGAAAATCACCTACCCTATGATATAAAATTATGATTTTGTTTTCTTGTTTTTCCCCTATCTGGATTTGTAACATAGCTGTAATAATATAGGGTATACCATTTTTTTATACTTTCGTCACTTTTAAACATTTTCCCATGTTGCTACATAGTCTTTGCAGTTTCATTTTAAATGACTAATGTTCTATGGAGTGGTTTCTTAGTACTTGCTGGAAGTTTGCGATGTGAGGCAAGTGTCAGGGAGGTTTTTGCTTTCCTTTCTGGAAGCTTTTCTTCAAACCAGAGTTGTCACCGCTAGGTGAAAGATTGGCAGTGACTTAATGAGACCTCAGTCGTCCGGCTTCCATACGTCCATGCTGCCAGACAGATCCCTCAGAGCAGAATGATAACTTGATTTTGTCACACCTTATTTTTAAGTAGCAAAAAATAAAATAACCACAAATAGTTTGTTAGTGAAGTGAAATACTTTATAGAACAAAGTCAACAAAAAAATACAAACTATATTTAATTCATACGTGCTTATCTATTTGTTACCTTAATCTAGTCTGAGAAGTTTAATGACATCTTAGATCTCTGGTAGGATTTCAGAAAACTGTTTTCTCAGGTAAAGGTCTTGTTTTCCTTAAATTAACCCTTTTGAAACTATTCTGTCTCCAAACGAATGAATTTGGCCCCTGCGTTCTAGAGGTGTATCCTCAGACACAGTTCTCCCTTTACAGACGATGCTACCTTTTCTCCGAAATACAGAAACATGGCCAGTTTCTTTGAGGGACTGTTTACTTATTTCTTTCTCGTTGCATGTAAACAAGACACTAAAGTTTAAACAAAATTTAATTTCACCTCAGTTCCTACAGCTGCCTTTCCTTATCTATTTATCTATTTGTTTCCCTAAATGTAACCTTGGGATCCCTGTAGCACATTTTTCTTTTCTTTTCCCTTTTTCTTGGGGAGTGCGTTTTTCTAATGGCCAGAGGGCTTCGGGGCTAGACGCTGCAACTTTCCTCATCAAAATAGTCACTTTAAAGCTGCCTGAGTAGGGACTTTGCTCACTTGGGTTTCAGACATACTGATCCTAATCTTCCCAGCCAAACTCCAAGACACGCAGCATCAACAGTCCCTGCAGCCACAAGTTCATTATCTACTTAGAGTGCAATTACTTGGCAGCCACCTAGACTGTGACGTTTCTGTGGGCCCCCACAGAACTCATATCCTGAAGAGAGAGGCTCATCAAGGCAGGTCCTCTTGGCAGGGACACTGAAAGGGTGGATTGCAATTGATAGGAGTTTTAATTTGTGAGGACTTAATCTGATCTGCTTGTGGAACAAGATGTGTAGATGTACTTAGTGTCCATTTTCTCTGTGCATTCTTTGAAGACTCATTTGATGGTGTGACGATAGTATTGTCATAAGGACACAGAACTTTATTACATGAATCTGCCTCTCCCCTCCTTCACCTGCCTCGCTGTCCAGAGCGACTCTTCGGATTTATTCAGTCGGCGTTATGGTGAGGGGAAGGATGACTGATGTCTCAGCTGGTGTAGGGTTTAGTAGTCTGGTCTCCTGCCCACAGAAAGCTCCTTTTGGGGAAGGCCCATGCTGATTTTATCAGGAAGCAATTACTTGGGATGCACCAAGAAATGGTACTGGTTGGCCCTTCAGCTGACCAAACTGTGGTTGCTAGAACTCAGTGGCAGTCGTGTCGGTGATGGTGAGTAAGGGCCAGGTCCCGACTGACTGAAACAAGCAAAGCCCAGGACTCGAGTATATGTGTGTGTGTGTGTATATATATATATATATATATATATATATATATATATATATATATATATATATATATATATATAATTGAGACAGAAACCAGAAACATTACAGACTGGGGTATGTCTGCGCTCTCCTCCTCTCTCTCCTGCTGAGGAAGGAGCACTGGCTGGGGAGGCCGGCATCCGGGAGCAAGGATCCTCCCTTACCTGACTAGGTCAGAGCCCGTGAGCACTCTTCCGGAGCATTTTCTTGGGAGGGTGAATGTGCTGGGCCTCATCAGGACGCGCTGGCTCTGACTCCTGTCAGCGGTGGAGAGCGGCACTGGGCGTAGACGACCTCATCAAAGCAGCTGTGCCTTCACGTTAAGTGATGTCCTCTGTCACACCATTTAGCTTACAGAATTAGACTTACCATCATGTTGCCTTTTAATTACTTAAAACAGCCTCGCTTTTAGGGCAGCATTTCTCAGAGTGTGGTCTGAGGACCCCTGCGGGTCCCTGAGACCCTCTTGCGGGTCTGCATGGTCTTCCCTTCTCCAGCAGCACGTCTGTGTGAGGTCAGATTTTCTTCATCTACTTAAGCCAGAAACCGGATGGAACACAGAAGGCAGATAGAAGAATTCAGCTGTCTGCTGTGACGCCTGACATTACATTGTAAAACAGTGCCACTTTTCTAACTAGAATTTATTTTGTTTTGGAGAATATAGTTTTTTTTGCCTAAGAATATATTATTTATATTCATGTTTTTACATTCTTATTTTTAAATGAATTAATATTTTCAGCTTTCTGTTTTAATTTCTATTGTGGTAACTATCAGTAGTTATAACCCACATAAACAAGTTTTTGGGTTCTCAATAATTGTAAGAATGTACAATCTTGGTCCTGGGGCCAAGAAGTTTGAGAAAGGCTCTTGCAGAGGATCATCTTGAGAAATAACTATACCTTCCTTTGTCTTGGTACTGCGTTGTGAGAAATGATAGAGCACAGACCTAGATTTGCACAGACACTTGCAGAGAAAATTAGCCCCAGTGTCTGGCATGTAGTAGGTGGCAGATATGGGGAGATGGTGGTGACTATTCGTTCCCGTGAGCCCTTGGGCGTGCAGGGTCCCTGTGAGACACATGTTTTTGTGCTCTCTGCTCACTCCCTGGCCCATTCTTGTTGTAAATTACACACACTTTAGTCTCTCACTTTAATTTTGCTCTTTATATTAACACTGGCTCAGGAGAAGCATTTTCCCCCAGTTAAGTTTGTTGGACGTATGTTCCTGAAGAGGAGTTCGTGTAGTCCTAGTGGGACCTGAGACAGGCAGGCTTCTAGGATGGATGCCTAGTGACACCACACTTTTTCTCTGAGCTGAGCTCTCAACCTGGGGTGTTCGTACAGCTATGTCTCTCTGTAGCCCTACCCGCTGCAGAGATTCATCAGCCCTCGGGCCTTACTGAGGAAGAGGCTGAGCAGCTGCCCGAGCGTCCGGCTCTGCCTGCTCCTCATCACAGATGTCCTGGGAGAGCAAGGACTGTGTTACCATTTGACTCACACAGTGCCATCTGCAAATAAGTGGCTACCTGGGAATGACGGTGTGGCCCCATCAGGATTGCTCTAGCAGCTTAGCTGGTGATTGTAGGAATTTATATGGAGAGGAAGAGGAACAGCCAGCGATGCAGAGACGGTGGGGAGGGTAAGAATGGAACCGGTGTGCTTGCCCACCTGACCCTAGGGACGAATCGCCTCGGTGTGACTGTGTGAACAAGAAGCATTTCCACCTACCTTTTCATGCCACCCACTCACCTGCAGTGAGGCAGCCTGGGCAGTGGGACAGCACCGGGTCTGGGAACAGCCTCAGGTCCAAGGCCCAGCTCTGAGCCTCACCTGTGGGACTGGGCACGTCACGGAGTCACTCAGAGTCCCAGTTTTCTAATTGGTAAAAAGACAGCCGTACCTGTCCTGTCTGCTTCACAGAATTGCCAGGAAGACTTCGATTCAGTGCGATTAGAGACGGGAAAGCTGAAAAACGTGTGCTGATGCTAGTTTTGTAAAAGGCTTCTTTATAGCGCCCGTGGGGTTTCTGCTCTGTGCCCCGTGCCCTCCAGACTTACGATGCTTCTGTTCTGTCCCCCAGGTTACCTGTGCATGACAGATGAGTGGTTCTCTGAGTATGTCTACGAAGTGGTGGTGGACAAGAAACATGTCCCCGAAGAGGTGCTGGCTGTGTTAGAGCAGGAACCCATCATCCTGCCAGCCTGGGACCCCATGGGGGCTCTGGCCAAGTGATGCCCCTCCCGTCTTTTCCTCCTCCCGTGGAACCCGACGTAGCTGCAAAGGACAGATCCAGGAACTGAAGCCAAAGTTACACAGGTGACTGTGTGTTCCCACAGGACACAGTCAGACTCCTGGGTTTCTCCTCCAGGAACCTCTTCCGGGAAGTGTGCTTTATGTTGAAACAAAATACCCTTAAAAGAAAATAAAAGGGAACGATCAGGTCACACTATCTCCTCTCCTCATCTCCAACAGCTCAGGATCTCTTAGCATTTTAGTCGATGTAATTGTTTGTCTTAACTCTGTCAAAAAGGTTTGGTTCAGTTGTCTTTTCATTGGACAGGGGAGGATGAGCAATTGAGGAGTAGGGAGAGCAAACGGACCTAATGCTCCTTGTTTCTAGAGTAGAGTTAGGGGAGGGTCACCCTAAGATTTGAGTTCTCAAAACTGCATGCTGCCCTTCCTAGATGGCAGTCACAGAATTGGATTTCTCCAAGGTAAATTGTATGTCCCCCTACTAGCCCAGGAAGGGGAGGTTGATCAGGTCTGACATGATTCCTTCCAGCTGTTCTGAACTATAGGGAGCACAGCTCTACTCGAGTCAGGGAGTCAGGTTTTAGTAGAGGCTTAGAGAAAGTTGGGTGAGAGAACAACCAAAACCTTATCATGATCTGAATTATAGTTACTAGGTCATGATGTGAATTCTAATTATTAGGGGGAGCTCTAGCCAAATGGTTTACCTTCTGCCTCTGGAATTGGGAGCTGGGTGGGCAGGAAAAAGTGGTTCCCATTCTTTCTGACAACTAGATGGTGCTGAAAAGCTTTTGAATAAAACACTTTGCTAAATGAGAGTAAGTTGGCTTATTTCATCTAAAAAGTGTTTCTTTAGCTACAAAGCAAAGCAACCAGGTGGCTCATGTTCTACAAAGTGAAAAAGCAAAACAGCAAGGTGATTCAGGCCTCCCTGCTTCAGCCTCCCTCTGGGATGTACACGTGACCCCTCCCAGCCTGCACTGATCCTCACTGGCTTCTCTGGAGGCGTTCCAGGCACCACAGTAAAGAGGGCTTGTGTCCCTGCCACTTAACCATCTTCTTACCCAGACCCAGGGTCCCTTCAGGGGTGGGAAGTGATGCTCTGCTGGGGCCAGCCTTAGCATGGGCAGGAGAGAGTACGTGGCACTGAGGCCGTGCCTCCCTTTTGCTGAAAACAAGTCAGTATAGCACTCTAATCAATGGTTCCATCACTGCCTGAGCCCCCTACCTTTCTGGATCTTCAAGAACTTTCTCGGGCCGGCCGAGTGGCGCGATGGTTAAGAACTGGCTTGGGACGCCAGAGGGCCCTGGTTCGGATCCCACATATGAGGGCCAGTGACACTGCCCTCTACAGCTAAGATGCTGAACAACAGCTCAACCTGGAGCTGGGCAGCTGTGGGTCGCCGGCGACGGCAGAGGCTGCAGCCCCTGTGGCAGCGGGTTGCCATGGGCTGCCATGTGTAGCCAGCAGCCAGCGTGAGCGGCCAGCAGCCGCAGTGAGCGGCCGTCCAGAAGCCAGTGACTGATCTGCCTCGCCCGGGAAGAGCGCAATGATGGTGCCAACTTGGGCCAGTGAAGCAACGTCCTCCACAACTAGACTGAAGAACAAAAACGACAGCAACTTGTCTGTTCCCCTTCCCCCAATTCCCTAGCACTGTTCCCATCCCCCAATTCCCCAATAAAAATCTTAAAAAAAAAAGAACTTTCTCCGTCCGAGGAGGGGGATATTGTCTGTCACAGCACTTTCCAAGATAACATTGGATAAAGGCTCAAGCTTTAATGAAAGTGTTTACAATAATCTAATAATCTTGTTCCAAGCAAAATAAAATACATTTCTAGACACTTCGTGGTGGAACCCTAGAACTGATCTTAGAAGCATCCAGGAAGAAAAGACAGATTATCTCAAAAAAAAACCAAAACATTAGGTTGACAGCTAACTTCTCATCAGCAACTACATAAACCGGAAGAAAATGAAAAATATCTTTAAAGTACTCTGAGAAATTAACTGTGAACCTAGAATTCTATACTCAGTAAAATTCTTTCAAGAACAAGGGTGAAATAAAAGATATTTTCACTTAAAAACTGTTGCCCAAACAGAAGGGAAGTGATCCAGCGTGGAAGGTCTGCAATGCAACCAAGAATGTGGATCAAAGAAAGTAATAAATAAAAAGTGACTCTAAGAAGTCTTACAGAGTTCAGAAAAAGATAAAACACATGAAATAGATAATTAGGGAGGGAGGTGATTGGAATAAACATTCTAAAGTCCTTATGTCATTCAGGAAGACAGTATATTTTTTAACTTTAGACTTTGGTATACAAATTTTAAGTGCTAAAAATTTCTGGATTAACTTCTAAAAAATAATGTAGTTCCCAAGCAAGAATATAATCAATCCATAAAAAGACAAGGTAGCGGAGAGAAAGGAAAGTGCAGGACAGAGTGTCCAAATAAGTTGAAATAATCTCAATGTGTCAATAATTACAATATAAATGGGTTATATGAAAAAATAGGGTCAGAAAAAAGACAAAGTGTCAAACTGGATTTTTAAAAGAAATTCAGCAATAAGCTGATCACAAGAGATATCAGCAATTTAGGATAAGAAAGATGTATCAGGCAGAAGTGAACCAAAATGAATCTGGTGTAGCCATACTAATAACCAGCAAAATTAGGGCTACTCTTAGTTACCAAACAGACTAATTCTAGGGTATGTTATTCACAGCCTCCCTGGAGCTGGAATAGGCTTTCAAACAAAAAGCATTACTAGAGATACTAACAGAATCACTACGTATTGTATGTTTACTTGATTTTCCAGAAAAAGATTCTAAGTTAGCATGTACCTAATAACTTTACCTCAAAATATATAAAACAAAAACCGGTAAGTAAGCTGGTATCATCATGGAAAATTTTGACATTGACCAAAAAGGGGAGTATGTAAGAGTTAAACAGTTACTAATTTTTGTGTAAGGGACCTCTGTAGAACACTGCATCTAACAATCTTCCTTGTGAGCACATTCTTTTTGAGCACACATGGAACTTTTTCAAAAATAGACCATATATTGGGCAGTGGAGTGAACCTCAATGCATTTCAAAGGCCTGTTATCATGCAGGGCAGACTACAGTGCAATTAAGTTAGAAACCAAAATTAAAAGATAACTAGAAGACCCATATATGTTTAGAAATTAACTCATAGGTCTAAATATAAAGGAAATTGAACCTGAACAATAATAAAAATACTGTGTACTAAAATGAGACAGACAGTACTTAAACTTTCTTACATTTATTAAATGTAAGAAAGACTGAAAATTGAGCTATGCATCTGTTTCAAGAAATTAGAACAACAAAATCTAAAGAAAATAGGTAATAAGAAAGATGTGCAGAAATTAAATAGATCAACAAAGCCACAAGTTTGTGCTTTAAAAATATGAAGCAAATTAACATCTTTGGCAAGACTGATGCAAAAAAAAAACACAAAAAAACAAAAAAACAAACCCCACAAAAGGATACTGTTATAGATGTAGATATTTGAAAAATAGAAGATACTCTTAACTTTGTCAAAAGTGACAAAGGGATTTGTTTAGAAGACAAATCCACAAGCTTCTCCGGAACATGAAAGGAGAAACAAGCTGGAAAGCAGAAGTGTTGAAAGATTTAACCAAGCTGAAAAAAATTTGAATCCTGAGCCAGTGGTGTGGAGACCCAGTGATAAGCAAAACAATTTACGTTGCACAATCCCAAAAAGCTCAGATGAGGTAACACCAGCCTTACTCCAGGAATTGGGAGTGAAAGGAGGGTTACTGTAGGATTGGATGTGTTAGATCCCCTCCCTACTTCAGGCAGCTAGGTGACTGTCCCTCCCCTGCTCAGCAGCCAGCTCACTTATCTTTGAGAAGGCAAAAATTTAAGGTCTGGAGGTCAGAAACAGCTGAGGGTGAAAGTACCAAAGTAATACCTTGGTTTGCGAGCACAATTCATTTTGGAAACAAACGACTCATATTGCAAGACATCGCTCGTTTATCACATTCAAATGTATTAGAAATGTTTGCTCATCTTGCGGAACACTCACAAACCACGTTACTCACAATCCAAGGTTTTACTGTATTGGCATTCTGAATGTCTTCGGGCACATTGGACTCCTAGAGCTCTAGTGTCCAGAAGATTGGAAGTCTTTGCTGGGAAATGTCGATTGGTCCAAGGGGAAAGATGTGAACTATTATACTGCACAAAGAATTAGTTTATGAGGCTGGCATAACCTGACAAGGATTGTGTGTGTGTGGGGGGAAATCACATGCAAATCTCACCCATAAATGTAGATGTGTAAGTCCTAAACCAAATAGAAACCAAATCCAGCAATATATAAAAAGGTATATTTCATAACCAAATATCTAATGAAAGCTATTTCTCAAATAAAATTTAGGATCCAGCGGGGAGAAAGAATGGTGGGCCTATCTTCTCTGCTGAAGACAAAGGGAAATGGGCCAAAGTTTTAGAGATCGGAGCTGGAAGAACTAACATTTGGGTAACTGGTGAGCTCAGAAATGGAAAGATAGGAATTGTCCCCTATCTCTTTGGAAGGATACTGCGACCTCTGGGGAGTCCTCACCAGTCCCTAGACTCCTCTTGAGATGTGTAGTCATGCTGACCCTACATGTCCAGGCCAAAAAGCCAGGAGCTGATAATGAAGCGAGCCTTCGGGACGTGGCTGTGGACCCATCCACGCGCTCCTGCTTGTCCTGAGAGAGCAGCTTCATTTTAATTTGCTGTTGGCAGGGCCAGGACCCTTAAACTTCAGCTCTCGGTCCTCCAGTCACATCGTGTAGGTGCTCTAGTTCCTGGTTAAGTTGGATTTTTTTCATTTAAGTTAACTGCAGATGAGCATTCTCATACTGAGGACAACTTGTTCAGAATCGTGAAGCTGATTCTCCCTGGGGTCTGTGATCCGATTTGATCGAAAACTCGGAATAAACTGGCTAGAGTTTCGTTTCCCTTTTCAAACTCCAGGCCCTTTACACATTCCCACAAAGGGAAAGGGAGAAAGAGAAGGAGGGCGGGAGAGAGGGTTCATTCCCTACAGGCTGCAGTTCTTTGGAAACAGGATGGTGTGATGACAGGAAGCCCTTCTGCTCACCTCTTTCTTGGTTCAGTTTGAATATTAATTGCCCTCTTTCACTTCTCTAGAAATGCTCTAGTTCAGTAGCGCCTCTTGCAGTGGACAGGGTGGGCTCTGGAATCATCTCTCAGGCTACCTCGTGACAGTTTTTATTTGTGTTTTAAATCAGCTGCTGCACAGCAGGATGGGGTAGCTGAGGCAGGCAAGGTGGGTATGTGGTGGGAAGTACCAGGGTGTACTTGACTTCCATTTGTAGCCTCCCTGCATCTCACTTGGCAGGGACCTCATGGGTTACCTGCTCAACACTTGTCCAACACAGGTAAGTCCTATGAGTCTTACTTGGACAGAGGGACAGAAGCACACAGCCCCCTCCCTTGTGGCCCCTGCCCACCTCTCCACACTCAGATTCCTCACTTCCCTTCTTGTTCACTCTGCTCCAGCCAACCCTCTTTGTCCCTCAAACACACCGAGCTCATCCCGCCTCCTTGCTGTTCCCTCTTCCTAAAGCTCTTCCATCAGGTCTTTGCATGGCTGGCGTCTCATGATGTAGGTCATGGCTGGAATGTCAAGGCCACCCGATGCCCTTATCTAAGTAGCCAGCTTCCTCCTCCCCACCGACGCTATCATGCCCACCCCTGTCACTTTCTATACTGGTCCTGGGGTCTATTTTCTTCACAGTATTTATCACTTTCTGAAATGATCTTCTTTATGTAGATGTTTATGCCTGTTTTCCCCACAGTCGATACTCCCTGTCAGCTCCCCACTAGCAGGGATTTTGTCTTGTTCACCACTGTATTCACCAGCAAGTGGTAAATATGGCTGGCTGACTGATTGAAACTGCCCTCTGTTCTGACAGGTATACTCAATTAAAAGTTTATACATAGATCCGAAATCTGCTTTCCTATAACTTGCTCAACAGGGACGAGCAGGATGAGAACAAAGCCCCCGTATCTTCTTGTTTCAATGCTTAACAGAAAGGTCTAGATTTTGTGAAGGTGACAGGCATCAGTGGGGGAACAGAGGGAGGGGAAATGACAAAGGTTTATCCCTCCCCTCACTGCTTGCACCTTTCCTGTTTCCAATCTGCCCAGCACAGTGGAAACTCAGGGCCTTTGGAGTTTCCTTTCAAGCAGCTTGAAGCCTGTGTCTGCAGAGACAAGTGACTGACATCTCTGAGGTCAGTCTCCATACCACTTTTATTTAAAAAAAAACGAATTTAAATGTATTAAATAGGAAACTCATAGTTTGAAAAAGGAAACCTATCATTCCTTTTAAATAACATGTACAGCAAAATAACAGCCAAAGGGTGTGTACTGCCTATTACCCATGTGGTAGGAAAAGAGCAAAAGAGAATGCAGATAATGGGCCGGGTAGATGCTCAGAAAAGTGTCGCTTTTACTAATTACCAGCCCTCACAGAGCTGCTTCAACATGGCCAGTATTGTGCCAGGCCCTCCGGGAGGTTAAAACAATTCCCTGCTCTCCAGGAGTTTATCATTTACTTGGGAAAATAAGATGTATATACTTGAGCCAGTTGAAAAAGAAGGCAGATTTATATGAGTGAGGTCTCCTGGTAAGTGCCGTGATAGTTATGACAGGTCTTGAAATTGGAAAAGAAAAAGAAATACTGACTGGTTTTAAACAACTTCTAACCAGTGACCCCAGACATCAAGAATGAGGGTGATCATCTTACAAAGAAGACACGAAGGACAAACCTCCCTACAGGCAGAGGCACAAGTTCCCTCAAAGTTCCTGGAGGGGAAGAGGAGCCAAAGAGAGGATGAGTGTTGTATAATCGTGTGCAGGCAAAAGAAAACCGGCCATGGCAGCGCAGGAGAGAGGCGTGACTTCAGGGACGAAGCAGAGGACTGAGTTCCAGAGAGAATCCTGTCCCTCTTGATCGGATCCTGAGAGGTGATCCTGGACATCACCTCTTGGCTCACAGCATCCTTTCTAGTAAATTAGCGAAACTACTTGCCTCCTTCCCAAGAGTAAAAGAAAAAAAAAAAAAGACAGTGGTGCTGAGTCATTTGTCCCCGTTTTGGAAATGGACACGCCTGTGCTGCACACAGCGGAGCTGTGCCCCTGAGAACTGCTTCAGGTTTCTTCCTTGTGTTGTGATGAGCTTGGGGCCCCCTAGAATGTCTCCCTGTGTTCTTTCTTTCCCCTCTCTCTCGTTTTCTTTTTTTTTTTTCACTTTTATAACTTTAAAAAAAAATGTTGCTTTTCTGAAAAACGTTTTCTAAAATTATTACCTACCCATGGAAAATATTGAAGTAGTATAGAAGGTTGGTGAAAAAGCAGGGTCCCCTTCCACCTCTAACATCCTTTCCTTCCAAGGCACTTACTATTCTTAGTTTCTTCTATATACTTAGATTTCAATACACACGTCAGCCTGCCTCTCTCTCTCCAAATCGGAGTAACACCAGCTCCGTGTTTTCTTTCTTTTTTCTCAGTTAGCAATAAATCTTGTGAACCTCCCCAAATCAGCCCAGATAAAAACGCCTCGCTCTTTTCCACAGCTGGGCAGTACCCCGTTGTTGGATGTACCACGGTGTGCTTGCCGGTCCCTAGGGCCCCGGTTTTTATGGCACGAAGTCTGTTAAGAGTAACAGGCTACTACTAAGATTGAAGGACAACAACTTGGCTGTTCCCCTTCCCCAATTCCCCAATAAAATCTAAAAAAAATAAATAAAAAGAGTACCAGGGATTTCCCTAGTCATTCATTGCCAGTTCATATGTTTATGGGGCCTGCTGTGTGCTGACACGGTGGTAGGTGTTGAGACCTGGAGAGAGGTAGGCCCCCATCTCTTAGGAACTCTGGGCCTGGTGGAGGCCGCATGTAGGAGTTATCAAAGGACTATAACACATCTGTGTGTCCACGGGGCTGTGGGGGGGTCTTCCTAGGACTCTATGCTTCTCCTGGCTTCAATTTCTCTGCCAAGGCAGTAACGTAAAAACAGCTGCCCTCCAGGACGTGGCCCTAGCTAAGGGTATTGACAGTCAGGGAGGAAATCCTATACGAAGGAGGTATAAAATAAAAACCCTGGCTTCAAAGTTTATAGATATAGCATAGGGTACTCACCATACCTATGAAATCTGGGGGAAGAGGTTTATTTGACAAAGGCGGTAGGTTCATAAGGAATGGGAGAGACAAGGCCAGGAAAAGGTGACCAAAGACACAGTTCATCTACTTCCAAATGTCTTCTGTCTTCCCCAGGGCTGAACCTGACCCAGCCTTTCATTCCTCTCCTGCAGCTCAGCACCATCACCCTCCTGGCACTCCGGAAGAGGCTTTCCCTCCCATTCTCTTTGCCTCGTGTCATCTGGACCAGAGAGGGCCTGCCCCAGGGGCCTCCTGTGTTAGACCTCTGTGGGGACAAACCCAGAGTTCACAGTGGCAGCCAATCCTGCCCTGGAAGTGCTACATTCTTCCATGGTTGAACATGAACACAGTCACCAAAACTATTTCACTTCCCAGGAAAAACCTGGGGTGAGGGGCAGGGGTGGTGGTGCCTGGAAGGCATGGAGCAGGAATGCCCTCTGAGGACTGGGAATGCTAAGGAAAAGCCCACAAGAAGGGGTGGGCCTCGTCTTCCATTATTGTGTAAACAGAGCAGAGGCAGGACAGACACATGGCACCAGGGCTTCCGGAGGGAGAGGCTCAGACCTCCATGGTTTGTCCTGGCCTGGCTCCTGGGGGAATGGTTGCTGGGCTTTGAGACACCCAGAAAGTGGGTCTTCTTGGTGGCGATGTTTGTGTGTGGTGAAGGAGAGCAGGCTAGGGAGAGGAGGTAATTATTTAAATGTGTTCTTTACCTCTGGAAGCTGAAGACGGTGTTTACTCTGCAGGCTCATAGCAGGCTGAGGCCCGTCTATTTCTGGGCAAGAGCTCATGGGACAAAGAGACATTATTGATGAGCCATGATCTCCTGGCATGCCTCTTCGCCCAGTCACCCAGGTTCACGTCATCTTGCACAGCCCCATCACTTTCCCCATACACCAACTAGTCGACGAGCCTCACAGGTTCTCCTGCTGGTTCCTGAAGTCTATCTCTTCCCTGTTTGCACTTGTGCCACCCTGCCTCACCCCTGCACTCACATTCTAAGAAACCCACCTGACTCCAGCCACCCCCACGCCCCGCTGTACCTCCAGTGCAAGTGGGTCCTTCTCTGAAAGCACGTCTTTCCTCATGCCTCTGCCACTCAGGGCTCCCTACCACCTTCCATGTTCTGCACAGCCCCTCTTCCTAACTCCTAAGGGCAAAGGTTGTGTCTTCCTCCATGCTGGGCATGGAATAGGTGCCCGGGTCTTGAAGGAGCTACAACGGAGGTGGACAGCTGGGAAGGGCTGCCCTGTTTTGGACAATAGATGATGACATCTGTCCACTCACCCTGATTTGGAGGTAAAAATGGGCCATCAAATGGAGCTCCGCAGGCAGTGAGCGTGTGGTACGGGAACTGAGGATGTTGGCAAGGGAGAGAGTCAGGGTGCCGAGAATGACAGGGCAGGTGTGGCGCTGAGAATGGGAAGCAGGACAGGGAAGGTGTAGCTGCAGGGAGGAGAGAGGCTGGTTTTGCTGAGGTGAAAGTGGGGCAGCGGAAGCTAAGTGTTCTCTGTGGAATGGCGCCCACAGGGATGAGAGGAAGAGAAAGCATGTGTGTAGAGATAAGATGGACCGTCTGGGACAATTTTGTGTGAACTGTGCAAGGGAAGCCATGAGGAATGAGGGGAAGGTTCAGTCTGTGTAATTTTAATGCCTTTTTCTGACAGCACCCCTCAGACAGTCCAAGAGAGAGGATACATTGGAAGTCTCCCTGGGAGAAGAGGGCGCTGGTGTTATCACACGTGTCAGCCCCTTCACTCCCCCCAGTTGGGTGGTACCCGCCATTATTGTGATTCCTGTTTTACTGACGAGGGACCTGAAGGCCATAGAGGCTGAGATTAAGGAGTTTACCTTGTGTGGGAACAAACCCACATGGACAGTACAGGGTCAGGGCTGGGATGTAATCCAGGTCTGTGGGGCTCCCTCTCTCCAGGCACCTGCACTGGAGAAAGCGCTTCCAAGAGGGGCCCAGGGTGGCTGGGTAGGAATAGGTATTAGGGTCTAGAAAGAAGGCCAGGAGTGGTGGGTTCAATAGTTCATGAGCCTGTGGAATGGTGTAGAAAAGCCGCGTTGAGCCAGAGTGGAGAATGGGCTGGGTGGAAACAAGAGCCTTGGCCAAGGCCTGAAGTCATCTCATTGCCTCCTGCAGCCTTTGGTCCTCCTCCCAGGGCCCTTTGGTCTGTCCTGCCCCCTCCTCGGAACCACCTCTTACTTTTACATAGCCCTTTGTTTAGACAGCTCTTACACATTAGTTTATGAAGACTAAGAGGAACCTGGGATGTAGCGGACAGTATTCATCCGATTTAGCCAGGAGATGAAATTCCCATACTTGCCCAGGAATCACCAGCCTGGCTTTGCCGCCCTGGACGCCAGCTAGCTCACCAGAGCAGCAGCCTGGGTACTGCTTTCTAAAGGGCGCCCCACTCTCCTTGCAATTGCCACCCTGACCTCTAGGTGGCGCCAAAACCTCACACTGATTTCATTCCTTCCAGATTGGGGCACCGCCCACACCCGGGTACAGACTTATTCTAACCCAGTCCCTCAGGTCGCCTGCTCAGCTCAGCGGGGTGCGAGCTCAGCTTTCTGAGTTCCAGTGCTCCAAGGACAAGGGGGCTGCCAACATGTTATTTCCTTTCTGCCTTCTGCTTTGCCAGGTCCCTGCCTCCTCTGGGGACAGGTAGGTGGGTCAGCCTTCGTCCTCTTCAGCTTCAGGATATTCCAAAGCAAGCACTATATCTGTTCTTTTCAAAGGTAAAACAAACAAACAAAAACATACTGAAAAAATAATATCATAAAGTTAAATTTCTTTTTAAACTTAAGTGGTTGGTTTTTAAAAAATTATCAAAGCACTATATTTACATGGTTCAAAACAATAGGTCCCTGTTGAACCTCTTAGGTTAATTAGATACTGTAGTTAACTCATCCACTCAGCCAACATCACAGACATACAGTTTTTGCAGAACAGCACCCATCTATCTGTCCTGTGACTGCTTTGAACTGTGGCTGTTTCACAAAGTGGGAAAGAATTCTTCATTCATTCTTTCTGCAAGTATTTACTGTGAGGCTCTAGGCTGGGCACTACTGGGCACTGTAGGAGGCTCTAAGGATGGTGAGGAATTAGACAAGGTCCCTCTGGCTTAGCTCACACCCCAGCAGGAGAGCCAGATACGCTCAAGGAATGCCAGGTGCTGTTCAGTCCTAGGAAGAACAGTAGGGCTGGATTGGGGATGGGGGCGATGGGGAGAGCTGTCGGTGGTCAAGACAGATCGCTTTGAGGAAGTGACATGGAGCAAAAACATAGTTGAAATTTTGGGAGCAATTTGGTAGGGGAGGAACTATCATACTTGTCAGTTGTGGGGGAGACCTCCTCCCCGGAAAGGTTAAAAAGCAGGAAAATTGGGGTTCTTGGCTCTGCTCGGCCAACCTCTGAGGCCAACCTCTCACCGCCCCGGGCTCCCTCTCTTTCTAGGGCACTGTCCCTCCTACAGACTGAGTACGTGCGTGTGTGACCGTGGTGGGGGTGTCCGTCATCTCCCCCGCGCCTGGTCCCCGCCCCTCTTTCCACTTACCGCCCCCTGCAGCCCCCTTGCCCAGTGAGCGCGCCCACGCGGCCACCGCCCACCCCCAGGAGGAACGCCGACCCGCGCGGCCGCGGGGAAACGTAAAGTTTGTGCGGCTCAAAGTGACGCAAAAATTCTTAAAGAGCTCTGTGGCGGCGGATATCTAGAGATCAGACCATGTGAGGGGCCGAGAGTACAAATACGGCAGCTCGGGCGCAGCTCCCGCACAGGCAGCGGCCGCCCCGGTGCCTCGAAGGCGCGAGGGTCGCCCCGCCTCGGAGAGCCGCGCGCGGGACCAGCCTCCCCACGGACTCCCGGCAGGTGGGTCCGCTTTCACTCTTGTTTCTAGCCCACACTTCTTTCCAGAACTTCGTCTCTCTCTGCCTCACCAGGCACGGGCGAGGGCGTGTGTGCGCCTGTGCGGTGGGCTCCTGGCGGCTGCGGCTGCCCTCTCGGGAAGAACGGGTGTGGACCGCAGTCGGGCCGGAGGGAGAGGTGACGGTGGAGTGGACTCGCGGGCTCTGTAGGGCCCCTTTGTCTGTTGCATGCACGGGCTTTGTGCTGTCCTGAGTACCAGACCCTGTCAAGATGGTCTTAAGCAAAGTGCTGTCCTGTGCTTTGGGAAAAGTTGCTTTAGTTTTTTCACCCCATAGCTTATGTTTGCTCTTGACTTACTGCCATCGCGGGCTGGTGGCTTTATGCAAAGGCATTTTCTGCAGGGAGAAGTTCTGGTTGACATAAATGCCCAACTATCTAGAGAAATCTCTGAATGACACTTAAGTGGGACGAGTCTCGGTGCGCTTGGGTTGCTTTCACTGGCAGAGCCGCTGCGCGCTCAGACATCTCACGGGCCATTCAGAATTTATGTGAAACCCAAACTCCAGCCAGCTCTCTTATACGGTGGAAGTATGTGACCATCAGTTGCTTGAAAAAAAGGTGCACAAACTTGTTTTTGAAAAAGCTCTCTGGAGCTAAGCTACACGAAGGAGCACATTTCCTTTTGCACTTGGTCCTAGGAGGAATGCTTTTCGCTTTCAGTTGGGGTTCTAAAGAGTTTGAGAGGGGTAGAATTTCTGAGCCAGATGTAACAAAGACTTGAGTGTGTTTTTATGATCAATTTTGTCCAGAAAAAAAACTAAAAAAAAACCAGGTCAATGGGTTATTTATGAGCCTGCTAGCTCTCATCATAGTAAGACGAGATCAAATATTTAATGTGTTTCGCCTTCTGTTACATAGGAAAAATGTCTAAGAAAGCAACACTGGGATTTGTGTTTTATGAGACAGAGGGGCACTATGGGTTTCTAGGAGTGGAGGGAAACACACAGCTTTGAGTCTTTGTCCTCCTACTTGCTTTTGTGTGGAGCCGCTGATCCTAAACGTTCGAGTTTTCCTACCACAGACAGGGGTGAGGGTGGGTGCTTCCAGCATGGGTGAGAGGCAGGTTCTTATGGGGCTGGTGCAAACTGAGCAAGCTCTTCGGAGCATGGGTTTTTCTTTTCTTCACTGAGGCTAAATAACAGCAGATTGAGACTGCTTCACAATTCATCAAAAATCCCCTCAACACGCTGGCAATCCATCTAGGTAGGACCTTTCAGAGATGTAATACCAGCAGAGATATTCGAACCCATTTCTTTCTGTCTCCTGGCTTAATAAATACATATACTAGAAGTGGGTGATGGGTTGGGGGTGGGGATGGAGTAACATTGACATGAATCAGCAAAACCTCAGAAATTCCTCTTTGGGGTATTTTGAGAGTTGTCTGAGCATTTTGATGAAAGTCAGAGAGGCATATCGAAGAGTTTCACCAATGGGTGAGATGACAGTGGACTGGGGTACTTGATAGGAGAGGGTTGTCTCAGGTAGCAGGCTTGCAAAAACACCATGGATAACCCCTCCGAAGAGAAGCACAGGTAATTCTAGAAATTGAGCCAGTAAGTGGCAGTTTCTTCTCCTTCGTTACCCGTCAAATGGCATAATTTGAGAGGACAAAGTCAGGGCTGCCTGAAGAAGTTTAATTTTAATTTGGCTTCATGAATCAACAGGATATGGTCATGACTTGACTTTTTTAAATAAAGAAGCCTGGATGGCCAAAGGGAAAATTATGCAGTCATTTTTCTCTCCATTTAAGAAAGTACCTTGGACCTTAGTTATTCCGGGTCACAGATCAGCTCCCCTGGGCCTCATGGTCCTCAGCTCTAAGCGAGAGGGAAGCGAGGTTCCTGCGTAACGTGATGTCTAAGCCCCCTCCGACTCATTCTGTGCTATGACCCTAATCTGTTTTCTTTAAGCAAACACAACTTGAAATGATGGGACCAAATGCCTGTGGGCAGGAACTTTCTACCCAAACGTTGCCACCAAATCAGGGTCCTCTGGGGATCTCCTGCGTTTCACCCTAAGTAGGAGGCTTTGCACACCCTGACACACGGACATTAAGTCCTGCACCTCAACCACATCCAACCAACAGGCTGGAGTTCCAAACTCCCCAAATCCCCTGTGAGACACGCCCAGGGTGTGGTGTGGTAGAAACGACTTGCAGGCAGTGCAGATTTGGCCTGTGTGGGCTTTTCTTCTTAGTCACTGAGCTGTTGCCAATTGACTGCACTCTGCTGAAGTTTGTGCACAGAGCAAGCTAGGGTGTGAGTCAAAGGTCTGATAAAGTGCCCATTTCTCCATTCCTGAGGCAAGCGATGCTGACTCACTCTGTTCTTATGGGTCCAGGCATTGCCAACCTTGGACCAAGAATACTTGTCAGTTTCTGGGTTTAACTGGGCAAAATGGCACGCGAAGGAAATAAAACTCATCCTTCTAGGATGAACCCAGGTGGAAAGCAGATTAAACTAGCCTTTAAAAGAAACCTGGCATAAATGATTTTCCCTGGGCAGGCAGAGGGGTGAACTGCTTTTCTGGGGTGGCCACGAGACCCACCATCGGTGACACAGACTCCTTCTTTCCAGGCAGAGCTCATGGTACTGACGTGGGTCCATATTCAGCAATGGTCTCTGAGTGACGTCTCAGTGGAGGGGCATCCCCTCCAGCCTGACCTTTGTCAGCTCTTGGGGACTGGGAAGATGAATGCGCATTCTCGGAAAGTCAACATGTTTTTAAAGCAAGTGTGTGTGTGTGTGTGTGTGTGTGTGTGTGTGTGTGTTTCCAGCCCTGCGTCTAATGGTGGCAGAATGAGTCGAGATAAGGCGAGTGTGACTGCCTTATTTTCCTCTTTCCTTTTGCTCCCTTGGAATCTAACAGCAGCTCCTTCACTGCCATTCCAACCCTGGACCAAGGGTATTGAAATCATAGGCTTTTTAAAAGCCAGGACCAAGTAACCCTCCATTAACTCAGAAACCCCTGGACTGCAGAGCAAGATATGAACCTCAGTGACGTGGAGACATGGAGAGAGATGTCCCAGGGCCAGCTCAGTGGCCAGGGTCCCCGGACCCTGACAAGTGGCAGATGGCATGGGGAAGGTCTCCTGGGATCCCGAGGTCCAATTCTTTATTTGAGCTGAGAATTAGGCCAAGTGGAAGATCTGAGAGAGCCAGCTGTACTCTGAGAATCAGAGCTGGGGGGAGCTGGGAGGTAGGCTCAGTGGGAAGGAGCAAGTTGGTGGGCCTTTGCTGTCTTGTGTTTTTGATGTGGTCTTTCTGGGCATAGTAAAGGAAAAAAGAACATTCTATTTCCTTTGTTACAGAGCTGCTGAATGAAAATAGCACGCACTGAATCTTTTCCTCTAATGAAGGGGTTCCCTAGAATTAGGGAAGGGCAGGGCTGAAAGAGTCTTGGCAGGGATCTGCTCCAAGTCCTCCATGGCTTGCTCACGGTCACCCACAGCCCCTGAGGACACAGCCAGGCCTGGCACCTGAGTCTTCTGCACTCTGTTCTTTTCTCTCCCCTGGGTGTGTTGTTTTTAAATGCTAATCTAGTTAGCTAGCTAACTCTTTCCCTTGTCTCAGAGGACAGGAGCTGGGGCAGAGAGGAAAGGGGAGGGAAGGGACTGCGGGGAGAGAGGAGATATGCTATTCTGGGCGCACCACTGGCAGCACTGAGGTTTGACTGAGGAGGTTTCCCAGCTCCTCTGAGGGCTAGAACTACTTCCTCCCCCCCCCCGCCCCCCCCCAATTTTTTATTTTGGAAAATTTCAACTGAAAAATTCAGAGAAATGATCCAGGCAACCCTCACCAGTTGCTAACATTTTGCCACGTTTGTGAATGTATGCTCTCTCTAATTATACACTATTTATATACATGTAACATATACATAATTTGATACATTGTATGTAACATACGACATCATTCATGCAATGATTTTTGTGTTGAACCTTCGAGAATTTGCAGACATCCAAATAGTTCCCCCTAAATACTTCAGCCCGGGTCTCCTAAGAACAGGGATGTTCTCCTACATAACGGAGCCCCATTATTAATCACATTTGGGAAAATTAACATTGACAAAATATTATCGAATAGACAGCCCATATTCAAATTTCCCCCACTATCTCATGATGTCCTCTTTTGTTCGCTTCGAGGGTTACTTTTTGAGACTGGAAACTCCCAGGAATTGGAAACTCTCTCTCGCCCTTATTTCAGTGCATGTGAGAACCAGATTAGTACTATGTCATGAGGAACTGAGTTTTCAGGAATTCCCCAAACTGCTTAGGTGACTCCTTGTAAAGCACATTGCAGAACTTGTTGACCTAAGAGTATAGGCATCTTCAATTCAAGCAACACCCAAGTCACAAACATCATGTGGCGGAAGAGTGGGCCGTACATGGACCTCCATGCCCCCATTCCACTCGGCTGCCGCACCCTATTTCTTCCCCTCATTTTGTTCCCTTCCAATTTTGTTCTTCCACCCAGAGAAATGGGCCCAGTTCCCTCTCCTCTCATTTTCACGTTTTATATAACTCCACCTCAAGCTCCTTTTTCCTCCCCTTCTCTCTCCCGCCTGGCTGAGCTGCCACAAGTAACTCTACCCTCATTTCATAACACACTTTCCCCGGGGCTGGTTTTCTTCTCTCTCCTGCCTCCTATCCCTGTCTCAACTCCCTTTTGTGGGTCTAATCTTGTCTGTTTCACATTAAAGTCGTCTTAGTAATGTACCTGTTTCTAAGGAAAAGAAACTGTGTTTGGAAATGCGCCCGCCTTTTTGGTCTTGATTTCTATTTATTGCATAAGTTGCCTTATTACAATAATAAGGGAGTGTTTAGAAGGTATAAGTGACGACCCTAATCCTGCTTAATCTAACACATCACCTGTTTGAGTCGTCCAAGTCTCTTTCCTGGCCTTGTCCACGTTGAAACATGACAGCAACAGAGGGAAAGTAGTTTTGTTTTCTGCAGAAAAGTAAGTAGTGAAATTAAGTGTAATAAGGAATTTGTGTCATCAACTTCTAAAGCTCTTTAAAGATGCCTAAAGGACACCTCCATGGAATCCATACAAGAGCCTCTCTACTTCCTTGTCCTTTAATTTAGTTTTCCTCAAGAACCAGAAAGAATGTTAAAATAAATCAATAACCTCTAACCAGTTTCATTGTCATTCTCATCCCCTACCCGCTTTTTGTAGTGCCTAACAATGCTTTTTTCTACAACTTGTCTTTTATGTGTTTTAGTCTTTTTACGGTTAAACTAGGATTTTGTAAGCCGGTTTAGGAAGATAACCAGCATTTACAACATTTATTTCTGTGGGTAGAAAATATATTCCAAGTTCCAAACAAGCGACTCACAAATGAACATTTGGAACACAGGCCGCTGATGGGTGTGCCCGCCAGCACTTGTTTCAAAGTCTAAAAAACACAACTCATGCTCTTCTTTATCCAAGACCTGTCAGTCTTTCCCAGTCCATAGTCCATTAAAATTACTGTTGATAACAGCCCTCCCTCTGCTCTCAGGATGCACAGCAGATCTCCCCAATGAGTGAGAACAGGAGGTGCAGGGTTCCTGGGAGTGGGTCCCTGGGGAAGAGACAGGAGTGTTTCACCTGAGGCTCAAGCCAGCCAGCATGGCGGCTGTGGTTCCCAGGGCTCTGTGCCCAGAAACCCGAAATAGACCCTCTGGGCTAGGAGCCGTGCAATGATGTATTGAGCACAGAGATGTGTAAGCCATGGTTCCTGCATCCAGGGGAATGCAAAGCCAATATATGTGAAGAGATAACTAATGATACATGATACTCAATGATGAATGATGGAGTAGAGAGAGACCATTGTGGCCTGGGGTGGTGAGAGGAAGTTTCAAGGAGAGGGGTGGATAGAAACTTAAGCCACGCTAGGCCTCAGAGGATGCAGGGTAATTAGAGGGAGCAAAGGTGTGGGGTGGGGATGCACTGGGCATGTCTAGCGGCCACCTGCCCTGATAACTTGCAGTGCTTGTTAAAATTCAGCACCCACATGGATCTCTTAAATTAGAATCTCTGGGGGAGCAGCCCAGGACTCTGCAATGTACAAGTTTCCCAGGGACTCCAAGCGACCGATAGAGAGGAGCAAGCACAAACCGATAAGGTCCCTAGAAGGAGACGGAGGACCCAGCTGCTCACTTATCGTGCGCTGCGCTGTGAATCACTTAGCCCTGTGGGCCTCAGTTTCCCTGACTGGGGTGTGATGTAGAAGAGCAGAATGGGTGGCATGTGTGTGGTGGCATCAACTTACTGTCATTTACTGATGCGTCCCATGTGCCCAACACTGAGTTAACTATTGGTCATAGTTTTATTTTATTCCTACAACAGCCTTTAGGAAAGAGGGAATTTTAATGGTCCGTTTTATACATGAGGAAATGGAAGCTCAGAGAGGCTAAGCAACTTGCCCAAAGTCACATAGCCAGTAAGTGGTAGAGCTGGGATTCCAGTGCAGATCTGTGAGACAGGAAAGCCGTGGGCTGGGGACACACAGGGACTATTCAGTGAAGCCTCAGGAAGGTGGTTAGTTGAGGGCCTGGCTGTTCGTATTCACTAGAGGAGGGTTATTCATGCCTATCTAGGCCAAATCCATTCCTTCTTATTAAAGTCACAATGAATAATCCATTGTACTTTTGACCAGCCTAGGAAGTGACCTCAAGCCCACCACAAATGGCTAACCCTCTAGATTTTATACTTTGTGTGGAGAGAAGCTAGATGCTACCTTCTCTCAGGCACAGAATGTTCTGGACAGAGACCCTTTTCCTTTCTCATGGTAACTGCCCACATGGCCCTAAACATTTTAGCCTATTTAATTCCTCTCCACAAAATTACACTGTCTGACTGTCTCATATCAAGAATTCTTTGGACAAGGAGATGGCTGTGATAGTGGAGTTCACGTCTACCTCTTAAGTCCAAAACACAAGCAGATTTTCTCTACTCTCTTTATTGCTATCATGAAGTCTCTTTATTTTGTTTGAAAGGCGAGCCAGGAGTCCCCGTGGCCTATACTCACACCTCAGAGAACTCAGCAGTCTCTTCAACAGAGACAAATACGAACCTGCCTTCTTACACCGTGGAGCTTGTGAGCCGGGATCAACTTAAATCCAGGGCCTGGTGACAGAAGCTGTGCAATGGCAACAAAAGGAAGGCTTTTGAAGCCTGAGGGCAATTTGGAGCTAGAAATGGGAGGTATCCCAGGAGCTGGCTCCAGGGTTACATGGCACCACCCAAGGCCAGTCCCTACGCATCCTGGGACAACAACACGCATTCAAGTTGCAAAAGAAAGCTTCCGGGGCTTTTTCTGGAGAAGCTCAGAACCTGCCTGGAGGTCATGCAGAGGTGCAGCAGCACTGGCCCCTCCCTCTTTAAGCGTCATTCAGGTTGTTTTTCCTACCCTGAATGCCGTGAAGGCAGGACTGTGCCTGCGTTGTCTCCAAGAACCTAGCACATAGTAGGCATAGAGCATATCACTGCTGAATTAGGCTTGATCTGTGGCAGAGGGTCAGGTGTGGTGTTTACCACGTTAGCTGGAACCAGATCTCTGTAATTCCTATCATCCTTGGTAGGTGTCTTGGGACCTTTAGACTCCCTCCACATAGAGCATGCAAATTGCAACTTGGCTATATGACCTGTAATTAATCTTATCTCTGTGGTAAACCCATAATTTGTGCTGGTTTTTGTTTTGTGTTGTGTTTGAAATGGAAATTGAGCTTCCTGAGAAATGAACTCACTTTGATCTCCACACGTGAACTCAAACGTGTAACATCTCTCTATTGTTTCTGCTGAGAATTTGCTGATGGGCGTCAAACAGACGTGTGGGATCATGGGCCTTTCCAAAGGGCTGGGTGGTTTCTTGGCTAATCACTGTAACTGTAATTACATGCTTGTTCAGATATGGTTCCCCTGGCTACAGAGACAAGGTTTGTGGAAAGAGGAGTGGAGGTGTGATCAAGAGAAGTTTACATAGAAACAATCCTTTTTCCTGGGGGGGGTGCGCGTGCGTGCGTGCGTGCGTGCGTGCGTGCGTGTGTGTGTGTGTGTGAATGAGCCCACTCCCCAGGCTCAGAGGAAGCAGGAGTGTGAACAGGAAGTGGACTGTCATCCTGTGCTGCCCAATGACAGGTCACGCTGTCATCCTACCAAGGAACTAGCTGGGTGACATGCACCACCCATGCATGGCCTATTCCTGCTCAGCCTGGGACAATGGCACATGTTCGAAGTGCAAAGGAAGGATTCTGGAGCTTTTTCTGGTGACGGAAAAGCTCAGAGCCTGCTTGGAGGAGGTCAGAGCTATAATATTGACCTCATTTGCAATCTCTCTACCCAGCAAGATAAAAATATCTTTTAAAAAGGAAAGATTTCCAGAGGGCATTCTTGGAAAGCAATCTTCTTAACAACTCTTACTTCTATATTCCTGGGCCAGCTTGCTGTCAATCAATGTTACCTGCTGGTCTCAGTAAAAAAAGCTGGTCAGTGTTCTATAGAATCAGGAAAATGGGAAAGGAGCCAGAATCCACAGGCAGCACCCTGCAGGCAGAAAGGGGCCCAAGCCAGGCCCTCTGCTCTTCGCTGACCCCATTAGTAACCGTGAGGGGTTTTCTTCTCACTGGGAGAGACCGAGGAGTGAGTTGAAGAAAAGGAGATGTGCGTCTCTACCAGTTTGGTGGCTTCCAGTGGCTGTCACTTGTTTGTTTGCACACCAGGTTCTATGATCAGGAGTGGGAGCACAGTAGGAGAACCCCAGAAAGCAGAGCTGGATGGAGAGAGACCAACCTCTGGGGAGGGGCAACCCGAGGTCATGAGTTGGATGAGAGATGCTCTTCATAAGTTTTCTAATGACTTGGGTCATTTCAGCCTGTTGATAAAATTAAAAAAAAAAAAAAGGTGCTGGGGATATTTCAGGAAACAAGACCTTTGTAAGGCTCAGAACAAAAGCAGAGAACAGTGTCCTATTCTTCTAGATGTTGCCAAGAAATCAAGGTCAGATGCCATGGAGGCTGAGCCCCTGAGGACCCTGATGAACACACATTGGCCCCCAAAAGTTCACCAACACACCGTTTTCCAACTTCCCTGCAGAGTGCCCCAAGGGAGAAAGTAAATGAAATTTATTATCACTCGACTCCTGGGGCAGGAAAGTGACAAATCACTAGTATGTCTAAATGCTTATTCCCCCTACCAGTATATCCTCGAAGATGGGTGACGTTTCCTCCTTCCATAGACCATAGTGGACATGCCAGAGAAACGCTGGGTGATACATGTGCTCTTTGAGCTTTCATTTAAATGAGAGGAAAGTTGTGGTCTTGAAGATGGGAAGACGTTCCTTCAGAAAATTTTGGGTGAAATTTTGAAGGTGGAGAAAGGAATATTAGGGGAGTGGGGCCTTACTGGCAGGTAGGCTCTGTCAGGCGGGTGCCATCTGGCTGCATGCAGTCAAGCTCTTTATCTCTGCCATCTGGTCTTCCAGTTCTTCAGTGTTTAATGTGGAAAGCATGTCATTAATATAGGTCGGAGGGAAGTGCAGAGATCTTCTTCAAACAACACAGCCAGAGACTGCCAAGTTCAGGTTTAATTTAGCTGTGTATTTAAATACATTGAAATCTTCTCTCAAAAAAAAATTTTATTTAAAAGAACTTAAAAAAAAGTTCCTTGGCCTCATAAATGGTTACTTATGGTGGATGAGAGGATGTGTGTGGTTATTTTAAAAGTTCATCAAGCCTATGATGTCACAGGGAGGGGGGAGCAGGGAGAGGCTAGGCAGCAGCATAAAGATGAGCAAAACGGGGTTTTATCTAGATCACTCTTTGTCAAAAATTCGTATTCGACTATGAGTGGTGTCTGCATCCTTGAGCCCAGGATAGGGTCACGGTGGGCACCAAACAGCTAGAGAAAGTAGAACCCAGTACACCTACGCCACCCCCTTACACACACACACACACACACACACACACACACACACTAGCTCCATAGAGCTGGCTTCTCTCTTGTTGCTGTAATATTTTTGGCAACAATCATTCCCTTTAAAAAGTTTAATTTCTACTTTGCAGGAAAAAGAACCCAACGAATAGAAAACTCCAATTATGTGTGTCCCATGGTATTCCTGTCTAATCCTTCCCAATATTTATGTACACAGTCATCAGTGTTAATCTACTACTTTGTGTTCTCATTTTTCACTAATTACGTTTTTATCTTCCCATTTCTATGTGTGGATAGTTAAGTTATAATAACTGAAAGCCCCAAGTAGGTAGGATGCATACACCGCCATTTTTATTAGCTATCAATTCCTAGCCGTCCTCCAACTGTTGGATTTGCAAGGTTAGGATCAGAGCTTTACAGGTGAGAACAGTGGTAGCTGTCATCCAGGATGCCTTTTCCTGGAAAGGTATGTGATCTGAGCTAAGCAGAAACATGGTTTCAACTCTCTGACTATTTCAGAAGTTTGAAAAGTTCAGGCCCAGAAGAAATGAAGTTAGCGAAAAGGTTTAGGTTGCTTACTACTTTATAACAGGCCATGGGTTTAAAGTCCAAAAGGGCTCGGATTTTTACCCCATGTTTGACGTCTCTCAGACCTCAGTCCCAAGGAGAGCGAGCTGAGCCAATGTCCTTGCTCCCCAGTCCACAGCAGTGATATGAGGGCTCTGCAGCCCTGGGCCAGCACTCCCAACTGTGGCGCATGGGAACAGAGACACCAGCCATGCCGGTATCGCTAACCTCTGTGCTCTTCTCCCTGGCTCTTCTGGTGTGGATGAGAGGAGCCTCTGCCTGTTACTGTTGCAGAATAACGAGTGGATTAGCCACAGGAGTTGCTGTGGCGTGGCAAGAAGAATGAATGGTGAGCAGCAAGCAGTGTAAGGCCCAGTTGGACATGCAGAGGTGTAATGGGAACACAGAAAAGAGAAGCACAGATGGACTAGACACAGCTGGAAGCAGCTAAAGCTGCCCAAAGGCTTCTAAGAGCTGGGCTACAGGGGAACTGAAAAGTCCTCAGCTAAGGAGCTAAGGGTTTCTCACACAACGTGGCCTTTCCCCTTCTATCCTCTGCTGTTTCCCTTTTTAAGTCACATCTATAGTGTGCATAAAATATACTGTGGACGTTCAGCTTAAATGATGGAGAGTTCTGTCCTTATCTACTTGCAGGCTGAAACGGCCTCTTTATGTGTTATTCTTTTCCCAGCACAACATCTAGGACAAAGTAAGTGCTCTGAGAAGCTTGGTTGAAGAGAGCCCTCGTCTCACATTCTTCTGAGTTACTGGTAAACTCTGGCATTAGATTCCAATGTGAAGTTAGTACTTTGTTCTTAAAGAGCCTGTGCCGGAGCTTGGCGATTTGCCATCTATTTGCTGTTGTTCTTTTTTTTTCCTCTTTAAATTACTTGATTGTGGTTTGATGCCTTCTATAGGTTGAACAATGTAGTTGATTTTATCGACTCTCATATAGCAAATCGGGTGTCTCACATTTTAACAGATGCCTTTGTCATCCCATTAGCTTTGTCATCCCATTTTACTTGTAAAATGCCTAATTTCCATTCTCCTTTCTCTGTGTGCCTCTCCAACAGAGCTCTCAACCCCATTGATATAAAGCTCCGAGGACACCCACAGATCCTGCACTAAGAATTCAGTTCCGGTCTTCGGCAGATGGGCGTCAGTATCACCTACTAGCCAGCAGGATGGAGACCACACCGTTAAATTCCCGGAAGGAGCTGTCGGTGTGTAAGGATGGAGAAGATTGTCAGGAAAATGGAATTCTACAGAAGGGTGTCCCCACACCTGGGGACAAGGAGGAATCCGGCCAAATCTCCAATGGGTACTCAGTGGCACCAAGCCCCAGTGCAGGAGATTGCACTCAGCACTCCGACCCAGCTGCCACCGCGGTCCTAGTGGCTGAGGTTCATCAAGGGGAACGGGAGACCTGGGGCAAGAAGGTGGATTTCCTCCTGTCGGTAATTGGCTACGCCGTGGACCTGGGCAACGTCTGGCGCTTTCCCTACATATGTTACCAGAATGGAGGGGGTCAGTATCACGGGCCCGGGGGTGGCCTGTACAGCCTCTTGGGAGGTCAGAGGATAAATCATGTCTTTTCTGTCTTGTTTAACTGATATGAATCTGGGAACATGATTGCTTAGACTTTGAAACTTATCTAAAAGATAAATCGCCAGTAAGCCAACACTTTAAGTCAGCATGTCGGAGGCTTTTGGGTTATGACGTTAGGTGAAATCTCCCAAAGCAGACCTCAGCCTATTTTCAGCATCATTAGTGCCCCATTTGCTGAAGAACCGCCTTTTCATCCCTGCGTTGTCCAAGCTCCACTCACCAACCATCGAGGGATGACCAGCAGCATTGTGTTGAGCTCTTTCACTCCTGCTGGCAGGTTCTGCTCAGAAGCATCCAGAGAGGGTAGTTCTGTGTGACGACAAATTGGAAGGTAGCTCCAGGGTGCCAGATCCTCCTGGGCCTTTGGACCTGTGTGAAGTCAGAGAAGGGTGTCGGCTCAGGTCCGGAGTCTTAAGTGACAGTCTGGGCATGATCTAGAGTGAACCCAGCCCCAGCCTGACACTAATGTCAATCCCAAACTCTGAGTGGATGGACCTTATAGCTCCTACAAGAGTGTTCGATTTTTGATGCCAGAGACTATTGCTTTTTCCTCTTTCTATCCCCACCGCCTCCAGGGCAGTTAACTAGTTGATTATGAAAAATAGTAGCTGACTGTAGGCATGCATATGGGAGCCCCAGAGAGTAGAGTAAGAGAGAGGAGTGCATAGGTATGGGGGCTCTGTGCTGACATTGGACTTGCTATCAGAATAAGAAAAGGACGAGAGATGGGAGTCAAATCAGCCGATATTTATTCCGACAGGAGCTCTGGCAATAGATTTGGGAGGGTAGCTAAAATGAGGTTTGGGGGATAATTCATTTGTGTTCCCCAACATTTCCTCTATGGCCTGACACAGAGTTGCCTGGATTTACTGCTTTTAAGGGCCATGGTCCATGCAGCTGCAAAGGCAGTTTGGTTCTGAAGTGGGGGGTGGGGTGCGGGAAGCCCAGCGCTCCCTGCCTGGGAGGAGCGTTCCAATCGCCTTATCTCCAGCTTGGGAGATCTCACCTTTAGCCTGAGCATTATGTAAGGGGCTGGGTCACCGGTGTCATTTCCCCTACACTCACTCCCTACGGTAAAGCCAGGCAAGCAAACTCTTTGGACCAATGCCACCCTGAGAACACAACGTGGTTCTTATTCTCAGTCCAGATTTCCCCAGTGTGATTCTAAGTTAGGCAGGACCTTTCTGAGCTGCCCTGACTTCAGGCTTCCAGGTTCATAGCACTTTACGGGAGGGAAGGTTATTGGGGAAAATCACAGCTGACCCATCCAGTGGGCTAACACTCAGGCTGCAGGGTACTGATCCCCTACTTAGCATTTCCAAAATCTGCCTCAGCCATGAGAACCAGGAGACACAAGCATTGCCAGAGATGCAGAAGCCCCACCCTTGCTCAGTCTGGGATCAACTACCCTTTTCTGCCCCCTCCCCCCCCCCCTGCAAAAGTGGCTCAGGAGGGGGCATTCTGGCTCCATGGAATTATGGAAAACAGCCAAACGTCAATAATCAAGTGTTTGGAGCCAAGGATAATACAGATGAACAAAGATACTAATTCCGAGATTCGTAGATTATTGCAGCTGTTGTGCAGGTTGTCACAGATCTGTTCCAAGGGTCTCAAATGCTGGTCCATGTACTGGTTGCATTAGAATCACCTGGGGAGCTTAAAATTTTTCCTGTGATACCCATTCCTGGAGCTTCTGTTCACCAGTGATTGTGATGCATGACTGTTTGGGAACTTCAGCTCTCCTCAACCCTGTCATTTTATAGGGGAGGACATACTCAGAGGGGAGAAGTGGCCCAGGGTCCTCCAGGCAGTTAGAAGTGGCACTGGTCCCAGGGCCTGTTCTGTTGACTCCCAAACTCAGCTTTCTTTCCATTTCCTCGCTACCTCCTCCAAAACCTCGCTTTTGCTGTGGAGCTGTGTCTACGACTGCTTCTGACAAAGTACCAAGACCAGGGAAGCACAGTGTGAGGTCCCTCAGCACAGAGGAGATTCGTGACGCTCAAGCATCAAATGCTCTGTGATTCTCGGTGTGATCCCTAGTGTCCAGATTAAGTTGGGCCGTCCTGGGACAGATATGGGCAGGGAGTGAAATTGTCTTTCATCTGCCTCAGGGGCGTTCCTCCTCCCCTACACCATCATGGCCATCTTTGGGGGGATCCCACTTTTCTACATGGAGCTTGTGCTGGGCCAGTACCACCGAAATGGATGCATTTCAATATGGAGGAAAATCTGTCCGATTTTCAAAGGTAACTGGAAGGCTTGGGTGAGTGGGTAGGTTTTCTATGGACGTGGTGATTTCCATCAGTGGGTGGGAGTGGGTGACCTTCTGCAATCAGTTCCGCCTTAGGCAATCCTGGGAGATAACTTGAGTACAGTAATTAAGGTTTTGACTGCTCCAGCGGTGTGAGATTGTTGAAGTGAAATAATACATGGCAATTAACAGCAAACCAAATAGAAAACCAAGTGCATTAACAGCATACACACACATTTTCTGCAACATGTAACCTTGCAAATACACAGAAGGCGTTGACCACATTGTCACTTTTCCGCCATCTCCCAGAGTCTTCGGGGAATGAAGTGAATGGCAGCCCCTTCGTTCCCCCTCCCCTGGCTGTAGTGCCCACCAGTGCCCTGTTTCAGCCTTTCACCATCGGCCGCCTTTTCCAATTGGCCTCCCTCACCCTCTCTCCCAGGGATCGGTTACGCCATCTGCATCATTGCCTTTTACATCGCCTCCTACTACAACACTATCATGGCCTGGGCGCTGTACTACCTCATCTCCTCCTTCACTGACCAGCTGCCCTGGACCAGCTGCAAGAACCCCTGGAACACCGGCAACTGCACCAATTACTTCTCCGAGGACAACGTCACCTGGACGCCCCACTCCACGTCCCCTGCAGAGGAGTTTTACACGTAAGTGCCTGTAAGTGAGGGGGAGGCCTGTTGGGGGCAGGCAGGCCATACCCCTGGGGTGTTGGCTTCTTAGGAGGGAGGCGGGGAGCAGGGGCTTGTCACCTGGATTTCTGAGAGAGAAAGCTGTTAGGGTGAGGGGGGTCAATGTGAGTGAGGGAGGGAGGGACGGGGCTGGCCCCAGGCTGGATTTAGAGTTGGGTGTTCCATACCCTGGCCCTCTGTGCCATCCCATCCTTTCTGGTGCCATGTCAGATGGCCCCAACATGTCCAGGATGATTCCTACCTTCACATTCCAAAATTACTCCCCTGCTCTAAAACCGCCCTTCTTTCTGGGCCCTCCACTCAGCCTCTCAGTGTCATGGAAGCAAAGCCTCTGAACCCGTCAGTAGTTTGAAACTATTCACATGGTTCCTGGTTTCATGCGTCCACTTCATAAGTGGGATCTACCTTTTGGAAGATGATTCCTGGAGTACGTAGTATTCTGTAATGCTGGAATTTCAGGCAATGGCAACCCAAAGGGAGAGCTATTTGGGGGTGGGGAAGGGGTCCACTACCCACATATACAAATCCACGTGAACCCAAAAGCCAGTCATGTTGGCCATGTTTCCTGGTTGCTCAAGCCCCAGCCAGGAAAGGAGAGACCTGGAAGTCTGCCTTTGGGCAGAGCGCCCTTCCCAGGGTCTGTTGCCTGAATGTGCTGCTCTCTCCTTCAGGATGGGCAGAGCCAATCCCAGCTCTCCCAGATGTTTAGGGACCACGTGGCCCTTGCATCACAGCGTCCATTTCTTCTCTTGGCACTCTCCTAGAGGCTTCACCAACACTATGCTCAGGTCACTGTTCAGACCATCTCACGGACTCTTTTTTTTCTTTGACTCCAGGCGCCATGTCCTACAGATCCACCGGTCAAAGGGACTTCAGGACCTGGGGGGCATCAGCTGGCAGCTTGCCCTCTGCATCATGCTGATCTTCACTGTTATCTACTTTAGCATCTGGAAAGGTGTCAAAACATCTGGCAAGGTGAGGAGGACTCTGGCTGCTGACCCAGGCCTGCCAAGGAGCCCCAGAGGATCTCAAACTCCGAACTTTGTAGCCCCGACAAGGGGACATTACTTCCTTCAACATCAAACATATTCCACTCAATCTCAATCTCTCTTTGCCAAATCTGTTAGAAAATTCTAGAAATGGGCCCATCCCAAGGACCATCAAATAATTTTTTTTAATTCCTTTAACCCACAGGTAGTGTCACCATTAATAATAGTGGCAATCATTTATTGAAAACCCATTGTGGACCCTGTTCATTGCTTTATATACACTGCCTACTACTTGGTTGTCTCCAGCTCGATATTTTCCCCATTTCACAGATGGGGAGTGGGTTTAGAAGTAGTTAGTACCAGCAGCCAGTGAATCAGATCCCTGTTTGATTCTAAAGGCTGTGATTTTTCTGCCACACCACCCTGTCTCCTAACATTACAGGGAAAAAAAGAGGTAGACCTCCTTTCTTGGAGGTTTTCAAGAATGAAAGACACCACTGTCCACATGGTGATAACCTGTGTTTCCTTTCTCATAGGTGGTATGGGTGACAGCCACCTTCCCTTACATCATCCTTTTGGTCCTGCTGGTGAGAGGGGCCACCCTCCCTGGAGCCTGGAGAGGTGTTGTCTTCTACCTGAAACCCAACTGGCAGAAACTCCTGGAGACAGGGGTAAGACGATGAGGAAAACGGTGTATGCCTATCTGTCATTTTACTAACTGAAGCTAGTGCTCTGAATAGGACAGTAGGAACAATGGAAATTTGGGTTCAATGGCATATCTGCCATGATGCTTTAAAACCAGAACTACAAGCATGAAAAGTACAGTCGAGGCCACTGGGTTTGTTTATGCCTACATGATAGGAAGAGAAATCACAGTTGTTTGCACTTGGTATGTGGCCATCCCTGGAATGAGCCTTGAGAGCTGGTTTTTCATGTCTGCACGTAGCTATGTGGAAGCATGAGGATGCTGGCCCTGCTGGTACCCAGCGTTGGCTCAGGTCTCCTCCCTTCCCCTTACCTCCGCTATGTTCTAGGTGTGGGTAGATGCTGCCGCTCAGATCTTCTTCTCTCTTGGTCCCGGCTTCGGGGTCCTACTGGCTTTTGCTAGCTACAACAAATTCAACAACAACTGTTATCAGTGAGTATCAGGGGCTCCCCAAGCAAAGCTGGAAAGTGGGGGGAGTGTAAGTCAGCTGGTCTGGAGGAAAGTGATGGAACCGATGGCTTCAAACCTGTCCGGGCTCAAGCCATGTTGACACTCTGACCCTCAGGGGTGTCCCGGGTCCCTGACCAACTCATCCATGGCCAGAGCACCCACCCGAACTGTAGCCTTACCCGGGCCACTCGGGGGTTGAGAGAGGCCCCAGGCCACTACCGTTTTGTGAGAATCTCTCTGTATATAAAAAAATTAGAGCTGGCCGAGTGGCACAATGGTTAAGAGCTGGCTTGGGATGCCAGAGGGCCTCGGTTCAGATCCCACATATGAGGGCCAGTGACACTGCCCTCCACAGCTAAGATGCTGAACAACAGCTCAACCTGGAGCTGGGCTGCCGCGAGTTGCCGGCGACGGTGTAGTCTGCAGTCCCTGCTGCAGTGGGTTGCCATGGGCTACCATATGTAGCCAGCAGCCAGTATGAGTGGCCATCCAGAAGCCAGTGACTGATCTGCCTCGCCTGGGAAGAGCGCAATGATGGTGCCAACTTGGGCCAGTGAAGCAACGTCCTCCACAACTAGACTGAAGAACAAAAGGACAGCAACTTTTCTGTTCCCCTTCCCCCAATTCCCCAGCACTGTTCCCATCCCCCAATTCCCCAATAAAAATTAAAAAAAATTAATTAAGCAATTCCAAAGGAGGTTTACAAAAATTGCAATAGACATTAAATGTTTATATTTGACTTACTGTGTTCAACAAAAATTATAATGTGGTAATTTGTTTATGTATATATACACAGAAAGCATAATGATTGAACTCTTTTGACCAAGACAAATGCCATAATTTGGTGGCAAAAACGTCATTTTACAACTTTTGACAAATCAGAGAGTGCTGTACCAATTAATTATGATTTGAATATCACTCCTCTTTAGAGTTAACATTTTTTTATGTTCCATCACAGATTACAATGTCCAGCAATCTAATCATGCTATTCATAAGATAGTTACAGAATTTATTTATTTTTTATTTATCTGTTTATTTTAAATTTTTTTATGTTTGAAATAAGTTCTCATTTGATAGTTTTATATTGTATACTTTTTAATTTTAAAAAAATATTTATTTATTTAAAAAATTTTTTTTTAATTGGAGAACAATGTTTTTCCGGAACCAATCAGCTCCAAGTCAAGCTGTTTCAATCTAGTTGTGGAGGGCGCAGCTCAGTGGCCCATGTGGAGATCAAACTAGCAACCTTGGTGTTATGAGCACTGCACTCTAACCAACTGAGCTAACCAGCCGCCCCAGAATTTGTTTTTTTAAAAAGCGGAATTCACATGCACCCTAAGCCATATGGCCTTGCCTTGGGACACCAGCTGGAAGTGGTAGGATGAGGTCTTTTTAAGAAATGTCAGGATATCTCTGTGGCAGTTGTAACCTCATTTGAACAGAACGTCAAAAATCTAAATCTGAGGACTTCACAAATGTGAGGCCAAGGCCTCTGCCTGGCCCTACCCCAAGCCTTGTTTGAAACCAGGAGGTCTGTGTCGTGCTGGTTCACACCAGGACTATCTCTTAAAATAAAACCTCTCCTGACCTGCTGTCCTCCCGTGCTGTGTGTGGTGGTGATGTGCATCCAGGCTGATCCAACCAGTCTAAGAGGCTGAGCTCTGGGAAGGGACATCAGGACAAGCTTGAAGTCCGTGGGAGCTGAGCCTGCTCACCCCGGGCTTGGCTGGAGACAGGTGCTCCTTAGAGCTGACTTGGAAATGTCTCAGCCCCTTTGGTTTTTTTGCTCCAGAGATGCCCTGGTGACCAGTGTGGTGAACTGCATGACGAGCTTCGTTTCGGGATTTGTCATCTTCACGGTGCTCGGGTATATGGCTGAGATGAGGAATGAAGATGTGTCCGAGGTAGCCAAAGATGCAGGTAGGAAGACCTCAGGTTCTGTGTAGATCCCTGGCTCCCACTGAATTGCTTTGCTGCTCTGTGGATCTTTTCCATAGTTAACTTCTGAATTATTTCTAAATGTTCCTTTGAAATGTTTCAAAGGTTTTAGAGATACTTAACTGCCTTGGCGATCTCAACCCTTTCCATGCGTTCAGGCCATGGTGGGGATGGGGCAGCTCCCTTGGTACCCAGGATCGGGGCCTTGAACAGACTCTGGGCTCCTCCCCTCTACCCCTCTGTCTCAGGCCCCAGCCTCCTCTTCATCACGTATGCAGAAGCCATAGCTAACATGCCGGCGTCCACGTTCTTTGCCATCATCTTCTTCTTGATGTTAATCACACTGGGCTTGGATAGCACGGTGAGTGAATGGGGAGGGAAATCGGGCTGTGGACAGTAGGAAGAGGAGGAGGAGAGGAGGGGAGGAGAAAGGGGAGGAGAAGGAAGAAGCTGTGCCCATTCCCTCCCATCCCGGTCACCCCAGGGGTGTTGGCTGCTCCCTCCTGATGCTCCCCAGCCCTTTGTCACTCCTCGTGGACTGTGCTTCCCACCCTTCATTACATCAATGAGCTAATGCCTGGCACACAGACTAGGGACTCAGCATATGTGAACGGTTATTATTGTGCACGGTGCCTTGACCAGACAGCAGCCCCTACAGGCCAGGGCAAAGTCACTCTTGTGTCTCAGTGCCCTACCACCCAGCTCAGCCCCGTGCCTTGCACTTAGTCGTGTGGAATGAGTCTCAGCTTTGAGTTGGCGTCTCTGGTGTCATCAAGGTCTCCCCAAGAGACCTCACATAAAGAAGTCCTGTCTGTGTTTTCTTTCTTTGCTGTCCTTAAGGATGGGTTCTAAATGACAGTGTAAAACAGTGGAAACAGATTTCCAATGAAGGCTGGTGTGTAGGGGGAGCTGGTCATGAATCACCTTGATCACTCGGCAGCCTTCACCCTTCCTTCCTGTTCACTGTCCTAGGAGATAACAGAGTTGTCCCAAAGCCTCCTGTGACCGTTTGTGTGTCCCTCTCAGTTTGCAGGCTTGGAGGGAGTGATCACGGCCGTGCTGGATGAGTTTCCGCACATCTGGGCCAAGCGCCGGGAGTTGTTAGTCCTCGGTGTGGTCGTTACCTGCTTCTTGGGGTCCCTGGTAACCCTGACTTTTGTGAGTACTGCAACCCTCAGCTTTGAGTCAGCCTCCCCTAGGGAAACAGAATGCCACAGAAGCTGTTTCCTGCCTTCCATCCCTCAGAGTGCCCTGGCTTTGGGGCCAAAGGGAGAGGGGTTGTCACTGCTTATAAAAAAGTTTGTCATCAAGGATCAGAGAAAAAAAAGTTGTTTCTGGTGGTGTCTGTAGAATCTGTGCACGGTACCTGGAAGCTCTTAGCATTTTACAGTAGATCCAACTAGATTTCAGGCAGAATATCGGGAGAAAAACTAAGAATTGCTTTTCCAGTTTATTTCCAGTTTGTAGGTCTGCTTTCATGGGAATATTGCCCTGATGTTCTGATATGCAGAATATCTGGAGGCTAGCGTCTCAAGTTTGTAATGTCACTGTCTTCTCCAGAGAACTTTCAGTGGTGAAGGAGTCAGACCGTCTCTGGTGATTTATTTTTTATTTTTATTTATTTTTTAGCTGAAGGAAATACTGTAAAACTGTAAAACAGGCATCAGATAGTACCCACAGGCATCTTAGGCTTGTGTCCTCCTGACTGAAGGCAGGTTTTGCAGATATGCCTCTGCAAGCCATGACCCCAATGACTGTGGAGCTCAGGGGCCCTGAGCAAAGATCCAAGGGATTTGTGAATTAGGACTAAGGGCAAAACCGTGACCAACGTGCTCAGTGTGTCTGGTATTGTAGACTCTCTCAGATTCAGTTTTTAGGGGCCAGATTCACCAAGGTAGAGAATGCAGTAGATGTTCAGTAAATTGAAGAAAGTTGAAAATAAATCCAGAGGCCGTTTTGAGTTTGTTTCCGTAAAGCTTAGTGGTGAGAGGAAACATGAAGAGATTGTTCCATAGAGAGGGAAGAGGCTTCTCATGGAATGAAATCTGGCCCGCTCTGACAAAGCCAGTCCAAGAGGCAGGCTCTGGGATACTTATATGAGGTCCAAGGTGGGAATTTTCCAGACTTATCCTAAGTTCAGAAGCTTCTTTTGGCCCCTCTCATAAAAAGGAGGCAGTGCCTCAGAGGGCCCTTAACGAGGTTCGTGATCTCATTTCCAGGGAGGGGCCTATGTGGTGAAGCTGCTGGAGGAGTATGCCACGGGGCCCGCAGTGCTCACCGTCGTGCTGATAGAAGCAGTCGCTGTGCATTGGTTCTATGGTAAGATATCTCCTTCCACCAGCCCGTAGCCACCAGAACAGAGATCGGCTGATTTTATCAAAGGGCAGGGCAGTGTACAAGATGCCACTTCCCTGTGAGTCTGTAATGTAAGCTCAGCTGAGTGACTTCACCAGAAACAGGTCAGTGTCTCCTCCATGCTCTCCACAGCAGATGGCTCGTACCCTCGGGAGGGCGTTGTTGTTTTTTTTCCTGCTGAGTTTAAAATCTTACCCAGTGGAGTAAGGCTGACACTTCCCTGCAGCTCATCCACAGTGGGTGTGTAAGACCCTGACTGGCTCTAAGAACTGGACAGAACACCAAGAATTAGTGCGTGGCGTATGCATTTGCAGAGTGTACCATATTCTACTGTTACAGTAATTTAAATTTTGAAAGAGATCCCTCCAGAGCCCTGAGCTTATCTTCTAGGGAAGAGGCAAGAAAGTTCCTCTTTGTATTATCTACCCTGAAGGGACCCCCAGTTCACCCCCTCTGATCCTGGGATGGAACCTGAAACCACCAGGAGGAGCACAGAGAATGAGCTGATATTGGGTCCATTGGCGGGGGTCCCAGGAGCCCCTGGGTGGAGACGGGGAGGGTGCAGGCAGTTGAAATGAAGACAGCCGGGTTCAGAGATGCCTCTCTTCATCTGTAAACTCAAGAGGTGACTATTTCATTCTGAAAATGTATTTATTGTCCTAGTTTCTATGATAATAAAACAGCGATAGCATGTTTGTTATTACTCACAGTATGAAGAAGGGGGCCCCATATTTTGAGTTGCATGGGAGCCCAGTTTTTCAAAAAGAACTCCTCCACACCTCATCAGCAATTCCAAAGACAAAGTCAAAGTGTGTGAATCACCATAGACCTGCTGGAGAATTGCTGGGTATGCTCAGGGAAGCACCACCCCTTCTCAATTTCTCACCAGTCAGAGTTCTCACTTCTCACTTCCATGCCATTCACATTTTTCTTTCTTTCTTTTTTTTTTTTTGCGATTTGGTAGCTTTTGTGTATTTTTTCCCTCCTCCCCCTCCCGCTCCCCCTCCTCTTTCTTCTTTTTATTATTTATTTGCCATTTACTTTTGAGAAAAAGACCTTGATCTGGCACATGAATGGGCAATGTTGTGGTTAAAATTTTCTCTTGAAAGTTTCTAGTATATGGTCAAAGTCAGTCTCTGTTGAGCCGGTTCATCATTCCTAGACAACATTTAACTGTCTCTGCTACAGTAACAATAAAATAAAATATATGCTGAGATCTTAGGAAGGCAATGTGGGCAGCAAGAGGGGACTTTAGGTTCCTCTCCAAATGTCCACCTATCTTCTCACTTTATGTAGAAAGAACATTGTTTGCTATAAAATGCAGTTTGATGACAGGCCCCCATGTCCCATTTTCAGACCAGATTGGTGCCCTTGAACCCCTCCTCTGAGAAATTCCAGAGCTGCCTCTCTCTCTGAGAATCAGGGGATAGGACAGTCCATGTCCTCTTGCAGTCAATCAATATCTTTCTCTTTCGGATGATTTTAGGCATCACCCAGTTCTG
This sequence comes from Hipposideros armiger, assembly GCF_001890085.2. Lineage (NCBI taxonomy): Eukaryota > Metazoa > Chordata > Mammalia > Chiroptera > Hipposideridae > Hipposideros > Hipposideros armiger. The sequence goes on along the minus strand of NW_017731491.1, from coordinate 644,665 downwards.
CAGTGATGTGAAGGAAATGCTTGGCTTCAGTCCTGGATGGTTTTGGAAGATCTGCTGGGTAGCCATCAGCCCCCTGTTTCTCCTGGTGAGTTATCATTCCCCTTCTCCTTTTGACCCTGGCGATAGATCCATGCCAACACGTATACAAAATAAATTTTATTGAAGTGTAACATATTTACAGTAAAGGGTGCAAATCATAAGTGTACATCGCAACAAAATTTTATAAATTAAGCACACTTCCATAACCAAAATCATACCAAGAAACAAACACATGACCAGCATTTCAGAAAACTCTCTTGGGTCCCCTCCCAGTCACCATTTAACCCATGGTTAACCACTCTTCTAACACCACAGAGTCAGCATATTGCATCACTCCTCTGCTCAGTGATAATGATAAATAACATTTAATGAACACTAAGTGCCAGGCTAGACTTTGTGCAAAACTTACAACCATTGCTTTTTTAATCCTCACAACAATTCTATATGAAGGAGTTAGAATACCTTGCTATACATTTAAGAAAATGGAGGCTGAGAGACATTAAGGAAAGGTTCCAAGGTCACATGACAAGTAAGAACGGTTCAAGGCTGGAGAAGGATTTACCGGGCTGCTCACGAGGCCCGAGGAAGGGCCCTAATAATTTTGTGTTTATTTTCTTAAAGATGCCCCACACAAAGCTCCTCAAGCATGACCTGAGTCAAAAGTAGAATCCATTTATGGTCAAAGGGCCTGGGTGAGAAAGTTCAGTTCCAAGGGTTGCCCATTTGCCAAGACGTGTTCAGGGTTCACTTCATCCTTGCTGCACGTGCCCCTGTGTTTCCTTCTGGTGTCCGTCTGAAGGAGATATTTGTCCAAAGATGGATAAGGGCCCTGCTAACATCCCAAATGTGCTGAGGTAGCATGAGGTAAAGTGACTGCGTGCACATCAGCAGGGACCGCTCTCCGTTTATTTATCAGTAACTTGATTTTGGGGTGCTTTCTGATCTTTTAGAGCCACTGTTCCTTCAATTCAGGTCCAGCTGAATGATTAGGAGTATCTGGGCCACTCATTTTGTCTTAGGACATCTCTGCCTTTGGTATATGGCTATGCCTTCCCCCTCTTTGAGATCAGCTTATTATTATTATTATTATTATTATTATTGTTAATATTATTATTGAGGAACAGTGTGTTTTTTCAGGACCCATCAACTCCAAGTCAAGTAGGTGTTTCAATCTAGTTGTGGAGGGCACAACTCAGTGGCCCATGTGGGGATCGAACCAGCAACCTTGGAGTTATGAGCACTGCCCTAACCAACTGAGCTAACTGGCCATCTTCAAGGACAGCTCCTTTTTGTGTTCTGTTTTGACTTTCTCAGGGCAGCCCTTTATTTTTTTGTACCTTTTTGTACCCTCACATTAACCTATAAGATGGACAATGTGCTCATTCTTGCCTTGGCAATGCTGCATGTGTCTCCCTCTACCCCAGAATCTTTTCTTGATTTCCATTCCCCTGAACCCTAGAGGTTTCCAAAACCCAAACCAACCTTTGTCCTGAGCAGCAGGTATCCTCAGGGCCCAGTGACCCTGGTGTGTGTTCTGGGCTCCAGCGTTTTCCTAGGTCTTAGCCTGGTAGTTCCTTATTGCCTTATCAACTCGCTGTGGCTTTTACATAAATTAAAAACGTATGTATTTTTAAATCCAGAAATTTTTGTTGTTTTCAGTGAGAGGGTTGTTCTGACTCACTAAGCCTGCCATTACTAGAAGCAGAAGTCCTGGTATAAATGGGTTATTAATTTATATAATTACCCGTGCCTCTCGATAATCCACTTAAATCCTTTCATTTGTTTTTCAAAGGAAGGAGAGACGCTGGATTATTTCCTTGAGGGAAGAAGTGGTTGTGCTTGTTTACTTGTCACCCCCACACAGGGGGCAGATGATGTCCAGGGCTGAGATTTGGGGGAGGCCAATGAGGCACACCATGGGCGTAAGATCTAAGGGGCCCCCCAAAATCTCAGTCGCTGAGATAAATGCTATTTTAGTGCAATATTTTTTAAAAAATGAACGCACAAAAAAACTCCTGATGAACAAAATGTCAACATTTTAAATAAACACAGGATCCTACCCTATGCTTGGATGACTTAGCTCCCTTACCTCACCCTGATCTGGCTCTGTCAGACCCTGTCTTTTCAAAACATTGCACTCAAATATTATTTATCACGATTACTAAAATGCTGGCACCCTTTAAATGTTGTGCCCGTGGTGATTGCCTCATATGCCTCACCCCAATCCTGGCCCCAGGCTCTTAGTATTTTCGTTTCTGTGAACTTCTGGTTGTCTAGCAGACTGGGTAGATTCCTGGTGGACTGTCAATGAGTTTTGGTGCCCAAAAAACCCACGGATGGATCTGGGTTCACGCACATTAATCATAATTCCTGTGACATTCGCTGTACTCACATCCTCTAAAGGCAAGTGTTCCAGGGCACGATAAAGAGGAGGCAAATCTATCTTCCACGTCTGGGTTTACTTAACAGCTCCCCTGCTCTGGGCTTTTTAAAGCTGCCTTAGGTAAACAATGAGTAGCTTACTAAAAATACTCTTTTTCACTGAAGCCAAGTTACAAAAAAAGAAAAGAAAATATTGCGTATGAGCAAGGATAGGCTGGGACACGCGTGGGGTCTCTGAAGCAACATTGGCCGCAACCAGCTCTTCAGGTCTCCCTGAAGTGCGCTGGATTTCACACCTGACATCAAGATGAGACAAGTTAACAGCAGGGATGGCTCCTGACCAGACCCCCTCCCCCATTCCCTGTTTCAAAACTATCTTCGTTAGTTGCTGGGCCTGGGGGTAAGGAGAGTAAGTCCAGAGAAGGGTTTGCAATTGGCCGGGCTCCTGTTTTGAAAGCTTCCTCCTGGACTTAGGATAACACTGTTCAGAAGATGGATGGGTGTTTAACAATTTCCCATTTTATTACCTGCAGACAAAGAAAAAAAAGATATAAATAGATGTTTAACCACACAAATAATTTACATTACTGTCTTCTTTATGACTATGAAATAATAAAATAAAATTAAATCAAGAGCAATAACGATTTCGGCACAGTGGTTACTAGGCAAAAACTGATATTTACACTCTCTCTGGAAACCAGACTGAAATCAGAGAACTCATAAAGTGAGTGTTGGAAGCACACCGTGGAATTTTTCTTGGTCGAATTTTTTACCGAATTTTCAAGTGAAAAGCATATTAAGCTGCTTGTCCCTTCCATTATTCCTTTTATTACGAGGGCCTGTGGCAGGCAGCCATTCATTGTTGAGATACTCGTGGCAGAGCCATCCTTGTTGAAACCCCAGGCGAAGGCACTTAATGTAGAAAGCAGAGAGCTCAAGCAAAGGGGAGAGAAGGAACGCGGACCTAGAAGCCCGTGTCCTCTCTGGGTCTTGAGAATCTTAGTATCACTCCTGGAGATAGGTACCTTCCACCTGACCAAAACAATCACAGCCGAGAAATGCAGGGGGGGAATGAAAGCAAAGCAGAGAGAAATAGGAAATTCTAGGACTGGCAGGGGCCTTGGAGAGGTTACCCAGTGTAATCCTCCGTCTGTTAAGAATGCCCACACCACTCCTGATGAATGCCAATCTCTTCCCCTTTGTCCTGAAGGGGGCACTGTAACTCCCTTCAATAACGTTCTGAGGCCTTGGTGTCCCCACTGTAGAGGCTGAGGTGGGGGTGAGGTGGGGTGGAAAATCAAGATACCTAGTTTCTGCAGCTTAGGCACAGGAATTGGTGAATTCTGCGTGTCAGAGTTCAACCTAAGATATATCATATTTTGGGAATTTCCTGAAAGTATCTTAGCTTTAGCATTTGGTGTTCGTGGTATCAGAGCTGTCTCTATCTGCACAGATATTGTTAAGATTTTTTCATGTTTCTTGGAATTTGTTTTAGTTCATCATTTGCAGTTTTTTGATGAGCCCGCCACAGTTACGACTTTTCCAGTATAATTATCCTCACTGGAGTATCGTCCTGGGTTATTGCATAGGAACCTCGTCTTTCATCTGCATCCCCACATATATGACTTACCTGCTGATCGTCACTCCAGGGACACTAAAGGAGGTACGTGCTAGTGTGTGTGTGTGTGTGTGTGTGTGTGTGTGTGTGTGTGTGTTCAGACTGGTAATTGATTTAGGAGAAAAGGGTTCTCTTGTTATGCTCTATTTAAAGGAAATAAGTCCATCACATGAAATTCACCAGGAGGCTCTCAACCTTATATATTTAGATACCTACACCATGTAGACCTCTAATGGCTGCCACTGTCATCTTGAGGCATCTTCCATAATCCTCAAGTACAACGGTGAAAGAGTGAGTCAGTCATTTGGGTGCACCACAGCACGCGGCGTGCGGTTGTGTAGCGTTCCAAACTCATCAGATAACTTTGCCTCTTACTTGCCGTTGGGCATGGTGTCTGGGGCGATAACCAAATTTTGATGTAAGTGGAGATTACGGTGGGAAATGTCCACAGTCAGTTTCCTAACAGCAATGTGACAGGGCTAGTTTGGAAATTATCACTAAATAAGGATGTGGCAACAATATCATAGTTTTAGCTCAAGCCATTGGAGTGAAAAGAAAAAAAGTTGCTGTTATAGCAAGACTCATTTCAATAATGAATAATATGCTGTAAAAATTTTAATAACAGAAACTTACAGTTTGTATCAGATTGTATATTTTTGAAAGCATCTTCACGTAGATGATCTCAAAATACCTTCTGAGGTGGGCAGCTATTATTAGCATAAAAAGACGCTAAAGCTGGGAATAATGCTATTCAAATTTCTTTTTTTCAGTGACTTTTCCAAAGACACACAATATAGGGAGGCTCAGAGTCCAAGTCTTTGGATTCCTGGTTCAATGCTCCTTCACTTTTAGATGAAGTTTCTTTTTTCTTCAGTTTGCTGTTAGCAGTTTGCTAGTGTAGAGATTGGCGCCAGACGTTAGGGAGAGATGAGATGCCATTTTTCATCCTGTGTTGCTAGAGGTAGTAGTTCAGGTCACTTACAGGTCTGTGGGTGGGTGCTTTTGTAGGGGAAGAGCTCAAAGGTGAAGGGTGGTATTTGGGGAAAGCTAGAAGAGCCCAGACTCAGTAATGACCTAAGAACTGAGATGGGCTGGTCTGTGGGCTCTTGGAAGCAAAACTCAAACATGAGACCATCACACTCATCTTCCTAAAACATTTCATGAGAAACATGAAGTTTCTTTTTCCAAACAGGAAAACTAAATTCTAAGTGAATAGAACTCTGCGAGGAGCTACTGATTTCCTATACCCAAACTGGTCCTATCACAACCTCATTCCTCCCAAAGGGCCTTGGGCTCTGGTGTTGCTTGAAATACATGCTCAGACCCAGAGTCATTGAATTTGTTCCTTGAGGTTGTCCGTTATGGCAGTCGTGATGGTCCAGGGGTAGGAACTCTAGTTAGGTTATTCAATGTCAGTATTCTTTGGTCACAGACTGCACCTCGAATCTTGGTCATCTTTCTTGTAAATATCCTGTTGGTCATAAGGAAATACCACCCAAAGACGTATAATTAACAGAGCTCAGATCCATTAGTAATAGAAGTAAGGCTGATTGCTGGGCCATCTTTTCCATCGGCCGTCAGATGGGGAATGGTGGTTTACCAGGAAGCATCATGATACAGCCAGTCAAGGAGAAGGAGGACCAGGAGGGTAAAGGCCTAGTCAGCTATGGCAAGTTACCCTCTTTGGGCCTTAGTTTCCTCATCTTCAAAATATGCTCACTGGACTAGATTAACATTTCCCAACTGTTAATTTATTTTAAGGAGCAGTAGTTCCATAGGATATTGATAGGTGTTACTGTTGGTGGGGGAAAGGTTATATAGTCAAATAATTTTGGAGAATGCTGGATTTAGGCAAGTTAAATAGATTTCTTTACTGTAGGAGTTCGCAAAAGCCTTCATATACCCATGTGCATGCTTGGTATCCGAGAGGGATAAAGCATGCCATGTTTTTTGCCAAGAACCCCAAGGGACTATAATTCATTGTGACTACCATACTTGGTGGTTTGTTATATTCTATCTGTGAGGGAGGGGGGCCTCCTATGAAGTTTTGGTATGGTTAAAAAAAAAAAAGACTAAGAGAAAGGTAAATTTATTAACTCTTTTGGGCCCTGACCATACACAAGGTTGGAGTGTGTGGAGTGAGCCACCACTTGCTCACCTGAAATTCAATGGATATCACGTGCACCTGCAGCCTGGAAGTCTCAAGGTTGGAGTCATCAACTCAGTTAGGTCATTGTCACAGAAGCCCCTAGTAACCTGCACAAAGAGACCCGGAAGATGGTCCCTAATAAGTAAGGGCTCATGAAGATGTCAACAGTGATCTATTCTTAGAGTCTGACCTTGGAAAAGGCCAGGGCTGGCCAGGCCAGACTACTACCAGAAAATGGAATATGGAATATGGAAAACGAAGGTAGGCCTGACATTTTTGGGGCCTCAGCAGCCAGAAAGGCAGCAGAATGGGTGGGTGGGGGCATAAAAGCCCAACGTTCTACTTTAGTGTGGTTCCTCATGGGCCTTGCCTCCACCATACATCTAGTGCTCGTTTCTCTCTCTGCACAACACGTAAGACCAGTTATTAGAGTGATCTGTGTCCAGTTCCCAATTAGTGAGATATAATTCTGTGTAATCAGGTCACATACTCACCTGTGAGGAAGGATGGTGTGTGAAATTTTGCTTTTTATGACTTGACATGTCCACGGAGCTGATGAGCACTGCAGCAACTCCTTTTGAGAGGGTTTCCAGTGTGAAGTTTCAGTATTTGAATATTAAGGTAATCAGGAACACAACATGTACAATTTTGTGAATTTATTAACTATGAAAATGGACCTTTCTGAATTCCATAGGCCCTGCTCCTTAAAGAAGAACAAACTCCCATAACCAGGAAATTAAAAAAAAGGTTTAAGGGGACTACGGACTTTTTCCATCCAAAATAAAAAGGACAAGTAGTAGAGCTTCATCTAAAATTAATAAATTAAAAGATGCTTTCAGATCCAATTTTGCCTGCTTACCATACAGACTTTTGCCTTCAAAGACTTTACTAAGCAACTTAATATTTTTCTGTTAATATTTTTATTTTTCAATTACAGTTGACATAAATGTTATATAGTTTCAGGTATACAGCACAGTGATCAGACATTTATATAACTTACAAAGTGATCACCCCATAAGCCTAGTACCCATAATAAAGATTTTTCTAAGCCTCTGCAGTGCTGCTGTTTTTCCTTCTCCACATCCCTGAGCTGCTTCATGTCACCCTGATGCTTTTACAAGGCAGGCTGTATATTTCATACACAAGCCAAAGCATATTTCAGATCTGTCTTAAAGCTTCTGTGCACCTCAGCTGTTTCTGAAGTAAAAATTCTCAGCCGTTCCCCTCTGAGCAGGAGATTGCTTTAAGAGCAACTGACGATCTCAATGGTCACATCTAAATTTAATTAGGTGATAATTTGCACCATTGTACCCCTATGACCTAACTAGCACTCCTTTATAGGTGGGTTTGCTAAATCAGTAATATCCTGGCTGCTACGGTGGCTGGCACTGTGCACTGTGCTTGTGTGTGTGTGCATGGCTGAGGGGACTGGGGGGGGGCAGGAGGGGCAGAATCCAGGACTCACTCTGTTCCCCAAGCCCTGTGTAGCCACATGAAGCCTCCCCTGTCCAGAGAAAAAGATGCCCTTTCCCAGGTCATCAAAGGCATGTTACAGGCCAGCCAAGGTTCTATTGAAGGCTCACAGTTTTCTCCCATTAGTGATATAATGACTTTCTTAGTTTACAGATGCTTATAGTCCCTGAATATTCATTTTCTCCATACTCGAGAATGAATAAATTGGGAATTCCTTCCTGAGTCAATGAGACTATTCCAACTTACTATTAAATGCCATTAAAATGCTATTTACATTTTAATATTAATGTTGAAATATTTTTTCAATACTGTTAAGTTACAAGAATGCTTATAACATCAAATTTTCTCCACAACAGCGTATTATTAAAAGTATCACTCCAGAGACACCAACAGAAATTCCCTGTGGGGAGATCCGCTTGAATGCTGTATAAAGCGCTTCAACAAGAGGAAAATGGCTTCCCAACCTCTTCCTCCAGTTCTGACAAGTCACACCTGCCTTCTCCCTCTAAGTGAATGAGTTTCCAGCTACGCCTGACAATGGATGGGCCTTCTTCATGTATTGGGATACAGTCCCAAAAGACTACGGTGCCCAGACTCTCATGGCCTCTGGCCACTTCTTTCTGTGAAAACTCCTGGATGTCTTGCCATGTTACACTCTGATGCAGCTGAACGGAACTATTTTGGATGTATGAGGGTGCATATATATGGAGGGGATGAAAACCACCATACAAATCAGTTAGGATTACATGTAGAATCAAGTACAGTCTCCTGTATCATTTCTTGTTGTGATCACTGGTATCTGACATGTGTTTGCTTCTAAAGGATTCACTGTTCACGAATGCATCAAGCCATGTGGGAGGAAAGGGATGCTGTCTTGCTAGCCATATATTTTCTGAGTAGCATAGAATTCTATAGCTGGATCTACTAGAACCCTGTCACCCATGTGCTGCTGTGGAGTCAGGAGAGGAAGATGTAAGAAATTAACCTGAAAAATAATGTGTACATGTGAGCATGTGTGTCTGTGTATGCTGTTGTTTCAGTGTGTCCTTATCTTTGTCCCAATACTTTTGCCCCATTACAAACTATATGAGTTTCCTCTAATTTTTCTTACATTAACAAAGTCTACCTACTCAAATGTGTATGTTATTATTTGAAGAGTCTAATTACTGCCACATGTTCTGCCACCTTCTCCTTTGCCAGTGACACTACTTGAGCTCACCCACCTTTCTTTAGGGGCCAGGCTTTAGAATTTGCTGCACTTGCCATTCTCTCTCTCTCTCTCTCTCTCTCTCTCTCTCTCTCTCTCTCTCTCTCTCTCTCTCTCTCTCCCCCTCTTCCCCCCTCCTCCTCTCTCTCCTTCCCTCCCTCTCTCTCTCTTCTTCTCTCTCCCTCTCTCCCCCTCCCACACCCCCTCTTTACTAAACATTTAGGATAATGTTCCCCATGCAAATCTGGCCTGTTTCATTAGTCACTGTGGCTTGGCCATGAGCTACTTTGAAGATGGATATTGACAAATGCATCTTCGGTGTTCAGTTGGCTATCTGATTTAAGCTCTGTAGACTTCAAATGACTGAGTTTGACCGTTGAGGTTACTTTGCTTTGGGAAGAGAGAATAAATCCAGTTCTCGCTTATAGGGTACATAGATTTGGCACCCTGACCTATACCAAGGTCACCCTCAATCCAAAAGTAATTGGAGAGTCTGGGATAGCCTTAAATGGACCCTCCCTGCCCACCCCCCAACTCCATGATCCTTCCTGGTTGACTACCAGGATTGTGAGCCCTCCAGATAATTTTCAAGATTGAGCCTAAGTAAGGCTGATTCAGAAAGGGTTAAGGGAATAACCCTTCACTCCACACAAAACCCTTAATACATATCAAATAAATTTGACGTTCAGTGGCTTGTGACTCTCAGATGCATAGGTAGAGAAGCTAATTTTACATTGTAGTGTGAGATTTCCTTATCGAAATCTTAAAGGGAATAAAACATAGTGATAAAAGGACTCAATCATCTAGCCCCATTTCACTTCAGTCCTCTATCTAAATCAAATATAATTCTAACAATCTTATAGAAAGAAGATTCATATAGCAGAGGTCTGTTTTTATTCATTTATTGTTCTTCCTCCCTCAGCTTCCTTTCTCCAACAATCTTCCCTGGCCGTCTTCTAGTATTCACACCCCTCTCCCCACCCCCACTCCCGGCATCCTTCCCTTTCTGATTCTTTGCTTTTCCCAGCAGGGTATTTTCCTTATAGATGATAGCTGCTGAGAAGTTTCCAGAAATAGTACAGAAAAAGTGGAGGGGGATTTAAAGAATTCCATACCGACCTACCTTCATTATTTTCACTTTTTCATTCCTTCTTCCTACCTTATTTCCATTGTCTTTGCTTTCTATTATAGCATGCTGAAAGGAGATAGGTTGTATAAGTGGCAGCATATTTAGTGGTCAATAGCTTTGCAAATTTTAAGACTTGCATTATATTCGGATATGGATTCTTCCCCATCCCACACACATTTATGCAGTCTCCAAAGGTAACTTTTTAAAAAAATTACTTTTTCAAACAGAATTAGAGACTCGGTGTTTTGAAAAGTTTTCAAACTTCACTAGACTTAAAAAAAAAATCCAAAACCTCTGTCTGCATAGTTTGTATTTTATTGACTCCTATTTATCAATACTACTATGGATTTTTTTTTAAAGGAAGATGAGTAGGTAGATGGACTTTAAAATAATTTTTTAAAGAACTTTTCCATCTAATGTAGTATTTACATAAAAATAAAAAAATGGACTTGCAAAGTTATTTAAATACTGAATTTAATTTTTTTGATATGATTTTATTAGTAAGAAATAGATAAGACACAAGACAAAGACATGGAGGTGATTCAATTAAGGTTGCTTCCTATATTGATATGTAATGAATTCCAAAGAATTTGCCTCCCTTCCAGAAAACTTACAACCCTTTTAAAGTTTATTTCACTGTTGTATGGAATGCACATGACCTGTAACCTAAACTCATTGCCCTCGCTGCCACATCTGGAGATGAATGCAAAGACCTTGACAAACTCAAAATCAATAGAAGAGCTCCAAAACCAAGTAATGAAATCTTAAATTCAGGCAAAAAGCTATTCTGTGAGTCCTCTCAGCACTCTCTTTTTATTAAGCTTGTTAATTTGGTGCCACCAATCTCAAAATGTAAGTGCCAGTATGATTTTCCACTTAACTCACACACAACGTCCCCACCCCTTAAAAGGGAGGTGATTCTCCTGGAATTAGAATTGTATTCTTTCTGATGAGTCGGAAAGACTGGCCCAAGTTTTCTATCTGTTGTATACTTGATTTGGCGTTCACTGTCAAAGCAAAGCTTAAAACTACGGAACGCAGTGGCTTAACTGTGCTGTTCTTACGTGCGTCTTGGATAATGCTTAGCTACCCAGTGGTACAAGACAAGCCTGGTTCCCTTCTCAGCCTCTTTACTCATAAATCAACAGCTGGTGCTTAAAATACCATTAAACGCAGCAGTAACCAGAGGGTATTTTTCACCCTCCCCTTTTCTTATTTTTTATTATTATTTTTTATTTTTGGTCAGGGAGGGATGGGGAATAAGAGCAGTAAATTCCTCAGAGTGACTGTGCTACAACCTGTCATCCCCATAAGTAACGTAATAAAAGCAAAACACTCATATGCTATGTGGGAAGTTGTGTATTTTAAAGTCATCATGGAGTTCATATATTATCTACAATGCAAGGAGAGTGAGACAGAGGGTCTAAATTTGTAAGGTGAGCTTAGATAATGCTTGCTTGAGAAGCATGTTAGAGAATGAAATTTATAAACCCAAATACGGAAAAGGAAACGTTAAGACGGATTATCCCTATACTATAGAAAGCTTTTCTTTCCACTTGAAAGTCTTGAGGTTTTTTTTCTTCAATATCAGAGATAAGTCAATTAGTTATTAAAATTTGTGTCTCGTTCCATGGAAGGACTATTTCAAAGCTCTAAATCTTTTTTTCCTGCTCTCTGTAATATCACCTTTTCCCCCTCATTGTTTCACTGTCTCTAAATTTCAACGAGAGAACAATATTTTAAGTTCAGATAACTACATTAGAGGCAGAATCAAACCTAGTAACAAAGCTAATGTCTCTGTTCTTCTTCGACTCTGGAAATTTCTAAAGAAAGGTGAACTTAAGTTTTATTTCCTCTGCTGGAATGAAATAATACCCCTCTCAATTGGCTTAGTAGGCATTTACCACAATGAAAAGATATTTTAGGATGGGATCTTAAATATGCCTGTCCTTTTGTTTCATATAATATTGGAATCTATTCAGTATGGTTTCTACATTAGGTGTTTCCAAACGACTCACCTTTTCAAGAAAAGTCTTTTTGGGGCATGACTCACAATATATTTCAATTAGAATTTTAGGTGGTATTTCTCTTACCAACACATCACAAAATCCATGCCAAACTACGTTTTTGTTTGTTTTTTATCAAAATAAATTTTCTGCATTGGACAACTCCAATTTAGAAACAGTATGCATTGGCGGGGTGCCTCATCAGAAAAATGTTTTAATGTCTGCTAAAGAAGAACCTTATCATTTAGAGAAAAGAATAGATGATATCAGTCCTTCAATTCTATGACTAAAGACTCCAAATATAGATAATTTATTTCTAGCAATTTGTAAACACTGAGTCCAAACAACAAATATTTGGGGAAGAATTATCCCATCTTTGTTAAACTACCTAAATTTCCATAAACAAAAGCATTTGCTAGTTTTTAAAAAAGGTATTTTGAAAGATTATTCTTATTCAAGCTCTAATATTAGAAGTGTATCTTAAGAAAATCTGATATATGAAAAACGCATATTTTAAAAGATAAAATTAGGGACTTCAAAGAAGAATTTGCAGTTATTTCTCCAATGGCATTTAAAATATGATTTGACTTAAAAATTTTCAGGATACTTTGTATATTGGGCATATCCAGGAGGTACTTCAAATTCTAGATTATGGTTAATTGAATTATATAAATGGTATTTTTCTCTCATCTTTACTTTCTCCTTCCACATTACTTACAGCTAAGGATAAGAAAATTTCTTCCACTTTTCACCTCTGTAAAGTGGTAATATAAAATTAACCAGTTACATTTTACATGAAACGTCTTATTTTTAAACTTTAGTGGTGGAAGTAAACCTAAGGTTTATTTGTATAAAAGAGTCGCCTCTTTAAGATACACAGAATGTCCCTATATTCATTTATGCAATTTAGTCATAAATGCTCCAAGTTAGATTGTGACACATCAGTACATGTCTTAAGGCTGTGAAGTATTACTGTGATAACTCTTAACATCATGATAGATTTGTTCTGTCTCAAAATCAAAAACAAAAACTTCCAAACTTTTAAGGTTAAAATAAAAATCTGAATTTTAACTATATATTGTCAAAACATTTACATAGTTCTCCAAAATATCACTGCATATCATTTAGCATTAAAACTACCTAGAATTGGAGATATTAAATTTTAGTAAAGCTAAATACTTACAATTCCTTGCAATTTGTGCAGAGCTGTATAATGTGCTTTCACATATATCATCTCACTTGATCATCAGAGTTCTGGGGGACAAATGTTATTTCCCTAGTTTTGCAGATGAGGAGCCTGAAGCTCAGAGAAGTTAACTGATTTGCCCAAATTCACACAGCTGGAAAATTCTAGAACAGGTCATCTGCCTAGGTTTTCTGATTGCTGGCCAAAGGTTACCTGCATGTCTATCTTTCAAGTCATCAACCGTAGAAGCCTAAATACACAGATCATAAATTTAAAAAAAACCAAACCCATGAGGCACGTGTTCCCAACAAACAAGGACATTCATTCTCCTACATAACCACAATGGAACCATCAAAATCAGGAAAATAACTTTGATACATAACTGTCATCTAATTTCAGACTCCATCCAATGAGGTCCTTTTAGCAAAAGGATCCATTGCAGAATCACACTTTTTCATTTACTTTCATGTTCTTTTGTCTCTTTCAGTATGGAAAGTTTCCCAGTCTTTCCTTGATTTTTATGAACTTGACACTTGAAGATTACAGGCCAGTTTTGTTGAATGTACTTCAATTTGATTTGATAATTGATTCCTAATGAATAAATTCAAGGCTGTGTATTTTTGGCAGAAATATCATGATAATGTGTCTCACAGCATCCTATCAGGTAGAGCACGGTATGATTTGTCCCCATCCTGGTGATATTAACTTCAATCATTTGATTTAGGTATCATCTGTCAGGCTTTCTACTATATTTTCTTTTTGTAATTAATAAGCATTTTGTAGGAAGGGATTACGGAGACTGTGCAAACATCCAGTTCATCTAAACTTTCAATTCGTTTTTTTTTTACGGATTTTTATTTAGTGGATTATGATTATTTTGATGCTCAAATTGTCCCATATATAGTCAGTGAGTTCCTTTCAAGCTAGCTTCTGTGCCCTTTTGACATGTCCTCATAATTCTTGGAAAACTTCCTCACCTTCTGGATGAAGATATTTCAGTATCATCTTGTACTTTCTCTGCCACAACCATTTCTCTAAGAAGCCCTGGTTCCTTAGTGAAGAATGTATTTAGAAACCAAGATCTAGGTGCTGGGTTGTGCTCATTGCTATCAGGGTGTCAGTGATACCAAATCCTCTCACTGGACAGGACTATATTATGTGTATAGATCGATATATGATAGCCATCAGGGAATCACTAAATAAAACCATGAGATATCATCCCATCCATTGGAATGGCTAAAATTAAGACCAACAAAAAGACAAAAGATAAACAACTACACGTATAAGCAAGAATGTGGAGCAAGTGGAACTCTCATACATTGATGGAATAGATTTTGGTACTATTTTAGAAAACTAACAATGAACATATGCATACCCTATGGATCAGCATATCCATGCCTAGGAATTACCCAATAAAAAAAAAATTTATACACACACACACACACACACTGACAAGTTCGGAAACTTGTCGTAACGATGTTGCTAACCTATTTGGATATCAGAGGGATTATTCATTAGGAATTTGTACCAACTGGACAGTTAACCAAGTTTACTATTTGGAAGTGCTGAAAAGGCTGCATGAAAAAGTTAGATTGACCTGAACTTTTCGCCAACAATTCATGGCTCTACATCACAACAATGCACCAGCTCACAACGGCACTGTGAGGGAGTTTTTAGCCAGTAAACAAATAACTGTATTGGAACACCCTGCCTACTCACCTGATCTTGCCCGCAATGACTGCTTTCTTTACCCAGAGATAAAGGAAATATTGAAGACATTTTGATGACATTCAGGACATCAAAGGTAATACAACAACCCTGATGGCCATTCCAGAAAGAGTTCCAAAATTGCTTTGAAGGGTGGACTAGGTAGGCACTGGCATTGGTACATAGCTTCCCAAGGGGAGTACTTTGAAGATGACCGTAGTGATATTCAGCAATGAGGTATGTGGCACTTTTTCTAGGATGAGTTCATGAACTTAATTATCTGACCTCCTGTGTGTGTGTGTGTGTTTACATACTACAAGTACAAAAATATTCCTAAAAAGCATTATTCATAACCCCAAATAGGAATCAACTCCATGTCCGTCAATAGTAGATGGATAAGTACTATACAATCTAGAAAACAAGCAAAATTGATCTATGGTGTTAAAAGTCAAGGTGGGGAGTAGGCTGGGAAGGGATTTGAGGGGAGCTTCTGTGATGCAGGTAATATTCTATTTTTGAACTGGTGTGTTCAATCTGTATAAATCCATTAAACTATATACTCAAATATATGTACTTTATGCATGTCATACAATTTTGAAGTTTATTAAGAATGTTCGGTAACTTGGCATGGAATTATCATAGGTGGAACCTTGTATCAAATAGAGCTTTTTGGCTACAGTGGCAGAAATCCAATTTAAATTGGCCCAAGGGAAAAAGGAAAAGTATTGGTTTAAGTATCTAAGAAATACATATGCCTCACTAGAGCCAGACTCAAAAGTAATCATCAAGTCTTTGTCTTTCTCATTTGTTTTCTTTTGTGTGGGCTTTCTTCTGTCAGGCAGTCAGGCACTCATTGTCCCATGCAACTCTGTTCTTACTTCATCTTCACCTTTGGCAATGCTAGTGGAAAACATCTCAAGTTCTGACAAATCTCAGAATTGGCCTAGCCTAAGTCACAAACCTTTCCGGGAGTCTATTCGGCCCCATTTGAATCACTGGACAGAGTAGTGAAGGGGTACTTCCAGGGAAAATCAACGCACTTTTCCCAGAAAAAGGGTGAATGAATGCCAGAGAGGGAAAAACATGAACTATATGGGAAAGGACATAGACGAAACCTTTAATTTGCAGCTTCTCCCTGAGTTATGTCAAACTTAGTTAATAACACAAATTGATCCTTGAACAACACGGGGGTGAGGAGGTTAGAAGCACCGACCTCCCACAGTCAAATATTGGTTTTATCACTTTGGACTCCCCCCAAATTTGACTACTAATAGCCTACTGTTGACCAACTGGAAGTCTTACCAGTAACATAAACAGTCCATTAACGTATTTTGTGTGTTGTATGTATTATGTCTTTATTCTTACAATAAAGTAAGCTTTAAAAATGTTAAGAAAATAATAAAGAACGATTTACATTGTTTATCGAAAAAAATTGCATATAATTAGACTCTCACAGTTCAAACTCATGTTGTTCAAGGGTCAATTGTATACAGCTTTTCCTAGCTAAAACATCCAAGCTGCTTTGTGAGTCTTTGAACTACGGGAAAAGGGAAACCCACAGCTTCTTATCAGGTCCCTCAGATTCCGGTCTCACCCTCCTAGACTATGCCTTGCATACTAGGGTTAATCTTTTCAATATCTGGCTCTAGTGATAACAACCCTAACAAAGGAACCAAGTTCTCTATCAAAGTTGAAGATTTTTAGCCTCTCATTCATGGTCTTCCATGATCTCACCCTCACTTTTTCAGTTACATTATTATACTGCATTCCTCTGTGCACACTGAGTCAGTGCTTTTTAAGTGTTTGTTACTGATCTGTTTTTTTTTTTTTTTAAAGATTTTTATTGGGGAATTGGGGGGATGGGAACAGCAAGTTGCTGTTGTTTTTGTTCTTCAGTCTAGTTGTGGAGGACGTTGCTTCACTGGCCCAAGTTGGCACCATCACTGCGCTCTTCCCGGTTGAGGCAGATCAGTCGCCGGCTTCTGGACGGCCGCTCACTGCGGCTGCTGGCCGCTCACGCTGGCTGCTGGCTACATACGGTAGCCCATGGCAACCCACTGCCACAGGGGCTGCAGCCTACGCCGTCGCCGGCGACTCATGGCAGCCCAGCTCCAGGTTGAGCTGTTGTTCAGCATCTTAGCTGTGGAGGGCAGTGTCACTGGCCCTCATATGTGGGATCCGAACCGGGGCCCTCTGGCGTACCAAGCCAGTTCTTAACCATTGCGCCACTCGGCCGGCCCTGATCTGATGTATTTTAAAATACAGTAATACCTTGGTTTGTGCACACAATTCGTTCCAGAAATAAACTACTAGTATTGCAAGACACTGCTCATTTACCAAGTTAAAACGTATTAGAAATGTTTGCTCGTCTTGTGGAACATTCGCAAACCAAGTTACTCACAATCCAAGGTTTTACCATATTAGGATGTAACTGATATTTAACATGTCATTCAAGAGATAAGAGCATTAGCTTTCATGTTACTTTTCTGGCTTCAAAAGTATAATAAAATGACTTATGAATGCTAAATTTGATCCTTAATATAATTTTCAAAAAGTCAATATTCTTTTTTTTTACAGTGGTGAAAAAACAGTTTATTAAAAGAAAAAGTACATTTCAAAGAAGGAAAAGCGGGCCTGAGCAGTAGAGAGTGGCTCAAGGGCCATTATTAGAAGAGAAAGTACACTCCAAAGAGTTTGGAGCGGGCAGAGCTAAAGAAGGAGCTCAAAAGGCCAAAAGTCAATATTCTTATTAAACTAAATTTATCCTAAAAATAAAATGGGGTAACTCTTTATGATAAAGTGTAAGAGATACAAATAACACTTTCTTAATGGCAAGTCCTGTTAGAGAACTATTTTCTCCATATCATTCATCCTTTTCCCATAAATAATTTACAATATTTAATTTCAAGTGATAAATTTCAAACACTGAGTACAGAAGTTCTAGTTTTATTTTGATACATAAATAGGCCAGCTGGATCTTTAGCTAATTTCATTTAGGCTAAATGGCTCCATTTTCTCACACTTAGCTAAAACTGATTTTTATACAAAACCAATTTACTAACTTGCTAGGGTTTTAGAATCAGTGATTTTTTTTTTTTTATTGTTGGTTACCACTGTTTTTTTTTTTTTTTAATTTATTTATTTATTGTTNTTTATTTATTGTTAGTTTCAGGTGTACAGAACAATGCAATAGTTACCCTTTTCACCCTCACAAAGTAACAACCCCCCACCCCCCATCCACTGCCCTCCCACCCCCATAGAATCAGTGATTTTTAATGAAAAAAAAAAAGAGAGGAATTATGGCATAAATGAGTGACTATTTTTAAAATAAAATATAAGCATTAGTTAAATGTACAAACATATCACTATTTTTATTTTCAGTTAAGCCAACTATGGTGTAAGCTAAAAAGTTTTTTAGACAAGATGTATATCCATTTTACACTTTCAAAACATAAAGTATAACAATATTCTCTATTGTTCTAATCCACATAATTTTATCTGAAACAATATTTATAAAACAGTTCCTGCAACAAAACCAACATTAGGAGAATTGTTTAAATTATTTTCTTAATGGTTGTAGTGGAGCTAGTTTTCCTCATAAAGTTCCTACCAGGATTTAGTACACTCTTTGGGTTGCCTAAATACAACAAGAATGTGGTATTGATAAGTAAATATTATGTATCTAAGTCAATATTATATATCAATTCAGTCAAATATTCAAGATAAAAGGATTGACTTTTGACTTAAACCTAAACCAAAAATGAATTTTGAAAATACCCTTCCAACCGCTGTTAACATACTCCTTTACATGTTCACACAGCATCTTGCAGGAACACTCAATCATCTTCTTTCTCAATATATGTCTTTGCGTTAACCCGTGCCATTTGCCTAGCCAGGTACCTGTCTCTAGCTGACATTACAGTTTCTTCATTGTTCCGCTTTGCAAACTTGTTCGCAGCCTCATCTAGTCTCTCTTGTTCTTTGCCAGTCTCTTGGCATTCCTCTGTGATTCTGTGTTTTGCTTCCAGTGATGTTTCAGAACTAGAGGGTTTCTCTGGGTTTCTTTCTTTGTCCTTTTCCATGTTTCTCTTCTTGTGGGCTCTTTCCTGGTCAAGAAACCTATCCTTTGCCCTAGAATTCGGGCTGTTTTCCTTTCTGTCTCGCTTTCTTTCTGAAAATTGAACAGTTAGGTCTCGTTTTTCTCTCTCTCTGTATTTATCACTGTCTTCATATCTTTCTTTCCTTGCTTTCACATGCTCTGCTTTTTCTTTGCTTTTCTCTTCCTTCTCTTCTTTCTCACTGTGTCGGTCATGATCATTTCGTTGTCTATCTCTTTCATGTTCTCTTGTGGGATATCGCTCCCTTTTCCCTTCTCTGTCATCTCTTCCCCTCAGTTTATCTTCTTGTTCATGCCTCTTCCAGTGGTCATCTCTCTGACTGGCCTCTCTGTGCCTATGGAAATCCCTTTCTTTTCGGTAATTACGGTCCGTGTAATAGTTCTCCTGGGCCCTGGATTGTCTCTCTTGGTGCTGATCTTCCCTTTTCTCATGTTCTCTTGACTTGGAACTTTTTGTGTGGTGTTTGGTACCATGTTCTTTTTCTTCACTAGATGACCGTGAGTGGGTTTGATGCCTGTGATGCTTGGAGTCATTCATGGAGCTCTCTGTGCCCGTTTCCCTTCTGCAGTTCACTTTATTTTTTTCCATTTCATCATCCTCACTGCTGTTATCAAAGTCACTGTCTGCATCTAGGTTTTCCTCTACTTTCACAACAGTCTGGAGAATGCATTTCTCATGTGTTCTGTTCTCTGAACTTACTTCATCGGAATAACCCCTTGGTTTCTCTTCCTTTATCCCAGACCTTCAAAAAAATAATTTAACACTAAATGCCGTATTATCAATTGTAGTAAGCAAATGAAGTATTCATATAATTAAATCAATACAACTACAATTATATATACTTTATAGTTATCCAAATGCAAAAAAAGGTGCTGATGTCTATTTACCTAGCAAACATCTGCAAACTAGCATTCTCTAACCATTCAGAATATTTTCAATATTGGTAGAAGTGAAAAAGAAAATGAGCCCTTCTGTACCGGACCACTACAACTTTCAGGCAGGGGTCTAGGCAAGGTCTTCATTTTTGCTAAGCATAGACAAAGAAAAATTGAAAAAAGTAAGATATATTCTGGATCTTAGTAGTTATTTTCACAACATGAAGCTCAAGTTGTGGCTCTTAGTTCAATTTTTATTTTTCTTTCTAAAAAATTTTAAGGAAAGTCCTGCAAAAAGATGACATTTTTTCACAGCAAAATGGTAACAAAATCTAACTCTAAGTATCACTAAATAAACTCTCTTATGATTAAAAAGGCATCAGTATCCTGATATACCCCCTGGCGCTTATTACAACAAAATGGAAATATGTAAATATATTCATTCACCTATTACAATCAGTAACACTATAAATGCTTGTATCATCTACATTTTCCCAGCTGATAAGTGTGGTTAATTTATTTACATTACTCACACATTCATTCTTACTAATCGCACTAATAGAGCAGTTAACTATGGTTCTCTAGGAATTGCTAGCAGAACAATAGCTATGTCTTGGCTAATGTACTCACTAATAATTAGGAATTCTATTAGACTCTGAGAAGTGCAACTATTCATGATGTTATGAAGTATCATGGCTGGCCTCACCACCATTCCAGATTAAAGTCTAACAGAAAAACTTATTTTCTATTCAAGATCTCAACCTCAAATATACACAGACTCATAATTCTCATCAAATTTGTAATAAAAAACTAGCAGGTGGAGGGTGGGGTACAAAGTATAAACCTACCGTATTTGCCGGCGTATAAGACGATTTTTTGGCCCTGAAAAATATGCCACCAAGTGGGGGGTCGTCTTATACGCCAGGTACACTTCAGATAGACTACCCATAGTGCTTGCCCCGTGCCATAGTGGCCTCCCGATGCCCGCCCACTTCATTCCACATACCGTTCAGGTATCAGCAGCGCTGCTGGGTGTATGCTCGGCTGTGTGCGATTTTGCGAGTGTGGTAAATTCGGGTTACCGTATATTTCTTTACATATACATTGAAGATTCGCGATTTTGCGCTATCATGGTGCCTGTTAGAATGTTGAAGAGCTCGCACTTGTGCACTAGTGAGGTCCCAGGGAGATGCTGATGCAAGGGTGGACCAGACTGCTATAGTGACAGGGCGGGCAAACAGGGAGCAGGGACCAATCAAATCAGGCTTTGTATACAGCCAACAGCCAACCACAATACTGCACCATTGTACAGTACAGCATAGAAAATGTCGACCAGTCAAACCCCTATCATCCCTATCATGGCACCAGCCAAAAGAAAGAAGTATGATGCAAATTTTAAACTGAAAGTTATAAACTTTGCTAAGGAAAATAATAATTGTGCTGCTGCAAGACAATATGGAGTAACAGAAAAGATGGTTCGGGACTGGAAATCAAATGAGAAAGCATTAAAGAGTATGCCGAGGGGTAAGTGTGCATTAAGAAGAGGCACCCCACACTGGCCAGAACTCGAAAAACATGTAGCAGACATGGTGGCTCAACATCGCCAAAACGGTTATGTGGTGACACGAAATACAATACGCTTGTTTGCACTTCAGTGGGCCAAATCAAATCTGATATTGTTTTACCTTTTATTTGGTGTGTGGAAGGTGTGCAGAAGAGGGGGTAGTCTTATACGGCGAGTATATAACGAACTCTGTATTTTGAGTGGAAATGTTAGGGGGTCGTCTTATACGCCGGCAAATACGGTAATTCCCTCTCTTCACTCTTAATTCCACTCTCTCCCTTTTCCCGAGCAACAGACTCAGATCCTCTTATCTGAATGTTTCTGTTCCTCAAAAAAGTTTACTTAAATACAAGTTAGGAAAAATTCTCCCTTTTACCTTCAACTATATACTTATGGCATAATCATTTCACCATTCCAATTTAATACCTTATCATTTTATTAAAAAATCCTCCAATCCTTCCTTTCCAGACCAGTACTAATCGAAATGTCTGCAGAAATGATAATGTCCATATATGTGCTGTCTGATATGATAGCCACTAGCCAAATGTGGCAAGTGAGTACTTGAGATGTGGCCACTGTTACCAAAATTTTATATTTAATATCAAACAGCCACAAATTTCTAGCCCCTGACATGTGAATCTTGCCTTTAGTGGAGGATGGGTCCTATTTATGAAAATAACCCACATCTCTTTTTATATACTACCTAAACATGCATACAGGATTACTGCAGAATAAAAATTATCTTGAACTTAATCTGCAGGTTTTTAAATTAAGAAACTGTAAATCCTTACCCATTCATTTCAATTAGGTCAGGTTTGGCTGACAAAACAACATGCAATCCTCAATCTTTTAGAGGGTTAAAATGATCCCATAATCACACATCATGACAGTATCTTTCTTCTAAATGTTCCATATGCCACGTCTCACCTGGCTTCACGAAAGCTGCAGGTAGGTACTTCCTCTTCACCAACTGCTTGATTTAATAGGTGCCTGTAAAATCCACTGAGATCTTTCTGCTTGGTTACATCCAAACGTGCTAAGAGGGAAAGCAAAAGTAAGAATATGTTCAACAAAGCAAAAATGCAGTTCAGTTTTACAGATATAGGAGTATAAAGCATACACAGGATGTAAACTACTGTCTAGATCAGTGCAGGCAAACTAAAGCCTGTAGGTCTATCTTTCTAAATCAACTTTTATTGGAACTGAGCCCTTGTTCATTTGTTTATGTATTGTCTAGGGCTGCTTTTGCGATACAAAGGCAGAGCCGAGTAGTTGCAAACAGAGATTATACGGTACACAGAGCCTAAAATGTTTATTATGTAGTCCTTATAGAAAGTTTATTGACTGGTGCTCTAGATGACACAGTACATGGTTAGACCAACTCTTACAGATTTGGTTTTCTTCCACTTCAAGCTGATGAGCATTTGCCAATTAAGCTATTTGTAAGTACGTATTTTATTTAGATCCTGAAAAATGATCACGAGTAGAAAGCACTGAAGGCACTATATGATATTCTTTGGCCTCTGCACATCTTTGTTCTTTCTTGAACTAATGTTACTGTTTTTCTAAATACCCAGTTGATTCTCCTCTAGTGATATTCCTCTAGTTTTCTCATCCCAAAAAATGTAACTAGGATTTAAATCTTGGTTTGTATTGCTTCTGACAAACGTCATGGTATTATGCCTTGTAATCAATGTTTCTACATTTGGAATCATTTTCCAAGGCAATGACTTGTAATGACCATAGGTTTAAGCAACAAAATGAGATGTAAGTGAAAAGTTCAGAAGTAACAGTTACTAGGAGTGCAGCTGTGTTTTCAGTTAAAATCTCCTCTGTTTTATAATACTACATAATATCATACCTTGTACCTTGAATTCATATACATGAATTATAACCACAATATTATAACCTAAAAGTCCCGTGACAGAGCAAATGGCTAACCACAGGGCAGCTTTTTGCTGCATGTCTTCTTCTACCCTCTCCCTCTTCCATTTCACCTTCAAGTGCGGCAGCTCTCTTTTCTCGTTCCTCCTCTTCAGCTCTCTCTTGCAGTTTTTTCTTATAAGCAGATGTCACAAATGACTCTTTATCATCAAATTCTCCCTTTTCCATTTCTCGTTCTCTCTGTATTTTCTTTTCCATTCTTTTTTCCTGTTCCTTTTTTCTGATCTCAACTGCTTTTAGTAAGTTGTGAATATACTTGGGCTAGATAAGAAAATAATATTAGGAGTCAAGGTAATTATTCATATTCTATTTTTTATCATGAATTCATTAAGATAGAAATATCCAAATAGGTAGAATTGTCATCTTCTCAAAAGTCAATATGAATTTACTAGCAAGATTAAAACTAAATTTTTTTTCAAAAATGTAAGTGGAAAGACCAAAATTATTCAAAGTGTTATTTTACTATATTTTTTAAATCTCAAAAGTAATAAGTAATTTCCCCCGATTTTCTTACCCTTTTTAATGCTATATTCTTACTGCTTCTTCAACAGATACATGAATCGAAAAGGTTCCTACTAGTTTTTCACATTAGTTAAAACATGATTATTTAAAATAGTAGATTTAATATAATTTTACACCACCACTTTATTTGTAGATACTGTAAGATGTAAAGATCATTAAAAATCAGTTTGCACTTGTGAAAGAATAAGAGTGACAGAAAATTTGAACTTACTCCAATTCTTCCAGCCCTCAAATTTTTTTCAAACTAAAAATCTGTTCATGGTATGTATAGCTGATTCAGTTACCAGGCAGGAAGTAATAAAAAATGAGGATGATACAACACAAAGGTGAGCAAGAGCAGGGCAGAGACTTTCTAAGAAAAAATTTTCAAACAATTATTTGCAAAGGTTTTAAAGTAAAAAACAAAACTTGCAAACTGGTAAGATAATTCACTTGTTCCTGCTGTAATACTAAATGTAAAGCTTCCTGGGTTCTAAATCAAATCTGTAATAACTGGAACTAGGGGCTCTTCACACTTCAGATACCTAAAAGCCTTTTCTCAGATCATCTTCATGTTGAAATAAATTAAGACACAAAATGCAGGTCAAGGTCAAAGAAAGTTTGTATTTTCAGCTACAAACCTTTCGGTCCTTTCCCAAGAGTAATTTGGGATTATTTTCTTCCTTTTTTTTCTGCATTTCATCATAAATACTGTCATATTCGTATACAGTAGAGTCTTCTGCAAGCGCCTTCTGGATTTCCAATTTGGTCTTAAAAAAAAAAATTAAACAATGTTTCAAAAAAGAGCCAGTGAACAGATAACCACAAAAAAATCTAAGGAATTTCTTGAGAAAGGATCAGAAATATATAAAATTAAGCACATTTTAAGACAAAAAATATGAACATCAATTCTGGAGCCAGGCTGCCTGGGTTTGAATCCTGGTTCTATACTTACTAGCTACTTTGGCAAATTTGTTTAATCTTTTTTTGTGTTTCAGTTCTCATCTAAAAAAAATGAGAATTGTTATCTATGTTCCAAGTTGTTGTGATCATTAAATAACTTAATAAACTTAAAATACTTAGAGCCTGACAGAAAGTAATTGTTCAATAAACATTAACTATTATTATTCATTTGTACATAAATAGAAGTATTCACATCAAAAGGTCCAAGGTATGACTTAGAAACATCTAACCTTGGTTATGAGATACCTATATTATATATTATATCATTTTTAATTTAGTTACCAAATAGAATGTTCAGTTCCTAAATGGTAGGAAATACTTTTTAAAAAGCTCCCAACATAACAGAAAAGTGGGGACATTCTGTAATTAAAATTTTTTGTAATTTAATTATATAAAGTCCTCTGCCTTTTTTCATCATGTTCCTTCTATCTTAAATGCTTTTCCTTCTGCTTTCAGACCATCAAAATCTTACTTAGCACTTCAGAGCTAAACTCAAACTCTACCTCTTAAATGAGGCATCTCTGAGGACTTTTACCTCCCATGATCTTTCTTTCTTTCTTTTTTTTTTTTAAGATTTTTTTATTGGGGAATTGGGGGATGGGGAACAGACAAGTTGCTATTCTTTTGTTGTGGAGAATGTTGCTTCACTGGCCCAAGTTGGCACCATCATTGTACTCTTCCCAGGCGAGGCAGATCAGTCACCGGCTTCTGGATGGCCGCTCACTGAGGCTGCTGGCCGCTCACGCTGCTGCTGGCTACACACGGTAGCCCATGGCAACCCACTGCAGCAGGGGCTGCAGCCTACGCCGTCGCCGGTGACTCACAGCAGCCCAGCTCCAGGTTGAGCTGTTGTTCAGCATCTTAGCTGTAGGGGGCAGTGTCACTGGCCCTCATATGTGGGATCCGAACCAGGGCCCTCTGGCGTCCTAAGCCAGTTCTTAACCAACGCGCCACTCGGCCGGCCGATGATCTTTCTTTCTGATGGCACATTCTATACTGCAATATTTTAGCTCTTAATGATACGCTTGATGATACTGCTTTCTAGTTGTTTCACAAATCTTAGTCTGTTGCGCCAGCTTGTAAGTTCCTGAGATCACCCATTTTTCCTTTTTCTTTAATTGTTACATTGCCTACTGCAATGTGGAACCTAAGAGGGATCCTTTTCAAGTGAAAGGGTGATATTATAATTATTCAAAGAATTGACTTGATATTCTCAGGTTTTTGCATAGCAACAATTAAGAATTGTTGCTGGAATGGGGCCGGCCGAGTGGCTCAGTTGGTTAAGAGCTCGCTCAAGAGTTTGAGCTCTGAGCAACTGTGGTTCGATTCCCATCCTGAGCTGAGCTGCCACTGAGCTGCCAATAGATGGCTCAACTAAAAAAACCAAAACCAAAACAAACAGAAAAAGACTCTGGAATGATATACACGCTAACTTAAAAACGTTATGAAATATTAAGACAAAAATTTTAAAAAATTTTCCTCCTTTTCAACCTTTACTTTAACCTTAGAAAAACAATGATTCTTCTGCCTACATGGTGAATTAGCACTGCTGCTCCCGCCTCAAAAACCAACCTGGAGAACTCAAAGAGGGGAACATGGAATTTAAGAAATAATAACCACCATGACAACAAAAAGCAAGGGAAAAGGGGCAGTGAGGCTGTTCTAAATTGATAACATGCCTTTGTACTGTTGCGGGAGTGGAAGGAGAGCACTTGTGTAGAAACAAGTTACCGTATTTCCCCATATATAAGACGCTCCCATGTATAAGACGCACCTTAATTTGGGGGCCCAAAATTTGAAAAAAAGTGTATTACATAAAGTTATTGAACTCAAGTTTTATTCATCATAAAATTCATACAACTCCTCATCACTGTCAAAACTCCCAACCATTAGTTTGTCCTCATCTGTGTCTGATGACGAATCACTGTCTTCATATATTGCCTTGTTTTCAGTTCTATCTATGGCATTTGAAATGCCACGCTTCTTAAATGACTTGACAATGATCTACAACCACTGTATAAGACGCGCCCAGTTTTTAGACCCCAAATTTTTCGAAAAAGGGTGCGTCTTATACATGGGGAAATATGGTATTAACTTTAGTCTCAAAATACATAAAGCAAAACACTGAACAGAAATCTATGGAAAAACAGACAAGTCCATACCCATAGTAGGGGATTTTAACATATGTCTCAGGAAATCAATAGAACAAACAAAAAAAATTAGTATGAATATTTATGGATAACACAATTGACCCAATGGAAACATAGAACATTTTTCAAGCACAGAAGCAGTATTTATAAAAACTATTTATTGGACCATAAAGTTAATCTCAACGCATTTTAAAGATATGAAACAATACAATGCATGATCCTGGAACACAAAGAAATTATGTTAAAAATCAATAACAAAAAAATCCCTATATGTTTAGAAAAATCAATCATAATGGAAATTAGAAAATATCTGGAACTGAATAACAAAAATACTACTTACCAAATTTGTGAGATGCAGCGATCAGTGTTTAGAGGAAAATGTATAGCTTTAAGTATATAAATTAGAAAAGAAAAAGGGCAAAAAAGCAGAGCTATGCACTCATGTCAAAAACTCAGGAAAATAACAAAATAAACCCAAAGAAAGCAGAATGAAGAAAACACTCATTTGTGAGGCAGAAATTAATGAAGTAGAAACAAACTTATAAAACATATTTATTATTAGCTCCTTAAGACCCATCAAACCTTAGAATTGTCAGAGTTTTATATTTTTTTCAATCTGGATAATTACAGTGAAGGATGAGAAAAATTACAGGCTAACCTCACTTGTGATGCAAAACTCCTCAATACGCATACAAAAATCCTTAATCAAATTTTAGTAAACCAAATGCAATGATATATAAAAAGGATAATACCTTATGCCTATCTTGGGTATAACACTTATGTGAAGTTATGATTGATTTTTCTCAAGTTGAATTGACCTTATTTTATTGGTATAAATTCAACATGGTCATAAAAAGTATTATCTTTTCTATATAATTTACTCATAATTTAAACAAATAATAAACAAAACCTCAAATCAAGATCAGAAGGAACTTCCTTGACAATAGATATCTACCAAAGACCTACAGCAAATATTTAATGATGACATATCAAGTTTATCCAATGAGACAGGGAATAACATGTCATCACTTGAGGTTCAAATAAAAGAATAAAAAAAAGAAAAAAAAAGTGGTCTATTAGATAAAGTACACCATTTCTAAGAGTATTTTCTCTTAGATTTAATAAATGCAATCTAGTATTCTTCAAGATAAAAGTTTGGAATTAAAGCAGAAGATAAGAGCTGAAGCATCCAAGTGGAAAATAAGGTGAAAAGTAGGTAGTATAGATAGAAGATCAAAGCAGCGGTAAACAGGTTAGAGGTACTAGAAGAACTGCAGCAGTATTCCCAGTTTCTAAGCAAGCTATGAAAAAGTCCCACTAAATAGAAAAAGTGGCTGTGAACAAGCCTGAGTGAAGAATGAAATTAGATCTGGAATTTATGTTATGTGATCATGAAAAGGCAGCACAAAAATGTCAAAAGAACACTAGAAAACAAGACACCTACATGACCCTGGAGAAGTTACCAGACTCTCTCAAACGAATTCTCCCATCTATGCAGTGAAAATGTTGAACTCGATGGTCTCTCTAAAATTCTACTGAATTCTAAAATTTGGATTCAAAGCACTTCAGTATTTATGTTAAAGAATCACAGTTTAATGATTTTATGTGTGTATTAAATCATTGTGAGGCTGCAGAGTTACACAATATACTACACTAGGAAACTAAGATATTATCTTAAAATAACTAAATAACAGTACATAATTCTGTGTCTATTCCCCAGGGAGGCAGTAAAAGCACAGAAGCTAAAATTTCACTGTCTGTCTTTGAACATACCTCATGAAAGTCACATAAATCCTTTTTGCCTTCATTTCCTCAATTACAAAATGGGGATTATGAGAGTATCTATCTCATAGGATTGTGGTAAGAATTAAAATAATTCTTAGGAAGTAGTTGCTATAATGTCTGGCACACATTTAGAAAGTACTTAACAAATTCATCCTTATGCTAAATTCTAGTTAGAAAATGGACAAGTAGGTGCCAAAAATTACAGAAAATGTGGAGGGGAAAAGAATTAAAACTGGAAAATAAAAAAGGTACTGTGTCATTGTTTAATTTCATTATGTTCCACAGCAGCCAAATCTAAGATACACTGGTGTAATAGTAGCTAATTACTTCTGTAATTAGCTGTGTGATCATGAGTGGTAACTTATCCTTTTGAAGTTTCGGATTTCTTAATCAGGACCATGAAAAGGTTTGTGAGAATTTTTAAAAAGATAATGTATGTATACAAAAAGAGCTTGTAAATATATAAAATACTATATAAATATAAGGTGCTAGCAAGTCTACTAAATATTATCTGAAATTCCCCTTTCTTGGTACATGAATTTCAAATAATTATGGAATTGAGCAATCACTCTGGTTGTGAAGAATTTTTTTTAACAAGCAAGCTCACTAGCAGGAATTAATAAACCATATAATCCACTGTCAGACTACTCAGTCATCTAAAAGCAGAAATGAGTTTAATCTACAATAGAGCAATAAAGAGCCAATTCTTCACTGTGTTTTTTCCTTTAAAATATATACAGGGAACCAGAAATCCATATAAATCAAGAAACACCTTACACATTATCAAAAAAAACAAGGGTCAAGATAAAATTATTTCTTTATACACACCTATTTTGTTTAGTCTCTGCACCTAGCTACCAAAACTAATACTTAAAAATATGAACTGAAATACCAAATGCATTTAACTCACTCTTCCACCTTACCTGTTTCATGGCTTGCTTTTTAGCAGCTTCCCTCTGAAGGGTTTCACTCACGGAGGTCTATGACACAGAAAAATGCTGTCATTGTTTAACACTTCTTTTCCAATATTCTCATTGGCAACTGGTTCCATACTTATAGTTAAAAATGGAAACATAATATTATAAATTAAATTAACATTTTCAAGGTCTTTTCCCTCAATTTTTGGAAACAAATGAATTTTCATTGTAAATCATCAGATTAAGCTGTAAGGTGTAAAAGAAAACAGAATAGTACAGTACAAAATGAGGTAACATGGGTTTTTAGTCCCACCTTCACCACTAAGTCATTCAACCTCTATGGATTTCAATTTGCTTTGTGCGCTCATGTGAAAGTGTGTGTGTGTGTGTGTGTGTGTGTGTGTGTGTGTGTGTGAGTGTGCATGTATTAGGTGAGGAAGGATTGGTCCCTTCCAACACTAAAATGGTATGATTCCCAGCAACAAAAAGCACATTATTTTAATATCCACCACTGAATAGAGTATATCAAGCCCTTAGTATATGCTTAAGGCTTATGGGCAGCAAGAACTATCAGAGGTTATAACCATTCAATAAATATGTACTGAAATGCCCACCATATCAAGCATTGTTCTTGCTCCTGAAGATAGCAGAAAAACAAGAACAGTCTTTGTCCTTGAGAGATAAATGATCTGCAAGGGAAGACAAACAACTAAAGACATAATTATATTGGGTTGTCGGAAAAGTCATGACGTATTTTTTTCTGTTTTTCGTTGCAAAAATGTGTCATGACTTTTCCGACAACCCAATAATACAAATGTGATAAGCAATATAATAAAGCGATTTTAAAAAGGGGGGCTGTGGGAGAACAGAGTAGAAGAAAACTAAATGTATGAGGAATCAAGAAAGCCTTCCTAAAAGTGGTATGGCATTAGACCTGAATCAAAAATAATTTAAGAGATGGCAAGGAGTATGAGAAGTAGTAACCACATGGGCAAAAGTAAAGACTTACACCTAAGAAAAAATATATAATGAGAATATTGAAGTAAACATAGTTCCTTAAAAGTATAAGGCTTTGTAAACATACTAACCAACACTAAAACGTATGCTTTAAAAGGGTGAATGTTATGGTGTGTGAATTATCTTTAAAATAAATAAATAAAGCTACTGATAAATTTATTTTTAATTAAAAATATAAGCCTCAGTCCTAGGACTATATAGTTCTCCAGATTATTGCTGTTTTAGCTGTATAGTATCAACTGGTGCTTCCTTTGCTTTTCATGGCAACAAACAGAACAAAATAAACAAACCTAATTCTAGTTTCCTATGACCATGGAGACAAAGTTAATACACAAAGGCCATACAAGTAATAGAACACTTACTTAATAAATTAAAACAAGTGTACAGGCAAAGAACTGAGGACATTTTAGATAGTAAATTGACTCCAATTAGAGGAAAAGATGTTGATAACAAAAAATAGTAATAGTAGCTAACATTTATAGAGCCAGGTACTATGCTAACCTGTCATGTGATATGACATGTTTTTCACTAATCAATTTTAAACATTAAAATATTAAATATGCTAATAAGCAGCTCATGAAATTCTTCCTAACATATTTTTATGTCTCAGTCTTTCTAAATCGTGTAAATTTATTTTTCTTGATCACTGAGTTAGCAATATCCTCAAACTTTTACTTTTATTATTTTTCCTCTCTCTCCTCCAGTCTGTCACAGTTCACCTGCTGTCACTTTAAAACTGGTTGCTTCAACCTACACTACTTAATTTGGAAAAATAAAACATAAGGCTATTACTTTTTAGACTTTTAAAATATAGAATAAGCAGACTGGGAAGGGCTTTTCCAATATAAAGTATATGTATTTTGAGACATCTCAAGAGGCTTTTTTCCATGTTTATAGCTGTTTAGAAGGATTAAGTCTGACCTTTGAAAAACATCAGATGTGATTATTTATAGGGTGATAACATAATAGAAGGAGTACAATAATTTTATATATCCTATTCACAGACTTACACCCGTGTAATTTCAATAGCATCACTGGATAAAGAGGTAACTATGAACCAAAGCTGAAATAGTCAGGAAGGATTATCTCCTTCTGAAGCTCATCTGATTCTCAGTTTTCTAGCTAAAGAAACTCTGACAATACTATTAAAGGTGATGACTAAAATGCCAACAACTTGTTTAAACACATGCAAAAAGTTAAAAATGAGGAGTAGCAGTAAAACTTTCAGTTGTTTCTGTAAGAGTGATCCTACATAAAAAAATCAATAAATGTATTAAATAATATTTTTAAATCTTCCATATAATAAACATAAGAAATTGTAGTCTAGATCCATACTGGAGATAAAAATAACTAGTAAAACTAACAAAGCAGGATCAATAAGATTTTAAAGATCAAGTCTTTCCAAGTTTTTAGAGATATCCTTTAATTAAAATACCAATATAGATTTTAAGACTCAACTTTTAATTTAATCTGGTTTCCATAAAAAGGAAGGTTACGTGAGAGAAGAAAAAATGACAAAGCAGATCCTCCTGCTAAGTCAGGGAAGGCTTCACCTTATTGAACTCAGCAAAAGATGAAACAGATTCATAAATATGCCTTATCAATAAAAAAAATAAAAAAAGTACCAACATATCAGCCTCTAACTTTAGATTCTCTATACAGTATGGTACAAGGAGGAAGTACAGAATAAAGGTCAGAGTGAAGGCTCTGGAATCTGACTGAGTTTCAATCTGTCCCCTCTCTATTACTAGGTGTGTTATTCCATCTAGTATATTACTCATCTATATAATAGTACCTAAAGGTTGTTCTAAGGATTAAATGAAATAATATGTTAAAAAGTGCTTAGCAAGTATCTGGTTCAAAGGGCTCAATTAAGGCTTAGCCATCATTATTACCATTATTATTACCATGCTCATATTTAAGAACACGGGGCTTGAAGAAATGCTTATATTTAAACAAATTAAAATTAAGTTATAGGAAAAGAGTAGCTATAGGTCCCCCCCCCCCCCCCGCTTGGAGTATTACACTTAAACCAAAGTGTTCACCAGAAAAGTATGTAAACTATGTTCCACTTTATATTTATCAGTGTACTTAATAAAATATAAGATTGGTATTTATTTGAAGTTGTATATTCAATTTGCATCTATAGAAACAGGAAAACCTATTCTGTTAAATATTTAAAAGACTGTACATGCCTTCTTTTAAAATTCCTTAAGGTTTCATATTCAGTAACTCAATAAATAGGAAAATGGAAGATGCATACGTTTGAATCCTTCACTAGCTATAGGAGTTATGGCATAGCTAGAAATGGGTTTCCTAGAACCGACAGTGGCTTTACCAGGAACTACTTATAAAATGCAATGTCCCAAAGCATAAGTAGATTAGAAAGAACTCTTCTTTGAGCGAGTCCTCTGCTATACTGCTATAGTAATATCTGGATGGTGGGCCTTGATAGCAAGGAAAGGTCAACTGAATAGACATCTGACTTTAATAACTGCTTTGGTTTGGGGTGGGAGTTCTTGTTAAAGACGTATATTTTTTAAACTTTATTTTGAAATAATTATTTATAAATTCACAGGAAGTTGTAAAGAAATGTACAGGAAGTCCTTCACCCAGCCTCCCCCAATGTGAACATCTTGCATAACTGGAATACAATATCAACACCAGGAACTAGATATCCGTACAAACCACAAAGCTTATTCATATTTACCAGTTATACATTCACACATTTGTGTATGTATACAGCTCTATACTATTTTATTACATGTATAGCTTTCTGTAACTACCACCACAATCAAGGTACTTAATTGTACCATCACTACAATATTCCTTTGTGCTAATCCTTTATAGCCATAATCCACCTTTTCTCTCCCATCCTTAATCCCTGGCAACCACTAATCTATTCTCTATCTCTATAATTATTAGTTACTTCATGAAAGCTAAATAAATGGAATCATTTTGAGATTAACTTTTTTTCACTAAGCATTATTTTAAATAAATGTATTTAATGAATTACAAGACACTTCACTTCTTGCCACAAAATATTCTAGCCTACAAGTGACCTAAGAAAAAATAGCTGCTGAAAAGATTATTAAGGTTGAATGTGACCAAATCACACAATACAGTCATTAACAAATTACTTTCAAAATTAGCAGGCAGGCAGTTATTCCATTTTACGTCTGAAGACCAGATCACAGAATAATACAAGAAAGTATTCATTAATGGTGCCTTCAAATAAAACCACAAATTATCTTTAGTTTTAAATTTAGGAAGACAAAAGTTACTCCCTGTAAGAGTATTTATCTTAAAGAAAAAAATATTCAATTTATAAATCAGTTCAAATGCAAACATTCAGATTGTCCTAAAAGTATAAAAACGGCTATTGTACCACATTGATCTTTCAAAATAGGTTTTCTATAAAAAATCTCAAGGAAATACCTTTAAAAAACATGTAGTAGTAGTTACTCACAAATGTTTCAACTTAATTCAACAAACATGTTCTGAGACCCTACTATGTGTTATAGCACTAAGAGTGGGGAAGGAGCCATATTTGGTCAACATCTTAATTTTTTATGTGTAATTTATGAGTCGGTAGGTTCCTATTAGCTTCAATTGCAAATAAAAAGTGGACGTGAGGAAAAAGAATATAAAATGCCTGGTACATTTTATACATACTAATAATATATAACAACCCCTCTCTACACACACACAAACACACACACACACAAAATTATAAAGATAAAGATGTGGTCGAGTACAGGCACCATAAATTGCAAATTTAAGAAAAACTCTACAACCGAATTTTCTACTACCTCCTTGTTCTGTGTAGACAACACAAAAATTTTAATCAATCTAATGTCTGTTTCACTGCATTACAGTCAGATAGCTGACTAAAAAAAGAGACGATTTTCAAAACCTCTGCAGTTAGCTCAGATTAATAGAAGAGAAAGTACATGATTGTGCACCTTTCTTACATCACTATACATGTTTAGATGGGCTGCTTCCCGGATTGTGATAACTACCAAAAGAGAAATAGTTCTGTATGTATTACTGGAACTCCTTCACCAATACACACAATATAGTCTAATGACACTGAGAAAAAATTATAGATACTGGACCATTATTTATATTATTAAGTTACCTTTCTTTAGTCATAAAATTTTTTTAATTAAAAATTAAGTTCCAGGGGCCGGCCGAGTGGCACGATGGTTGAGAACTCGCTTGGGATGCCGGAGGGCCCCGGTTCGGATCCCACATATGAGGGCCGGTGACACTGCCCTCCACAGCTGGGGTGCTGGGCGACAGCTCAACCTGGAGCTGGGTTGCCGTGGGTCGCCGGCGACGGCGTGGGCTGCAGTCCCTGTGGCGGTGGGTTGCCATGGGCTGCCGTGTGTGGCCAGCAGCCAGCGTGAGCGGCCAGCAGCCAGCGTGAGCGGCCAGCAGCCGCAGTGAGCGGCCGTCCAGAGGCCGGCGACTGATCTGCCTCGCCCGGGAAGAGCGCAATGATGGTGCCAACTTGGGCCAGTGAAGCAACGTCCTCCACAACTAGATTGAGGAGCAAGACGACGGCAACTTGTCTGTTCCCCTTCCCCCAGTTCCCCAGCACTGTTCCCATTCCCCCAATTCCCCCAATAAAAATCTTTAAAAAAAAAAAATTAAGTTCCAAATTTCTTTTTCTTTGCAGAAATTATTCCATAACTAATAAATCACAAAGGGGAAAAAAAATCACATGGGCTTCCTTCTCAACTAAGAGATTTAACTATCCATTTATCCAAAATAACGCTCAGCTAAAGAAAAAACAGTTCAAGACTTAATCCTTCTTCAAATGGCTTATGGGCACAATTTGCTGTTGTACTCTAAAAAGTTAGAAATGAAAGCTTCCTGTTCTTTTTTTTTTTAAACTTAGCAACAGATCATTTATTTAAAAGATCCTACAACTCAGTAATCTCTATTATGGGTTTTATTTGTCCATATTCACATGACTCTTTTCTAAGTACAAAGCCTGTTTAAGAGTTGTGAAAAATACAGAAACTTTTTATAAGCTCACATAGAAAAAATAGACATGACTATGCACAAAAGGATTTAGAAAAAAGAAAATATAAATGTCCATTAACTATATGAAAAAGTGTTCAATGTTGCCAGCTAAAGAGATGAAAGGTACTGTGATATTCACTGTATTATACAGTGGGATACCTATTCACATTAGTGAAAAACTTGAAGCAACCAAATTTTCAACATCAGACAATCCAGAACCAAAAATCTTGAGCAGCTCTGTACAACAGAACTTTCTGAAATAACTAAAATATTTAGTTATATATGGTAGTCACTAGTCACATTTGGCTATTGAGCATGTGACATGTGACTAGTGTGACTGAAGAACTAATTTTTAAATTTTATTTATGTTTAAAATCAAGTCTTTATGACACAGTGGCTATCATATTAGCACAGATCTAGAGCAGAAGTCAGCAAACTCTCTTTATGGACCAGATGGTGACTATTTCACAATGAGGTATCACTTCACACCTGTTAGAATGGCTGCCAGCAAAATGATAAGAAACTAGACGAGAAAGTGGTGGAGAGGATGCAGAGAAAATGAAACCCTCATACACTGTTGGTGAATGTAAGTTAGTACGGCCACCATGGAAAACAGTATGGAAGAGTTCTCAAAAAATTAAGAACATATGATCCAACTATTCCACTTCTGGGTATTTAGCCAAAGAATACAGGTGTGCATATATATCAAATATCTAATTCGAAAAGATATATGCACACTATGTTCACTGCAGTATTATTTACAATAACCAAGATAT
Organism: Hipposideros armiger; assembly: GCF_001890085.2. Classification (NCBI taxonomy): domain Eukaryota; kingdom Metazoa; phylum Chordata; class Mammalia; order Chiroptera; family Hipposideridae; genus Hipposideros; species Hipposideros armiger. The sequence continues at coordinate 608,125 of NW_017731491.1, read as the reverse complement.
GGAAACAACCTAAGTGTCCATCAACAGATGAATGGATAAAGTACGTGTGGTGCGGTACACACACACACACACACACACACACACTGAACGCTATTCATTCTGCCATTTGTGACAACATGGATGTTGAGGGTATTATGCTAAGTAAACTAAGTCAGATGGGAAAAGACAAATATTGTATAATTTCACTAACATGTGGAATATAAAACAAAAGAACCAACAAACAACAACAAAAATATATGAACCCAGAGGCAAACAACAGATGGGTGGTTACCAGAGGGAAAGGGGAGTGGTGGGAGGGCAAAACAAAAAAAGGGGTCTGTTGTATGGTGACAGAAACTAGACTTCTGGTGGTGAGCTCAATGTAGTATATATACATGTCAAATATAATGTTGCACACCTGAAACTTATATGGTGTTATAAACCAAACTTATTATCTCAAATAAAAAATTTTCTTTTAAGTTATTGAAGAAGTGCACATAATACTCTTTTCCATATTTGATTGGCAAAATTAGTCACATGGCCTCAATTAGCTAATTGATAAAGTAGAAAATGTAATCTCTTAACTGAGCAGCCATGTGTCCGGCTTAGACTGTTACTACAGAAGGGAAGAACAGATTTTGCTGACTGATTAACAGTCTTTACCAGAGGGATCACAAAAAAATATAGCAGACTAGATTTTCAGTGTCTAAAACCAACAATGAGTTAATATCTAAACTATATATGGGACTCTTATAAATCATAAAAAAGAAAATAGAAAAGAGGGCAGTAGATATAAATGAAAAATTTAGAGGAGGTTAATAAGGAATGACTAGTAAATACACGAAGAAATACTCAAGTCCATTAATATTCAATGAAATGCAAAGTAAAACAAAGAATAGAAAATACTATGAAGAGTTGATAAGATGAAGAACAGTGACCTCCAATGGAATGTAAACTGGTATAATCATTCCAGAAAGCAATCAAGCAGTACTTGGTGAAATAATGTATTTACATGCTCCCTGACTCAGAAGTCCCATTTCTGGATATATACCCCTAAAGAAACTCTTTGGTTTCTATTTTGGACATGTCCGAGAATTTTTTTTTTTTTTAAGATTTTTATTGGGGAATTGGGGGAAGGGGAACAGACAAGTTGCTGTTGTTTTGTTCTTCAGTCTAGTTGTGGAGGGCGTTGCTTCACTGGCCCAAGTTGGCACCATCATTGCGCTCTTCCCTGGCGAGGCAGATCAGTCGCCGGCTTCTGGAGGGCCGCTCACTGCGGCTGCTGGCCGCTCACGCTGGCTGCTGGCTACACACGGTACCCATGGCAACCCACTGCCACAGGGCAACCCACTGCCACAGGGACTGCAGCCTACGCCATCGCCAGCGACTCACGGCAGCCCAGCTCCAGGTTGAGCTGTTGTTCAGCATTTTAGCTGTAGAGGGCAGTGTCACTGGCCCTCATATGTGGGATCCGAACCGGGGCCCTCTGGCATCCCAAGCGAGTTCTTAACCATCGCGCCACTCGGCCGGCCCCGAGAATGTTTTTTACAGCGGTGTTGTGAAAGCAGGGAATGGAAGGTAACTCACATGCTCTGAGGGAATGGGATAAAATGCAATGGATGTATACGCTGCAGTCAGAATCACGTAGTGTTGACTGAATAAAAAAGTGACATCTGTAACTCAATATTTATGTATATATAACACATACACTCTCAAAACAACACAATATAAAAGGATACCTCCATATTTAACCATATATATCAAACACATCAGAGTGTGTTTAAAGGGGCATGGGATAGGAGATCAGGGACAAAGAGTAAAACGAATAAAACGAGAACCTTGTGCACGCTAATAATGTGAACGCGCCCTGAAATGAGAAGTATGACTAACAATTCTCTGTATGTTTCAAAAAAGTTTACTGCATGTGTAACAGTTCTTTCCATTGACATAGAGGCGTCGCAGTTCCAGAAAGAAGACAGACACACACTGGCAGAGGCTCACACACAAAGACAGATATGAAACATGGCATGAACGATGCAGTTCTGAAACAACAATTTTTATGTTTCATGTGACGATTTCTCTGTAATGGAAGACAGCAAAAAGTGAAAGAGGCATAAAAGAAATGTAAAAAGGAGGGTAAATTTGGTCTGCTCATAAGGAAAACAGTTCTTTAACATACAGGGTAAGATGAGGATGAAAGGAAAAAAACTCAGAACATGGTTCTTAATACCCTATGTTGCAGCAGTCTTTAAAAAAAGCAGTAGAAAAACATTTTATAACGTTTAGTGAAAATATATTTACTATAATTAATGATACCTCTTCCAATTATTGCTTGATTCACCAATAAAAGGAAAACTACATTTTATTCCACTTAGAAACCCAAATTTATTTTCCAAAGGAATATCATTAACTATGTTGGTAATAACCAGCACACTTATAATCAATAGTCAAAGGTCTTGTAATTTTCCCCACACAGGCAAAATTATAATGAAATACACTTGGAAATGTATTTTTTCAAAAGACAAGCAACAGTTTGGCACCTAATATATAATCACAATGACCAAGTCAGGTGTGCAGCGTCCCCAGTACAGACTTTATTAGAGTTCAGTTATAAATAACACAATCTCTTGACATTGAAGATGTAGTTCTTGCAGATAAAGCCCAAAGGCAGGAAATGAATCTCCTCCCAAATGCTGTGTCTTATCTTAAAAGTAACCTCAAATTATTACTAAACTAATAAAGTAATTTTGCTTCTGAAAGTGATCTGATCTATTTTATTTTCAGCTTCTGATAAATCCAAGAATGAGATGGGGGATTATTGCTTTTTGTCTGACTATATACACTGAAACACAACATAAAAATAAAGAAAAAACTTTTTTTAAATGATTTTTATGGTAAAGTTAGAATAGGCAATATCAAAGCCTGTCAGTATATGAGGAAGATGTATATGGTTTTGTAAAACTAGAAAGCTAATTTTGTTTTTTAACAGCAAACTTGGAAGTAAAGCTTTTACTATCTTCTAATCAGAAATTGTCATTTAAAAATGATGAGTAAATAGGGTGCAATGAGATTATATACAAATCAAACAATAATTCATAAACATAATTATGGTTATTACTGCCTTCTTTAGGGAATTTTTCTAATATAATACTTCTTAGCTAATGGCCACAACCCAAAATGGAGATTAAGATTCTATTAAAAAGTTACAAAAAAGCCAGGCTACCCAATGACTGTCAAACACAAAGTGGGATGGAAACAGCACAAGAAACTTTCAGATGACTAATGATTAATGATAACAATTATTATACACAAGATATTTTTATTGTAGAAATATAGCTACCATTTATTACACTTCTACTCTGTGTGCCAGGCACTGTACTAGGCTACACTAGCTCTAATCCTTAAAATAAACTTTTAGTAAGTAATGTTAGAAAAGAGATTTTTTTTTTTAATGTGGAACTGAAACTGAGACATTATAAACAATTTACCCAAGATCTTAAAACTGGGAAAGCAATGCAAAGCTTCTGGTTTAAGCAGCCAAATTAATACATGCTCAGTCTCCTGCTTCTCCAAACCCTCAGAATGACAAAAAATAAATCCATAATCATGCTGGAAAACAAGAAGGGGTACCTTCAATGAACTGGAAATCTGAGGAACACAGAAAGCAAGAAACCAAACTGCTCACAGAGGTTTAATGTTAGAGAAGACGGGAGTGGTTCCCAGGGCACTACATGTTCTGACGTAAAGGACACAAAGAGCAAAGACAGAGAAGGTAGATTAATTGGTTTTTGCATTAGAAGCAGCAATGCAAGTGCTGCTTCCTCATATACATCTTCCTCATATACTGACAGGCTTTAATATTACCTATTCTAACTTTACCAGAAAAACATATATTGCCCTTTTGGGAAAAGGTAAATAACAGATTTCATTTCTGCCCAGAGTTGGCAATGGTGAATACTATTAGGATTAGAGAAAGAAATCAATGAACAGCATAAAAAAAGCCCAGAGAAACAGACCCACATATTTGTGGAAATTTAACGTATTTAATATATAATAAGTGAGCTATTATATCAGGAAGGAAGGCACAAAATGGTAGTTCTCCAACCTGTCATACTCTATATCCCTCTTTTATAGGAAGTATAGTGAAATGAAATGTATACATAATAAAAACTTTCCACAATTTTTTTTAAATTGTATTTTTTTTCTAATTCAGCTTTGTATACGCATATTATAGATCCTATAGAACTATACAGTATAAAGGGAAAGTAATTTATAATAGAATAATATATACTATACATCAGTATGTAAGTTCACAAGCACGTTAGAAGACAGTAAGTTGTCCGTGGTGATTCTACCATGCAGAATCACTGTCATCACCATTAATGCTAAAAACACAAATGCTGGCTGCAGAATTGGTGACCCAAATACCAAAAGTGACACTGGTGACAGTGACCTGATTTTTTAAAATGGTGAACTCTTGGTAAAGTTCTAAACAAAATAATACATAATCTTCCCTCAATCTAAAAGATAATCAAATTAGGGGAAAATTTAGCCTGCATTTTGCAAAACAAAAAAAAATACTTTTAAAAAAGTATTTTAAATTTTATTTAATTTAAAATATTTTAATAAAAATAAATTGTACAAACATATTTTGAGTTTATGTGTAAAAAAAACTTAGGGGGCCGGCCGAGTGGCATGCTGGTTGAGTTGGCTTGGGACGCCAGCTCTGAGTAGCAGGGCCCCGGTTTGGATCCCACATGAGGGCCAGTGACGCTGAGCCCTCTACAGCTAAGATGGTGAACAACAGCTCGACCTGCAGCTGGGCTGCTGTGAGTCGCCGGCAACAGTGTAGGCTGCAGTGGGGTTGGCCGGCAGCGGATGTGAGCTTTCATGAGCTGCCATGAGCCACTGGAGCGACTGCCTCACCCAGGAAGAGTGCAATGATAATACCAACATGGGCCAGTGAAGCAACGTCCTCCACAATTAGACTGAAGAACAAAAGGACAGCAACTTGTCTATTCCCCTCCTCCAATTCCCCAATTAAAAAAAAAAAAGAACTGAGGTCCTAGGCTCATAAAATTATAAATAGCTTTTCATTTATAAACATGTTGAGAGGGATTTTACCTATATGGGTGGGGGTAATGAGATGCAGAAGAATATCTACCATCCCTGGCCCACATCCAAAATTGGTGTCAATCTGCACTCTCAATTAACTGTGATCAGCAAAAGCCATTCTACAAATTTCTTAATGCCACTCTGGAAGTAGTAATACCCCCACTGCAAACCCTTAGGATAAGACTGTTTAAAAAAAAAACAAAAACCTGTACAATAGAATTTCCACTTCGTTGAAAATTCATAGTCCCATATCCTCAAAATAGTCCTAAGCCACTGGAAGACAGACTTGTGTAATTTCACATGATAGAAACCATGTCTCTCTGAAGTTTGTCTGATCTCTGCCAGTCCCCCCAACTACCCCTCTTTCTATTGCTTCTGAAACCCTCTCAAACTTTTAAGATTCCATTATAAACAACCTGTCTCTTAGAGGGAGTATATTATAATGTTTAAAAGTATGGACTCCAGAATCAGGCAGATCTTCTGGGTTCAAATCTACCTCTATCACCTAAGTACTCTGTGTGTGACATAGGCCAATTTATTTAACTTCTTGGCACTTCAGTTTCCTTAACTGTAAAATCTCTCCTTTTCTTTTAGCTTAAAAATGAATGATCTCTATCTTAAGAAAACAACAAAAAGAAAAATTCCACAACTCTACCATTATTCCTTCAAACTATCATCTCTATCTCCTTCCCACTCTTCCCTGTCAAACTCTTTCAAAATAAGACCATGAATTAAATCAAACAAGTTAATGTTCACATAATACAACAATAAAAGAGATGGAGGGGGAGACTGTAGAGCTAAGAAAACATATTAAGGACTAAAACACCATTAGAGCTAATAAATAAATTAGAAAAAACAAGAAGCAGAAAAGACAACTGAAATACTGACAAATGATGAGGCAGAAAAGGGGTTAATAAAAGTGAGCCTAAAGGGGGACTGCCCAGGCCTGCATCCCCTCCCCAGGAACCATGCAGGCTCATCCCCTAGAGATCAATCAAGATGTCCAAGCACACCTGAAAAGAGGAGATAAGCCCCAACTGGTTTTAGCTGGTTCCTCGCACGTGCTCAAACTGCTGAAACCTGTCCATTACTTTAACTCTAACCTCATTATAATACAATTAAAATAAAATGAACATTAAGGCTTGTCCCCCCTCTCCTGCCCCCCATGAGTTTTTATGTATGAATTCTGGGTAAGATCATGTGCAGAAAGAAATTAGTTATATAACCAACATATGTCAATCAAAGGATCTCAGTCTATACGTCACATCTCCGGCTGTAAGGAAATTTACCTACCTTTTCCTATATAAGAAAAAGCTAACCTAAAGTTAGGTGCAGTTGTCTATTCTAAGACTCTGCCCCAGCAAATGACCCCTACCAGTGTTTCTCTCCTTACTACGGGGGCAGCCATCTTCTCTAAACACAGATTCTGTCTGCCCAACCTTCATAAAACTTGTTCTCTTACTTTTTTGAGGCTGTGAATTCTTTCACCTTTTGCGAAAGACCAGGGGTTAATTCCAATGACACAACAAATGTTTAATAATATCATGATTAATGCAGAGAAAAAGCTAAATATTGAGTAATTACCCCCAAAATCTGTTCAACCATCTCATCCTATCCAGCCAGCCCTACTTGTTCTTGATCCTTGCCATTTCTAAATTAACATGTAACTGACCTATCTGTTAAGTCTATTTATCACCTCTCCTCCTCCCACTAAAATGTAGGTTCCATAGGGCAGTAGCCTTGTTTTGTTTCACTGGCAGAGCAGGGAATCACTAAATACCTGTTGAATGAACTAATGAATAAATGCATGATGAATGGAAGACAAAGATGATCCTCCAAAATGATAACCTAGTAAATGGATCAAAGACGTATTATTCTGATACAATCACAAATTTCTATGAAATGAAGGAAAAATTAAATATTTAGATTAAAAACAACACACTAACACAAAGGATATAAAGATAAACTTAAAAGATATAAAGAAAATATTCACCAGTTGTCCAAGCCAATTAAAAAAAAGAGTCATCTAGAAGGATAAAAACAACAACAACAACAAAAACTACAGGGTTGTACTTCCTCATAAGAATATTCAGTACCAGGAAAAATGACTCATATCTACAGGTTTTGAAATATACTGTTATTCTAGAAATACTACACTCATTCAAGTAGGTATTTAGGTGATAAAAGCAACAGGCAACCATTCCTTAACAATCAAAAACTTAGGAAATAAAATAACATTGAATGTTAACTATAACTGAAAAAAAAGTAATTTTAAAAAAAGAACTTAGGAAATAATGCTTCTATGAGCACATGGTGAAAAACTATTCATCAATGAAATTAAGCCAAAGACCTTGAAAATGGAAAGCACTGGTAAAAGGACTAGTCGAGTTCAATGAATCAAATTAAATTAAAATCCAAGTATTACAGGAATGCAACAGATTTAACCGCAAAAAATTAATATAAATTCACATTAATAGATGCTAAAAACATTAAAACAATATTCACTTATGATAAAAATTCTTAGTAAACTAGAAATAGCAGTAAAACGTTACAGCAAACATCACATTTAATTGTGAAACTTTATATAAGAAACTCCCAAAAAGTCAGTAATGTAACGTTTCTATCATTGCTTTTATTTATACTGTAGTTTCCGGACAATACAATATGACACATGTAATAATACACAGAGAAAGAAATATAAAAGAATTAAAAGCGACAAATCATCCTTATTTGCAGACAATATGATTGTCTACAAAGGAAATCAAAATCAATCATCAGGCAAACTACTAGAACTATATGGGTGCTACAATTAAAACAACAAAAAAAATCAGAAGCATTCATAAATGAGTAATAAAACATCTGAAATATTGCCTCATACAACAGCAACAAGGACTATAAAGTACCTAGAAATAAATCTAACAAAAGATGTATATGAACTTCATGGTAGAAATTATAAAATTCTAATAAAGTGTAAAATACCTGAATAAATACTATGCCATCTTTACAAATGAAGACTGAAATATTAAAATATCAATTCTCTCCTAATTTAGAAATTCAACGCAATTCCAATCAAAATCCCTTTAGCTTTCTTATTATGAAACTGAAGATGACATTAAAATTCACTTAGGTGACCTACGGCAATTTTAAAGAACAAGGAAGGACACTATAGTGAAGAAGAGGCTGAAGAGACTAGTAAGACAATGTATGACTCTCTAGATCAAAAATAAGCATTTTAGCTTTTATCCTAAGAGAAATGGGAAGTCAATAGTGATTTTTTTTTTTTCTTTTTTTAAGCTGAGCCATCCTGCCATCTGTTGGCAGCTCAGCTCGGGCCAGGCATAGAACCGCTGCTGCTCAGAGCTCACACTCTTGAAGGGAGCTCTTAACCAACTGAGCCACTCGGCCGGCCCACAATAGTGATTTTAAAACCAGTAAGATGACTTTGTCTGAAGCATGCAAAAATGTACTGGAGAGGCTTAAAAGACAGCCTGGGAAGCCACTGAAAATGGCAGAGTATGGACCTACAAAAATTCTCTTCTCCATAAAATCATCAAAAACACTGGCAAAAAATGTCAGGATCAGCTTTTTTACAACTCTGGAAACTAACCAAAGGCTTACAGCAAACCAGGGAGCCTTTCTCAAGAACAGCTGAATCTCAGTAAGAACTCTGCAGCATTTTAACTTGCTCTATTTCCATCATCCCCTCCCAAGTACCACTGTAGCCTAAAAACAAAGCCCACAATCCTGGTAGGAACCAGCAGTCTGGCAAGCCACTGGAGAGACAATGGGGTTAGAGTTCCGCCAAAGCCCCTACCCCAGAAAATTATTATTGGAACTCCCTGGTGGTTCTCTGAAAGACAACACTCACAAGGCTGTCTTTATTGGACCTGACTGAGCTGCCAAGTAAAACAGCCTTTTCCCTGTGGGCATCTGTCAGAAACAATCAAAGACAACTGTTGAACATCAGGGCTGCCTGAGGCAGAGTGGATAACAGTTGTAACAGCTGGGACAAACAACAGGCTAACCAAAAAAGCTTTAAAAGCTGAGGAATAGGATGTCCATGAAGGGTTTTGAAAGCTCCAACCTATACCTGGGGATCATGAAGGCCACATGCATACAAAGACCTCTGGGCAGGATCAGGAAAGATCTGAGAAGTCCTAAGCTCTCACAACTGACCTTGAGAACTGACCTTGAGGCTGGGCACAAGCACGAAGTAAAGGCTAAGGCAAAGTTGTAAAATGCCTGGCTGTGTATTGAAGTTGTATTCCGACATGCACACAAGAGCTCCTGGCAGATTGGAGACTTATTAGTCAGGTGTTCAAGGAATTCTCTGTCAAATCATTAGATGACCACCAAGCTTACCAAGCAGAGATTACAGTGGTCACACACATAAATGAATACAAACTTTAAGAATTAATTCAGAAAAGTAACTAACAAAAAACAAAAACAACAAACCTTGGGAAGAGGGAAGGCTCTGGATTTCTAGAGTTGCCACACTGTATTATTTTAAAGTTTTCAACAGAAAATTATGAGACATGTAAAGAAACAAGAAAGTATGAACCATACACAGAATAAATGGTATTCAAAGAACTTAAAAGAAACCATGTCTAAAGAACTAAAGAAAAGTATGAGAACAATGTTTCACCAGACAGAGAATCCCAATTTATTTATTATGGAGAAATACCTAAAAAAAAGTTCCATGTTTGATTTGTCATGAAACATCTAACTATTTAAGTCACTAACCATTTATAATACTTGTGAAATACTGGTTATCACAAGTATTTCTGAGAATTGTATAGACCAGGGATCAGCAAGTTACAGCAAACTTCAGCCACCTCCCTTTTTGTAAATAAAGTTTTATTAGAACACATTTATTAGTCATTCTCATTCATTTATATATTGTCTAATGGCTGCTTTCACACTATCAGAGAAAAGTTGAGTAACTGGCCTGCAAAGCCTAAAACATCTACCGGGCTCTTTACAATATATAGACAGCTAAAACATTAGAGTAAATAATTCTACTCATTCTTGGAAGCCAGCACAGATATCCAGATCCTGACTGATGGAGCTCATACTCTAGTACAGTGACAAGAATTGTATGCAAACAACTTATAACACAAGGTATAAAAAGCTAAGTGCTCTAAGAAAGGCAGAGTGTCAAAAAAAGGGAAGAGATTGTTTCCAGTGGGGGAAATCTTGAAAGCAGCAGCCCCTGCACTGGGTTTCGAAGAATGGCTACAATTTTGACATATAGGATTGGAAGGCTTCCAATGGGAAGAAAAGCAGACTTATGAAAAAATACAAACCTGACAGTGTACTTTGCATGGGGGAGCACAGGTAGAAGAAAACACTAATAAGCATTTTGAAGTCAAAGGATAGGGAAGGCTGAAAGTGTCAGGATTAGCAGTTAAGATTTTAAATACAATTAGGTTCAAGAACAAGAGAGTAACAGTGATTCAAACTGACTTTGAGGAGGGATACTAGTTACAAAACTAAAATGACCCAAGAGAGAAATAACAAAGGTGGTTGCAATGGTGGGGGGGGGGGATAAACACATTACCATCACAGCAAAACCATTCAAACACTTATGATCAGATAGCAGCATTTGGACATAACACAAATCCTCTTACTCATACAGGGTAAAAACTCTTCATCTCTCCTACCTTTGAACAAAATTATTATTCCTAATTAGTTCTGATAATTTTAAAAAGAGGAACTATTTAAATAATAATTTAAGATGCTAGACTGTCACTGTCCCATTTTTAAACTAACTTTGGATACAAGCACATATTAAAATAGAATTCATTTGCTAGGGCCCCCTCTGCTGGACCACTGGAAGGAAGGTCTGATCTTAAATTTGGGCTCTTGATTGCTTCTGAATTGCTGAATAGATGGATTTGCTTCATAGCATCTCCTCTCCGAGCATACCAAACGCCCTCCTCAGTAGTGAAACCATAAATATAACAGTAAATATAAACCAAAATATCTTTCTGTATAGTTTTCAAAGCACCAATAACTTTATTGTTGATTAATTTTTAAATAAGAGATTTTATAGGCAAACCTCACAAATATTTAAATAATATACTCAACTAAGAAATTCACTACTAGTATGAGAAAAAGCTGGAATTCACCTAATTTTTTTATAGGTAAGAAAATTATGCTAAAGAACAGTTTTATATTCTGTTCATTAAGAACTAAGCTGCAGCTCCCTGGTCAGTGGCTTCTGGCTGGGTTCTACCAAAGGAAGACAAAGATGGTACATGGGAGGGTAAGGAGAAAGAGAAGACAAGTATTTCTCCCTGCCTTTCTTTCTAGCTAAGACTGAATCTCCCTAGTGGCTTCAACTCCTTCTGGAAAAGTCCAGGTAACCGGAGCCCCAGGCCTCTAGGACCCATCTCCTGTTTGTATCCCTCCATTTATTATTATTTGCTTATTACTGCTAATCTCTGCATTGCATCACCATCCTCTTTTGGCTTCTCACATCTTCTATCACCTATGTAACCAATTCTCTGAATTAAAGTCCCTCTACGTAAAAGGAGGAGGGAGAAATAGAGGAAGGGAAGGAAAAATGGAAGGGCAAAATGGTCCAGACCTATCTTTTCTGACTCCAGGGGACCCATCGTCCAGCCACCAGCAGCTTTATTTCACAATGGAAAAGAAACAGCAATAACATAAGTAAACTTTCTAGATCACTTTTATTTCTAGTGATTTCTAGATCACATTCTTCTCAAATTGGAGTATATGTTGCTTTGTATTATTACATAGCATGCCACAATGACTTACGTGAAACTACAGGATAAGCATGCTGTATTTTTGTATTGTGTCCATGGTAAGTGATTTAAAAAATTATTTGTATGTTAAAACCACAAGGGTGCTGTCAATTCAATGGGGGAATAATCTTCAACAAATGATGTTGGGACAACTGGATATCCACATGCAAAGAATGACGTTGGACCTGTACTAAATGCTGTATACAAAAAACTAACTCAAAATGGATCACAGATGTAAATTTAAGAGCTAAAACTACAAAATTCTTAGAAGAAAACACAGGCATAAATCTTTGTGATGTTGGTTTAAGCAACGGTTTTTTAGGTATGACACCAAAGCAGTTGGCAACCTAAGAAAAAAAAAATTGGACTGCCTCAAAATTGAACTTTTGTGCATCAAAGGATACTATCAAGAAAGTGAAAAGGCAACAACCCACAGAATGGAAGAAAATATTTACAAGTTATATCTAATAAGAGACTTTTATCTAGAATATGTAAAGAAATCCTACAACTCATAACAAAATGACAAATAACCAATTAAAAAATAGGCAATGATATGAATAAGCATTTCTGCAAAGATGAAAATAAATGGCCACCCTCACTGGCTATCAGGGAAATGCAAATCAAACCCACAATGAGACAGTTGCTGGGGGCAAAATGTGCGTAAGTAGACTGGCTGCAAAGGGGCATTAAAGAACTTTCAGGAGAAAGGGGAATGTTCTATGTTGGGGCATGTACATTTGTCACATGTCTTCAACTTATACACTTAAAAATCCACAAATTTTGTTATATGTAAATTATACCTCAATTTTTTAAAATGTGAGCCATCTAGAGTCAACTTCTTTAACAGAAGGAAAGCAAAAAGCAAAGCATCAAATATGTTCAATTATCTACCTACGCTATTAAATAGTTAATAAAAATTGAAAAAGAAGCTATTTTTCTGCCAGAGCAAAGGAAGTACCAGATTGATGCAAAAGTCTTTTAGAAACATAGAAAATGACTGACGTATTAGATAAGCACACATTTGGGGTTGTTTCTGCTATAAACTGTGGGGTTTCACAGGAAAACAGTTTTGGCTGCTAAAATGTAAAATGTTCACATTAGATTTTCTTGTTATAGTACTATTTATGGTAACTTTACACACTACCATAATTATACCAGCAATTACATTTAGCAGACACTGAATAACCACAAAAGTAGTCTCATAGGAAACTACTTGGCTAATAAAAATTCCTAGGAAATTGGTGACATCTTACTAGTTTATTTTCAGGCAACTTTACGCCAACAATTTTGTTACATCAGTATTAGCTGCCTGAAACGACTGCTTAAAATAACTGCAGTTTATAGCTTGAAAAAAAGTCTAATTATCCATCCATCACTTATAAAGAAAACGAAATCAATGGAGCTTCTTTCTTAAAATATTCCCTTTGATAATTCTGTAAATTATAACATTCTCCAGATACACTGTATTGACAAATAACTTAGACAAGCAAAGACATCAAATTCACAAGTTCAATTTAAAAATATATATATTTCCAACAATTTGGTAGAAAAACATGTTCCCTTACCTCATCATCATCATCAGACTCATTCCCAAACACTGATGGTTTTTGCAAAACAGGGAGCAACTGCAGTGCTTTCTTTGGCAAAATAAGCCCATACCTGCATATATTTTTTGAAATAGAAATTACACCATTATACTTAAATGTTAAAAATATATCCACTACCTCTTCAGATGAAGCTAGCAAGTCAAAACATGTCATGTAGCCTATGAACACATAACACTGTTTCTGATTTTCAATCACCTGAAAATTCTAATGTGTTAAGAGTTTAGAATTATTACTCTAAGTGATTATTTGTGGATGCTGGTCAAACTCAAATGCCATTTTAATCAAAGAAGAGAAGTAACTGGAGTTCAGAAATAAATGTTTTAGATAGTGAAAGGATAGCAGTTTTAAAAAGAACATGTTAGTGGAAAGCTCAGTTCATGTCCACTAAAAATAAAAACATTCTAAATTATCCTTGTGGTCTAACAAGAGTCAAGAAAAAAAAATTCTGTTTCCTACTGGGTACTTACATAGGCTTAAAGAAGTTATTGGAGAATGTGACCCACAAAAAAAATTTTCAAAGATTAACTGAGAAACCAAAGTAGCCATAAGGTAAATTCCCATTACACTTTATTACGCTCGCTTGCTTTATTTGTAGCATCTGAGAGAAACACTCCATTAGTGCCGACTCATTTAGTTTCTCACAGTTTGGCCTTTAAAATGCAGCAATCACAGGAAGCCACATCAAAAGTAAGGATTATACACCAAAGGTAACACTTCCAAGAACATACAATATTTGTCTCTTTTGCGGCAACGTAAACCCCAATTCCCTATATGCCTACCCTTTTCTGTGGCTTCTCAGCACAACATTCCTAAAACCAGAAGGGAGGGCGGGAATCGGGACCTGAGCTGCCAAGAAGAACAAGGCCCTCAAAGGAAGCCAGGAACTGTCTCTTCTCATTGCCCCTGAAGGCATCCAAACGGGAGAAACTCAAGCGCGGGGTAGGAAGCAAGACTGAGGGGCCTCAGACCGAGCTTTTGGAAAATAGAAAAGTCTCGCTCTCTGCCCCTCAGCCTAACTTCCTTTATTTCCTCACAAGTTTCTCCCTCAAACTTCGGGCTTCCATCCTGCAAATTGTGTGTGTGTGGGGGAGGGGAATATGTTCCTCAGGATTTCTCGCTTTTCCCCGTCTCTATCCCTGACGATACTGCCCCTTCGCTTCCAGCGCACTTTTACTCCTCGGCCAAAGACACAGTCGCGGTAGTTTCTCATTCCCCAGCCTGACCCTAACTCCCGGATCACTCACTGCCTGCCCGGAATCGCCATCTTGCTCCCGTCCGCTGAACGTGGCTGACGCCAGTGTGACGCTTACGCAGACGCTGACGTCGTCACGTAAGCTCTCGCGCGGCTTTGGGCGGCCTGGAACCCACCTAGCGGCTGTGTCAATTTTTTGAGTTGATTGCGCGCTGTTCGGAACTGAGTTTTTTTTTACCTTCGGTTTCATGTGGAAACCAACTGGCTGCCTCGTAATCAGTGGGAAGAAAGGAATGAAAAAATTCTGGACTACTGGTTCCCAAGGTGTGCTCCCGGGACCAGCAGATAGTATCACCCAGAATGTGTTTAAAATGCAGATTCTCGGGCTTTATCCCAGACCTACCGAATCAGGAACTCTAGATGGGTCCCAGCAATCAGTATTTGAGTATTCTGATACTTAAGTTTGAAAACCGCTGTCCTAGGATATCGAATTTTTTTTCCTGTGAGGTACTCAATGTGAGTATACCTACCTGCCTCGGTAATTTGGCAGAAGATAAAAATCTATATGCTAATAGTGTCTCATTATAGGACCGAATGACTAATAACAATACCTTGGTACCCATTGGATATAGGAATCAAAATTATATACCATAGTCTTTTAAAAACTCTAGTCACATTCAATCTGTGCACCCACTCATTCTTGGCCCATTCTAAACTAGTCTTATAGCAGCCCACGAAATCTTTCAATCACTGCAGAAGGGTGTTTAAATCTTCAACTATAATTGTGGTTTTTGTCTATTTCTCCTTTTAATTCCATCAGTTTTTACTAAATGTATGTTGAAGTTCTGTGACTAGGTATATAAACATTTAGGATTGTCGTCTTCTTGCATTGATTGACCTCTACACCATTAAGAAATTACCCCATTTTGTGTGTAACAATTTCATATTTATTCCATAAAAATGGTACCTCCTATCATCGGAAGTTTATTCTCAAGGAAAAATAGGATTGCAATGCCATTACTTTGGGTTCATGAGTTTCTCTCAAATGCGATTAATAAGAAAAGGCAATGATACTAATGATTTGTCCAGATGCCTAAGTAACATTTGAAACGTTTTCCACTCATTCTTCTTCTGTAACAAAAACTATTTCTCTGGAATTGAAGAAATGACCCTCTTTAGTCTTTTATTTCTCTTACCCACTTTAATTAACATAACAAGCTTTGATTGTTAGCATAGTGTATCTTTCTGTCCTTTTACTTTGAACCTATGTCAGTCTATTTGTGTCTTTATATTCAAAGTGAATCTCGTGTTAATAGCATACAGTTGGGTCTTGCTCTCTTATCCAGTCTGACAATTGCTTCCTTTTAATTCGGGTGTTTAGAACACTTTCGTTATAGTGGTAATTAGTATTGTCCAGGTAAGAAACATCCAAACCTGTAGAGAATTTTTATGAGTTTATTTCAGCCAAACTGACAACTGTTGCTGGGAAGCAAAATCTCAACAGATTGAGAAAATGGTCCAGAGAATGGCTATTTTGTAGCTTATTTTATACATTAAAATAAAAGGAGGCGAAGTAAGGAGGGCTACATGAAATCCATTTGTGGTAGATAAGGAGGTGGGAGAAAGCAAGGTACAGGATAGTTAATAATGAACATTTATAGCGCATAGAGATGGCATGTGGGAAACAAGATAACGATGAGGGATTCTGTGGTCTCTGATCTGGTGCAGCAGTTGTGCCCTGAGGAGTCTGCCTGGAAAAAGATTACTCTGGCATTTTAAAGGATGTTACTTTAGATTCAAAAAGACAATTGACATGCCCAGTTAAGGTAAAGATTGATCTTTGTCAAGGAAGTTACAGGCCTAAGACTTGACTACCCTCCATGACTGGTTTTTAAAAAGTTAGAATGTTTATGTTCAGACCATTCTGTGGTTACTTTCTGTCTCTGAGTTTATAAGGCCCACCACACAGGCCTCCCCTGAGTTTGTCAGATTTAGTATGTGGCCCCCTTTTCATCCACAGTATGGTTTCAATTTGTTTTCTATTTTTCCCATCTGTTCTTTGTTCTCTCCCCCCACCCTTTTTTTTTTTTTTGCTCTGGATTAATCAAGAACTTTTTATGATTCAGTTTAAGATTTTTATACTTTAACCTCATTGTTGGCTTCTTAGCCATACTACTTTTTTAAGGTGTTGCTTTAGGGATTCCAGTACACATCTTTAACTTATCATAGTCTACCTTCAAGTAAGAATATATCACTTTATGTATAGTATTAAAAAAAACTTACAAAAGTAAACAGGCCTTCCATTTTCCCTCTCTTAGACCTTGTGCTATTACATACATTTTACTTCTACTTATGTTATAAATGCACAATAAATTATTATTTTTGCTATAAACAGTCAACTATCTTTCAAGAATATTTTAAGTAAGAAAAATATTATGTTTACCCACATATTTACAATTTCCAGTATCTCCATATCTTTGTGTAGATCCAGATTTCCATCTAGTATAATTATCTTTTTAAAAACACCCTTATTGAGGTATAATTCACATACCATGCAATTCATCCATTTAAAGTGTATAATCCATTGGTTTTTAGTATATTCAGAGAGTTGTACTACCATCACCAGAATCGATTTTAGAATATTTTCAATATCCCCCTCCAAAACCATGTGCCCATTAGTCATTCCCACTTTCCCCCAAACCGTTCAACCCTAGGCAACCAGTAATCTACTTCTGTCTCTATGGACTTGGATTTCTATCAGTTTTTTCTCCCTGTATCTTGAAACTCTGTTTTAGATGTACAAATATTTAAGATTGTTATGTCTTTTTAATTAATTGACCCCTTTTTCATTATGAAATAGCTTTCTTTATCATGGTACTATTCTTTGTTCTGAAACCTACTTTGTGTGATATTATTATAGTTACTCTAGCCACTCCAAAAGTTTTCTTTTGACATTAACTCCAGGGAGAGCAAAAAAGATGTTCAGAAAAGGAAAATAACTGTAATTTTCTACATGGCTAAGCCCTAAGTAGCATACATATTCATAATAATGCAAACACTGAATATCCATCTATTTTAATCCAAGTCACAATGTAATTATGTTGGGAAGAATGGAGGGATGGGAAATGTGTATGTATTTGTGTGTGTGTGGACACATGCTGAAGAAGAAGTTAAATCTTTGTATTGTGTACCGGGAAGTTAATAACTATTGCCTAAATCAGAAAAAAAAAAAGCTACACAGCATATTATTTCACAATATGGAGGTACCTGTCAAAACTAAGCCAAAATAAGGGTTGGCAAACCTTTTTTATGCAAAAGATCAGATAGTAAATATTTAGGCTTTGTGGGTCATAGGTCTCTATGGCAGCTACTGTACTCTGCACTTGTAATATGAAAGTAGTCATAGACCATATGGGCATGGCTTTTCCAATAAAACTTTATCATAACAGGCAACTGGCCAGATTTAGTGGGAATGTTGATTAACTCCTGAGCTAAAAGAATTGAAAGTAGTTAAAAGCAAGGAAAATAGGGGTGAAGTGGGGCTGGGAAATACTCTATAGTGGTAACAGACCTTGTACAACAGGATGACTCTTTAAACTGTGAGCATGTGTTACTTTGTTTAAAATAAACAGAATCAATAAAGGGTAAAAATAAAGTCCCTTTCCAGGGCTATCTGCCTCTTGCTTAAAGAGACTGAGCGGGGAATTAGTTAACACAAAGTTAAAGCTCAATATCCTATGCAAATGCGAGGTTTTGAATTGGGGTGTTGAATTCTGTATCTTCCCACTGTCTTGGTGAGATTTTCCGAGAGTTAGGACGTTGATTTCTCAGATTCAGTGTTGCAGAGAGTTCAAGTTCTTCTATCACTTGGCAGGGTTTGCAGCAAGGGTGGTACCTGCAGTGTGAATCAGAGACACAGAGAAGCCTTCTAACATTTCGAACCCATGTTGGGGAACTTTAATTGAAGATGCTGTAAGGATAGAAGCAGTAAAAGGTAGGTCAACACTGTCGTACTCCTGATTGTTATACAACAGAGAATTCCAATTGTCTTAGACTTCCAGAAATAAGACTTCAAGAACTGGACATTCAACTGGTGTTGGATCCAAGGCAACTGTGGGGGACCTCAGAACCCAAACTCCTGAAATTCTAATTTTTTGGACATTGTTACTAATGTTACTTCCCTACTCTTTCAGTCTCTGCTTGTCTTTGTGTCCATTCTTTTCGCTAACCAACGACTCACTCTCTACACCTTTTCTCTATCTACAGCTTCTACTAGCATACGGTGTCTGGAAGGCAGTGAGCTTCAATTTGTTTAAGGCCTATCATGACACTTTTGCCCTCTTTAAAACCTTAATATCCGTCTAAACACTGCTCCTACTGCTACCTCCAGTTTGATTTGTCCATGGTTTGGGTACTTTTTATATCAGGGCATTTCACAAATTGGTCTCCTTTTGACAAGGGGTCAACCTCAATATAAACAGCTGTGGCTGGAGAGTCAGAGTCACATGGTACAAAATATGGCCACCTAGAGCTGCCTCACCAGTTGCAGTCTGTGGGCAGGATGATAGTCTAAGTTGAGGAGTAGACTGAGGAGAGGTAAAATACGGTAAATGACTAGGCGATGGAATAACCATGGAGAATAATTACCATCCCTAAAAACAAAGAAATAGGCAATATTTGATTAGTTGATCTTGTCTGTTAGAGAAGTCTTTATAAGATCATATAGGGGAGAACAGAGTTAATGATGAAATGATGATGCGGGGTGAGGTTAAATAGGAGTGGCGTTGCATAAAGCCTTACATGAGAGGAATGAAAACTCCCTAAATTACCTGCAAAAGGGCCTTCTGAGTCAGTGGATTGGGAATGTCTGTGGAAGTTAAGGGCAGCTGGTCTTTTGATCATATTTCAATTAAGAAGGAATTGGAAGTCAGTCACAAGAGACCACACATTGTATGATCCCATTTATATAAAATATCCAGAATAGGTAAATCCATAGAGAAAGCAAGGTTAGTAGTTCCCTGGGGCTGGGTGAGAAAAAATGGGAAGTGACTGCTAATGTGTACGGGGTTTCTTATGGAGGTGATCAAAATGTTCTAAAATTGATTGTTGTAATGGTTGCACAATTCTGCGATTATTCCCAAAACCTCTGAATTGTGCATGTTAAGTGGGTGAATTGTATGATATGTGAGTTATATTTCATTAAAGCTGTTAAAGGAGCCAGTAGGAGCTTTTTTGAGATTCCAATATCGTTGTCTTGAACCCTTATGTTGTTCCTGGAGAAAAGCCATAATTATAAAGGAAAGTAGTCTGGATGGCTTACACAGTATAGTGTCATTGTTACCTATACACTATGGAGAGTCAAAAAACTCAACTAATCGAGCCTCAGCTTCAGAAGTATGTGTAAATATAAGTAAATCAATAAATCTATCTATTGATGTAATAGATTTAATCATAAATCTATATCTAAATTTTTGTGAAGTATAAGTAACATCTTCACTAAAAAAGTAAGCTTCTATTATTCAGGGATAGTATTTTACTTGAATGATGGTTAAATACATTCAACCAATCTGTGGTGTTGTTTGTTTAATTTTAAAGTAGTTTCCAAAAGACTGATAATGTGGTTGTTCGCCTAGTGAAGGTTGGAAAGCATTTGTGAGAGATCTAGGGTGCTGGCAAGGGAAGTAAACCAGAAATTAGGACACATGGGACCTAGCTCCACCCTGCCTCTTACTAGCTGTTGTGACCTAGGTAACTCACTCTTTGAGACTGTTTCCTCATTTATAAAATGGCGATAGTAATATTGATACTGCCACCTTACCGGTTATTGGAGGATCAAATGAGCTAGTATGTGAAAATACTTCAAACAACTTAAAATACCATGCAAATGTGCGATATTTATTATCACTAAGCTAAATGCCATTTAGTTAATTATCATGATAGTGGTTAAAAAGGTAGCATCCTGCAAAAATGTCCCCTCCTTGCTGCCTAAAATGCCATTTGTATTCACAATGAACTCTTTATAAGCTTGTTCTGAAGCCATCAGGATGTGTGGCTATCAGTTTAATATCTTCAAGAACATTGTTCCTAGAAAATGTTGCTGCAAATGCCCTGAAAAGCCCTCTTCCAAATATGAAACAGGCTTATAGGTTGAAACTGGGCATGCTATCATCCAAGAGATGAGGACTGGTAATAACACTGCCATCTTATCAGAAAAGGTTAAAAAGGGACCTCCAATCTCAAATTATAAGATGTTTGGAACACATCACATTTTGTCAACCAAATAAAGAAAATGAAGTTTAATTTCCCAAAATTTTATTAAAAATGGATGCTGTCATCAGATATTTTATTGCAAAGATGAAATCTCACAACAGAGCAGTAAAGTTTGCTGTAATAACAAGCTTTAAATATAAATTCTTTTTCCAGTTCTTGATCTTGAGAGGTTTTTGTTATAAAAACAGGTGTTTTCTTTTTTCCTTGAGTCATGGACAGACATTTTCCCACAAGAATCTCTATTCATTGAAATAATTTATAAGCTGTTAAGGTAGATGGGTGGTGGGGGAAATGAGGAGAGAGAAGTGGTGCTCATATAAGTCTTTGAAAAATTAGAAAAACAATTCCTAGTCCATTTCTTAAATTCTTTATTATTTGGTACTCTTTTGATGTAAAAACTGCCATTTTTTTCTAAATCCTCAGTCTTTGTACCTTAAAAGAGTTAAAATAACTCCACCCATTCAGCCATAATAATCCCATGGCAGATGCAAAGCTTAAACTAAAAGGAAACTTCTAAATATATTCTATAACATCTGGTTGTGGCTACTTTAATTGGATATTTTTTTAGATCAAATTTCTCCTTAGGTAACACTTCTGGTTTTAAAAAGTGCTGAGGTAAGTGTCTAGGAGCAGAATATGTCTATATGTCACTCCCTTCCAATTGAAAATATTTTATATTTAACAAAACTGAACATGACAAAAGTATCCTAAATACAGCACCAATTCCATTAGCATTTATCTAGCAGCTCCACCTGGCATTTTTGCATACACACAGGAGTCAGTCTTGGAGGGCAATGGGGGTGTAATAGCACTATTTTGCTTTTTGTTTAGCTCCGTGAGAGCTAAACAGATGTGTAACCAGTGGTATAGGTACTCGATGACAGTATCGCCAAATTTCCACACTTCAATTCGAGAATGATCTGCACCAAGAAAAAAAAAAGTTAGTGTAGATAGTATTATCAAAATATGTTCCAGTATTATGATGGAAGTTCATCAGATATGTTTTGAGTCAAAACCATAACAGAATCTTGTTTAAATATGTAATTACAGGAAAACGGACAGATAAATTTTGGTATATTCATCTAATGGAATACTAACACAGCATTTAACAATTAAAGAACTAGAGCTACATGTATCATGTGGCTAAATCTCAAAAACATTATTGAGCACAAAAAGTAAGTTATATAATAATATGTTCCTTGGATACAATTAAAAAACAGTTTACAACCTGCAAAATAATATATTACTTATGGACTCTTAAGCATGTATAAAAGTAAGAAATAATGCATAAAACTGATAAACACCAAATTCTTAATAGTATTATCTCTAGGGAGGAAAAAAAGAGAATAGGATCAGGGAGGGGTAGAAAGTCTCAACTGTTCTATAATGTTTTATTTCTTTAAAAAAGTCTGACTCAAACATACATAATGTTAAGGTTGAATATAGAATATAGCTCCATAATGACTATACTGGGTTAGTCTCTAACTTCTATGTTTAGAATAGTTTCTAATTTAAAATTATTATTATTATTATTATTATTATTATTATTATTTTTGCTGTTAGTTTCAGGTGTACAGTACAATGCAATAGTTATCCTTTTCACCCTCACAAAGTAACAACCCCCCCCTCTCCCCCTCTATTGCCCTCCCCCCTGAGATCATGCTTATCTAATTTAAAATTATTTTAAAATATATAATCACTGCATACCATTATGTTTCATTTGTTAAAATGCAAGCTATTAAACTGCCATTTATAAAAGTTACTTTTTCCCAGTAGTCAATGACTAGTATTCAGATAGAATGGTCCAATGGAAAGAGAATATACTTCAGAGTTGAACAGATCTGGGTTCCAATATTGACTCTACCCCAACTAGTCTTGTGACCTTGAGCATGTTACTTAATTGCTCTGAGCCTGTATCTTCTTCCACAAAAGAGGGATAATACTTCAGGATTGTTATGAGGGGATTAATGAGAAAAGATATGCAAAAATCTGTCACAGAGTATTTGCTCAAAAAATATTAATTACATTCCTTCTTTCCTTCCCATGCTCAGGTCTGTGCTTTAATCATTTTTGTTACTTCTAGTATCTAATGCAGTGTCTAACCCAATAAATGGTTGCTGATTTGAGTTGAATAAACCATAAATGATACTTCCAATTGAATAAGAGTTTTTAAATATCATCTATCTATAGCTCATTAGCAATGATGACAATTATGTCACTATTAGATATCTATTAGAATGACAAAACAGAACATATTTTATTTCCCTAACTTCTATTAACATGAAGGAAACAAGTTTCCCTGAATTAGATTTAGCCTTTCTATGGTTTTGAAGGTATCACCACGACAATACAATATAGGATAGGAAAGGCAGCACATAAAATGTGGAAAACATTCACAAGTTTCAATTTTATTTGAGGCTGACTTTAAAACATGGGCACAATGTTCTAAAATTCTCTTTTTAATACACAAACGCACACAGAGGCACTGTCTTTTCCAATTGTAAGTGTTCAATAAATGTTGAATTAAAACATTAAATAATAGAATAATTAGGTTTTTCAAATACTAAAAGTCTTTTCAGATTATAGCTCAGCAACATTAGTGACAATTATGAATAAAAACAAAAACAAATGCTGGTTATGAGAGCAAATTAAAAGTACCTGATTCATCTCATATTCTGTTATGGCTAATACTATTGGGTTGTCAGAAAAGTCATGAAGCATGTTACAACAGGTGGCACTTGTTCATTTTTGGAAGTACTAGAGTCATTTGCATCTATATTATTGCTATGTCATTTGACAGCTGATAGTCTTAGCTTCATTCTAAAAAAAATTGAGCGATTTGGTTGAGTTTTGGAGATTTTACAACAAGTTGAAGATGGAAGACCAAACTGTGCATTTTTGCCATATTTTACTGTTTTACTT